>NW_008825498.1:7287139-7322290 GCF_000699105.1 Pygoscelis adeliae
GAGGTGGGTGTTGGTCTCTTCTCCCAAGTAACAAGCGAAAGGACGAGAGGAAATGGCCTCAAGTTGTGCCAGGGGAGGTTTAGATTGGACGTGAGGAAAAATTTCTTTACTGAAAGAGTAGTTAAACATTGGACCAGGCTGCCCAGGGAAGTGGTTGAGTCCCCATCCCCGGAGGTATTTAAAAGATGGGTAGATGAGGCGCTTAGGGACATGGTTTAGTGGACATGGTGGTGTTGGGTTGACGGTTGGACTCGATGATCTTAGAGGTCTCTTCCAACCTTAATGATTCTATGATTCTAAGTTTCAGCTACGAAGACCCAAGAAAAACATAAATCTCTTTGTGATAAACACGTTACCCTAAGACAGTCTTTTTCGGTCTAGTGTGTTTGCAGACTCCTGTGGGTCCCAGCACTCCTACTATGGGGACCACAAAAGGTAAGCAAAACCAGCATGCCCACTGCCAGTAGATTTTCATTTGCTGTGCAGAGATCCCCATCTCCAGCGATAAATCCTTAAGGGTCCACAAATTGAAAAATGTTGAAAACCAGTGCCCTAGGAATTGTGCTCCTGCCTTGGAGCAATCTTTGCTAATTGGACAGAGCTGACAAGCAGGTCCAATATGGTGAAGAGAGATCCCCAGATTATTAACAACATGATGGCATCTGGAAGTTTTGTAGAGCAATAGAGGCACAGCTCTAATCAAGGACTTTTCCAGCCTCTTGTATAGCCCATCTGTTAAAGATTTAGCATATTATATATAATGCCCTCAGCAACTGACTTTGATGTATGTTCAAATGTGAAACATCTTTTGTAACTAACATAAAGAAATTATTTTTTATTATCTGCTAGGTCCTTAGAATGGAATCTCTGCAAAAGTCACCAAAATAAATGATCTATGTTTTCAATATCTATGAAATATTGATATCAGATGGAATTACTCTGCTATCCAAAGCCCACTAAGTCATGGACATTTTTTCTGGACTTCACTAGGATTCTAATCATGGCCAAACTCTGCATAAGACAAAGGAGAAGTGTTAAACTTAGGGTACTCAGATTTTAGGTGGAAAATAGGAAACAATGTGGTGCAAACGTAACTACACTTCTATCTGATATGAAGTGATTTATTATAAGTATTAGAATACAGTTTATTGAAAGTATTGAAGCAGTTTGTTCTTTGTTTTTCCCCTTTACTTGGTGCAGCACAAGCAAAGAGTAAGGGATGTGTCCTGGCTGAATTCCAGTTTGGGAAATTACATTTTGCCTGACCCTGAATTCACCCTACAGTGCCAAAAAAAGAAGAATAAAAAGCCTCCAGTGCTAAATCATTCTCCATTGCTGTAATTATTAACCAGCAGGTACATCTGATGGCTTCCTTTAGTTTTGGGAAAAACAGATAATTGTTTGCAGGGCTCTTTATTAAGTTATTATGCTTTCATTCTCTAGAATGAAAAACATACTATAAATATAAAATAACTGGTTTGGGGAAGCCTTTGTTTGTTTCTGACAGTAACTGATAGTATAGTAATATAATCTTTTTGTCTTCAAATTTGTTTTCAGTTTTTGACTTAGCAAAGAGTTCCTTCCCCTGTTCTTCCTCAAACAAAACTTCCATTTAATTCACGGAGGGCTTCTCTGGGTTAAGAGTGTGTGCAAATCAGTCAGGATTTCAGCATTTGGCCCTTACGGCTGCCGTGGCTTGTCGGCATCGGATTCTCAAGGACAGTTGCCAGAGCAGCTGCCAAGATGTCACCGTGCAAAGGTTGGGAGACTACCTCCAGGCACCTGACAATGGTCCACAGAACCTGGCAGAGCATTTTGCGGTTCCGGGAGCTGCTCAAGCATGTAATGTGCTGAGCTCCGTGGATTGGGAACGCCTGTTTGAGGTGATGCTTCAGCAAGTGGCTTTCTTCCTCTAGCTGGGTCAGGAAGTTTTTTCCTTAAGCTTTTGACAGGAAGGCTGAATTGCTGTGATCTCTCGTGTCGTTCCCCGCGATATCCGTTAGTGCTCCTATTACGATTCCAGGAGCAGGTGATGAAGGAGTGCGAGGAGTACATGCCGTGTGGCATCACGCCCCTGTCCTTGCCACCAGACTGTGCACACGTGCTGCGAGGACGTGGAGGTGCCAGGGAGGAGCACACAGCCCCAGCGCTGTACCGGGTGCTTGACAGAATGCTTTCGGCAGTTCCCAGAGATTTTGTCTTATTAATGCCAATGGTCGTCAGGTGGAAACAAAACTAAACTGTGTTCAAATTCCTACAGAATCAGGGCTAGTGAATCTCAGGACTGGAGTGCCCTTCCAAGCCTGCTTTAGATCCAGCTTTATTTTCCCTGAAGTCAAAGACACATTAACAATCTCCATGTTTCTTCCTTAGCTATGCAATCCAACAGCCTCCTGATAAACTGATAAACTAAAAATAAATGATGCAATCGCTGCTTAATTTTTGTGTGTGTGTTTTTATTTTTTGCAGTTAGAGCAGGGCAGCTCTGCACTGGAAGAAGTCACCAAGATACTGTCATTTTTAAGGTGGACTACGCTGAGTACCTACTTTCATTTAGAGATAATAGACTCTAAAATTGGCCAGTTTTGATTTACAGACATAAATTAGTAATGAAAGTCTCTAATGACTTTAAACACTTTGAGTTGATAATTAAATCGTAAAGGGGGCTATAAATGGATGGGAAGAAGAGAATATGTTCCTGTTAATATTTATTATACACATTATAGGCTTGACTTAAATATTTGAGGAAGAGGGGAGACCCTTTGCACTAGGCAAGGAGCAATGCCATACTGAGTGACAGACCCTGACCTGAAGAGTCTGCAGTTTCGAGAAAGAAACAAAGCTTGCAAAGAGATAAAGTGATTTGCCTGGGATAACACTGTTAGTTCTCACCAAGGATGCTGCTTCCAGATCCATGACCCTGTCCACTGCACAGCAGTGGCTGCACAGGACATAAAGGGCAGGAATTAAAAGATATCAAGTTCCCACAACACTAAATAGAGAAATATTTTCACTTGTGTTCGTAACAGGTTCATTGTGAAAAAAAGAGTGTTTTTTCCTAAACATCCACCTCAGTAATATGTGAGAGGTCACTTAGTCCTGCCAGCAGATACTGTACGTTCCAGGAAAATGCAGAGATTGACAAAATTGGGATCTTCAAAGAGGATTGAGTAGCTATATTTTCATTTTCAGTGGAAAATGACAGTTGCCTACCTCAGTGTTCAGAAACCATCAAAAAGACCTCTCGAGAGACATACAATTGATCTTAAAATAATGAAATATATAAATAATACAATAATAATTGTAGTAAAGGTCTGATGCTTGTACGCATTTAATATAAAACTTATACAATGTGTGGTATGCACATCAAGGCTTCCTCTGTAACTGTAAGTTAAACTTTCTTTTTAATAAAAACTGAGAACTTACTGGAATCACTTGGCCCTGGCATGGATAGCATTCAGAAAATACCACATGTTGCAAGACTCGCTATGTAAAGCAAGAACCAAGCATTGAGATATGGTCAGATAAAGAACATTCCAGCCTTTACTGGATATCCCTGTAATGCAAGTTTGCTCACCTCAAAACAATCATCTTTTTCGTTATGTAACCACTCATAATTAAAAAGGTACTTCTAATTTCTAGATTGTTTTTTTTATAGTATCATCCTCCAGCAACAGTATCTTACGTGTTTTTCTGGCATTACTTACCTCCCTGTTAAAGTTTTTGAAGACAGGACATGACTAAGTTTTTGTCTTCCGTGAAGAAACTCTGTGCATCTCCCATGTACACAAGACCAGCATTTAAAACATCTAAAAAGACATACTCAGTTTCTTCCTCATCGTACTACTTTGCTTTCCAAGAGAAAGACAAAAGCTTTTGCTAAATAGTGAAAAAAAACCCCAACCTAGATTTGTTTTAAAATGTCCTGGACTGAGTGACAAAGACAGATTGTTTACCAGCCCAGAAATATTTCCGATATTCATTCACAGATTTACAAGAACAAAACAAAAATGTATGTATAACTCGTCTGGCTTTTCCTGACCTTGAAAGTTCATAAATGAATATTAAAGCCAACGTTCAAGAAAATTGCAATAGAGATGTACTCAGACTGCTGACAATTTCTGAGAGAAACTTGCAAAGATAAGTATCATAGATTTTAATGAGGGGAAGGGTTTTGCGAAGAGATGGTATCGGCTTTTAGACATCCTCTCCATGGGCAGGGGCGAAACAAGAACAGAAATTGCTTAGGACATGCCTTAAAGCTCAGCAAATTTTTGAAGAGATATGTTCATGTATTTGCTCATCTGAAATGAAGCAAAAAATCACTGAGTGATTGATTTTCACCGCAGCATAAAAACATTTTATATTTTTGTTTTGCATTGCTCTAGATGCTATCCAGTGGTTGAGTACTAAACAAAGATAAATTAAGTCATTCACTTTCAGAAACTTCAAAAGTGAAGTGATACCAGCTGGTCTTACACAAAGTACTTTTGCTTGTTTTCATAGGAAGATCACAAAAAGAGACAATCTTACCCAGTTCACTAATTAACAAGATGAGTGAGTATACATTAATAATACATAATTCAGATGCTTTTCACCTCCATCATGAACAGATTTTATGAGATTTTAAGTATTTATTATGGTGGATTCTCAATATGAAATACAACTCCTAGGACCCAATGTCAAATTTAGGGCTCTGATTTTCCACTTAGATTTCTCCAGTTCTTGCTGATGTCAATCACAATTCCCACGGACGCTATTAGTTAAATAACATGGTGTAAAATACCCCATATTAAAGTGGTAGATGGCTGGAATTGTCTCCAATGTGTAAATGTGTATCAATACTTGAATCCTCTTTATGTTGCTGGATGTATCAGAATACTGTGCATGAACATCCTGACTGGTTCAAACTGAGTGTCTATCTAGTCCAGTAGCCTGTGGTTGACAGAGCCAAATAGGAGAAGCTTAGGGAAACAGTATAAGAAAGTGGGAAAGAATCAAATGATCTTTGCGCTGGGACATACTCTTAAACTCTGGTCTGGTGGTCCGGTGTTACTTGGTTGCTTATTGTCCACATGGCTTCCTGCAAAGTCAGAAGAAAGAATACCGTATGAGCTGAGGTTGCATCTACACTAGTGTTTTGGTTGAAAGTAATAATCAGATTTTTACAAGAATTTCCAGTTGTCTCCTTTTACCACGTACTGGTTTGATTCACAGCGTGGCCTTGGTGCACATGAGTAAGATTTCTTTGAGAGCAAACTAATTAAGAAACTCTCCTCCTGGTTTGTATTAGATGCACTCAAAATCCAGATGGAGTCATAAGGGTAGAAATAACTGACTGGTGCTTTGAATGGCTTTGAAACACAGGCATGATAGGGAAGTTCAACCCAGAGGACCAGGCTGAATCTAACCTGAAATAAAATCCTATAATTGTATATAGTGTAAATGTAGAGACTTCAATACCGACCTCTCAGGCTATGTCGGAGACAGCAAAGCTGCAATTCTTTCTTGAACTGCTGAGCTGCAAACTGGTCTCTCTTTGTGGAAAGGGACTTTAGCATAAGGAACTCCATAAAAACCATGACTGATGGGAATTCACGAACTTATGCAGCAGCAGTTAATATTAAGCAATATTACCTACATATCAATCTCTCAGACATAATTTTAGCAGCTACTGTCTTCTTGTTTGCTGAAAACAAAATTTAGCTAAGAAGTCTAAAGCAACAAAATGCAAAGGGAGAAAGCTCTTTTTTTTTCTCTCAAATTGCCCTACATAGTTTACCAATTAGTTTCTTTGACATGGAATTTATTGGAATTCTGGATATTTTCAGTGATATTAATTAATCACCTGACAGATTTAGATAAAATAGCATTCGGATGGCAGGGCAGAGGGTTGCAGGTATTGGTTAGTACCTAAACACCTGCTTCAGAAAGGAGTGAAAAAACACAGCAAAAAGGGACTGCTTAGTTACAGAGTGGCTGCAGAGTCCCCTTTCCATGCTGTGTAGTCACATCCTGGACCTCCACGTCAGAATTCCCCTGCGCGGCATCTGGCATGTGTAGGAGGGTGTATGTACAGCCACACTAGCACGTAACCATCTAGAAACTAGCTGATAATGCAAGATGTATTGTAAGCTACTGTTGCTCTGAGCAGCAATAACTATCTGCCTGGCTTAGGGAATTGTAGGGCACCAACCACTGTAGAATCTAAGTACCAATAATGCTTAACATTTATTTTACACTTTACAGAGTTAAAGTGCTGTACAAACATTAGCTAATTAATTATTGCATCTCCCTTGGGAGGTGGGTCAGTTGGTAAGTATTAGTCCCATGTTACAGATAGGAAAACTGAGATGCAGTGTTTCCCCCTTTTATTTTTCTACTGCACTCTGTAAAGCTCCAGACACTCTCTAGAGGAGTTTCCTGCAAGTTACTTGCCCAAAGCCACTACTCAAGTTGGGAGCCTCGGCAGTATTATAAAATTGGACTTCTGTTTCCCTGTCTCTTGCTCATTCCTCCACACACTACACGGCCTGTTTCTGGATGGTAAGGAGACTGTTGCAGCAATCACATGAAAAAAGCAAACAAATCAGACCGAAAGCAACAAACCTGGTGCTCTGACAGATCTGCTCCGTCCAGAACTCCAAGCAACTTATCTGGGTACTCCGCTACCTCTACTACAGGTTTCCCATACAGCACCAGAAAGAGGGTAGATATGCAATGGCTTTTGAATAGACATCCACAGGCAACTAGAGAACCTTGCAAGAAACGGGAGCTGTGCTTCTCGGTTAACCTGCTGCTCAGGAAGCCCGGAGCTGTGATGGGACTGGGATACCGGAAAACTCAATATTTCTGAAAGCTTTCCACAGTGTCATACCATTCAGCATTCAAATCACTGGAAGTGGCCCTAAAGTCCAAACACTGACTTTGTTGCTCGAATCCAGGTTCTAGCAGAAATCAAATTTCTATTGGGCTTGTGTTTTTGGGGGAACAGCTCTCAGGGGCTTGCTAGCACTTGGAGATGTGGCCCTTTGATTCCTCTATGGCTTGCATTAGTAAGCCAAGAACATTCGTAGGTGTTTTAAAACATGACATCCTTGACATAAGTCAAAAAGTTTTGGAGTTTACAAAACCACCAGACCTCTTCAGTAGCAAACTTGATGGTTTTCAGAAGTCATTGGCTTCTCCTGTCAGTCTGCTAGTGCGTTCAGTTTAATCCTCGTTTGAGTTCTGAACTTAGTTTGTGAAGGAAAAGCCTTCAGTCTGAACCCTGCAAGAGGGACTGGGGTGTTTTCTACATGTTTGCAATTACAGCCCAGAACAAAAAGGCAAAGCTGACACACTGAGCACCCACTAAATTTTTATTATATTTTAATATATTTTCTGATAATGAAAGGGTTCTGAAATGTGGGAGCTGTAAGGTGGCTATAGGTGGAGCACCCCCAACATTGCTCTGTCTCGGATGAGAGCAATGCAAATGTCAAGTGAACATGACAGGGCATACTTTAGTATTTTAATGAAAATGGTCCAAAATATTGGGTAATGAAAGACATGCTTAAGGAGTGATATATTTGGAACTACTTGAATCTGTGAATGATACTTCCATGAATATTTTCTTACTTGTAGGGCTCTGACCTTCTCTGTGTTGGGTATTGTTGAAGAGAAAATAATCTGACCATAGACAGTAAATGGAGAATCACTCTACTTTGACTTGTAGGGGTTATGTTTGGAATTGGGAAAGGGTCAGTCCCAAGAATTTAGTGATTATAAGTCAGGCTCCCAAGTCGTCTGGTGAATACTGAGTTATTATTTTCTAGTCACCTTTTGGTAAGCCCAGATACTATTTTTCAGCCTTGCCTTTGCAGTTGTTTCCACTGAAAGCATAATTTAGCTTTTTTTCATTCTTAGCTACAAATCCAATCTAATCATGTGCCTCTAACAGCGGATGCTTTAAGAAACCCCCAAGATTCACAAGACCCGGCAATTTCAAAATGCGATTTATAAAGCTAATTGCAATTCTTCATGTAAGTAGAACTAATTACGTGTATGTACTTGACCTTTAAACACCAGTTCTCTTTTCTCTCTGAGACTTTTGTATTTTTAATTTCTTCACATCTCTGTTTGTTGTTCTTAATCAAATTGTGCCCTCAAGTGATTAAGAACTCAGATTAAGGTTTCATACTTTTCTTAAAAGTATGTGATGGGGAGAAGAGGGTTAATGCAAACACTTTCATGGCAATATTTTAAAAGTTTAAATTATTAGTTTGGTTGATTTAAATACTTCTTCAAAGTGCTAACAATACAAATATTGCTGTATTATGCTAGTAGACAAGATCAAATGATGAGAGTTTTCCTATAAAATTATTATAGATAATGTAATAGCAAGGTGTCTTCTTTAATTAAACAAGGTGTAAATCAAAAATACATAATGAAGAGTGCACTTGATTTTAAAAATCACTTTAAATAAGATAATACCTAATCAGTAGCATAAGCAAGATTATTAAAAAATCATATTTAACTTTTTATTCTGGCAGCAGCCTTTGAAAAAACATTTCTGGTTGCCTTCCCTGGCATTCACTACGCATTGGCAGCCTTGGCAAACTGGCAGGAAAGAGGATGCAGAAATTATCTAATTCAAACGTCTGAATCATTGTGCGTTGGCTCCGCCAACCTTTCCATCCTACCCTCGGGTTCTCCTGCACCGTCCATCACTGCCGTGCTGGGGATTGG
This sequence comes from Pygoscelis adeliae, assembly GCF_000699105.1. Lineage (NCBI taxonomy): Eukaryota > Metazoa > Chordata > Aves > Sphenisciformes > Spheniscidae > Pygoscelis > Pygoscelis adeliae. Next base: position 7,295,870 of record NW_008825498.1, read on the forward strand.
GCTGGTGCCTGCAGCTAATGAATACTGCATTTCCTCCTCTCGTTTCATCTCACCTATCAAGACGGAAATGTGAAATACTGTACCATCAATATAACCATGAAGCAGCGTCAAAGAGGGGGAGGCTTGGATGGATGGTTTTGGGCTGCTCTCCCTCCTGACCTGGTGCCTCTACTGGGAAGCTGACACCACTTGCTGTGGGCAAGTTGTAATATGGTTTGTTTAACAGGGTAAATCATGCTTTTATCACTGGAAATAAGATGTGGTGGAGACACGTTGTCATGGTTACTTAGCCATTTCCCCAGAGTCACAACACCAGTGTCCCGGAGGGGATATAATTCTATTTTATGCATATGCATGAGGCTAGCAGGTGCTTTGGCACTTTAATTATATATATTTTTAAATGGCTAACTGTAAATTTGTGACAGAAACACAGAGTAAAAAGGATAAGAAATGGACTTGGAAAGCAGGCAATAGGATTGTCAGGGAAAGGAAAATAAAAAAGTCCAGGTTTCTGAAGGCTGCTGCCAGAATTTAAAATAAAGTAAATAAATATGTTTCATAATTATGTAGGAAAGTCAAGGAGATACTGAAAATTATAATCTCCAGGTAGGAGGGTATGTGAAAGAAACTTTACAGAAATTAATTCTTGTATGAAATTTTTCTCTAGGAAAGTTACTCAGCTCATGGAAATGGCAAGAAGAGTGGGAGTGAGAGAAACAAGAATGGATAAAATATTAATAACTCTTAAATAATTCAAAAAAGGCCCCCAAAACAACAATAAAACATGTAACTACAAAAACTATTGGAAAATGATTGGTATCATCAGGTGACTACTTTCATGCCTCTTCAAGAGGTTTTGCAAGTTACTGCACTTCATTTAGCTGCTGTCTCCTCATGTCAGTCATGACATACCAGCTCCTGCTGTCCCAGGTGTTACTGTCCCTCAGTTAAAAAGGACTACGTATTTTTAGCCCAGTACAATAGAAAGGGAAACAGCTTTAAGTCAAAATAACTTAGAAGGACAAAGATTTCCCAAATTATCCTCAGATGTGTCAGCTGCTGTGTAATTACTGTACATTCAAATATTGTGCAAGTCTGTGCATGTTTTTACAGGTAACTGACATTTAGACAGTGGTTGATGTGTCCAACAGTAAGACGAAATCACAAAACCTGGAAAACCTCTGAATACTGATACCTCTCGTACATAAAAGGTACCATGCTGAAAGAATAACGCCTTACAACTAGTTCACCTTATATGTGTCTCCTACCACTGAAACATAAAATTCACTTTACTACTGCTGATCATGTTAGGGATGTTTTGGACTTTATCAAAGATTTCTGGAGTTGACAGGAATAAACTGCAGTCACAGAAGGTGAATAAGCCATGAAGAATTTTTCTGAGTAATGTCCAGATCTTTTTACTGTACTTTTTAAAGTAGGTTGGGAAACCAATATTTCATTAAAAAACACCAAGATTTCTTCTGTTTTTTTGGGGGGGGGGGGGAAGGAAAAAAGAATGAAAATGAGGCTCTTCTCTATTTTTGTGAGTGACTTCAAGTAAGATCAGGCATTATTTTGTTTTGAGGACATTCACTTGGGATTTGTGATATATGAGATGATCTTTATTCTGTTTCAGGGATATATAAAGACACACGTGATCTTGCATTCCAGTGAATGTTTTGTCAAATATTTTAAACCGCTCTGGTTTTATGTTCTTGAGCATCCTTTTTAAGAGCATCACATTAGGTTGTGCTTTCATGGGCACTTGGCTCGGCCTCGATGCCCTTTTGTACTGTAGGGTTGTTTTTAACTCAGGTCAACTCATGGGACCTGCAAACAGATTCAAGAAAGGGGCAGGAAGTAGCAGGGGTAGGAAGAAGCAGGAGCTGCTTACCGAACCACTTGTATCAAGAAAAATGTTTGTGTAACTGCAGGTTTTGATAGAGCAATGATAACGTGTTCTCTGAAACACTTTCTGAAGAGAAGTTGCCTATATCCAGGCCCCTCTTTCCCCAATAACCGCTATTCTGGAGCGAGCTCAAGAGAGGGAGAAACATCCATCATCAATTGCAGTGAGGTGTGGACTGAAAATGTTAAGAAACATTGTTTTCACCTGTTGCAAGTTTGCCTAAATGTTTATGTTCTCCTGGAAATGTTTCATCACAATGAAAGCATGTTTGGCTCGTGCAGGTTCTGATAAAGGTTCAGGCTGTGTGTTCATTACCAGAGTTCTCGTCCAAAAATTCTTCTTATGCAATCAAGCAATATTAATTTTATGAATGTTAGAAGCATTTTTTCCCTCTATTGTGAACTTGAAGCCTGAGAAGTATCTTGGCTGTTTTCTGTGACATTCTGGCTAGCTAATGTAACTGCACTACTGTTATGGACGTGTACTATAAAATGTATGTGTTCAATACAGCCAGAAGACCAAAGAATAACATTTGAGATATATTGCATTTTTTTTCAGATGGAGCAGAAACTTCCTAAAAGGCTCTGCTATGTAGTATACACACATTTAGCCAATACCTTTGGAGAGCTGTGTATTAGCAATTCCCTCATGGCAGTGCCAAATGTTAAGGAGAGTTGCATACTGCTCGGTTTTAGCAAAGATTTCTGCAAAGAAATACTCCAAAAAAAGAGTCAGTTTCAGTTGCTAAGATAGCAATTCACCAAAGGAGTTCAAGAAAACCTGTGTGGCTGTGGCCACGTTTCCTTCTGGTTCCAGATGTACCAGGTACTGTCCCATCCCCTCATGCAACCTGCCCAGCCACTGTTGGCTGGAAGTTACTGTTCTCTAGGCTCTAGCAGCACAGCTGATCCTGCAACTCCTCTCTGACTTGGGTTGGTCCAAATGAGCCATGTTAACTAATACCATTGAAACAGGTCTTCACTGGCACAGCTAGATGTTAGTGAATCAGGTTAGGGAGAGCTCGTACAGCCCTACTAAAAGGTCTGAAGGGGCACTGTGCTCCAGCAGAGACAAGGAGTGTTCAGCTGGGGTTCTCTTAGGGCAGGAATCCACTGAGCTGACAAAGACTTGGGGGCAAGGAGCATGTCTGTTGATTCTCCATGTAATTCCCCCAGAAGAAACATCCTGATTCAGTGGAGCACTAAGGCATGTATTTGCACATCCCTGAGATGAATGGGACAGACGCTGGGGAGAGACCCCAGCCCTACTGGAGGCCAGGGTGAAACTTCTTGCTCCCTTGAAATCAGCAGATTTCATCCCTTCTGTGCAAGTACTTTGCTGAATGGGCCCTGCGACCCTCCAGATGCTCAAAGCTAAGTACAAGAGGAAGTACTTTTACCTAATCAAAGACTGAGTCCTTCTTACAAGGAGAAGTGTGAGCTTCTGTGACACTGCTGTATCCAGCTCTGCTCCTACGTGGGCCAAGTGGTCAATGTGCCAAGCACAAAACTTAAAAGGAAAGGAAATCGAAACTGTCCTTTTGCATCTGCACCACCAAATCCACCTTAGGGGCTTATAACACCCCCAGGGGCTTATAAATACATGAGGTATTTAAGCACCTCATGTATTTACCCTCAGAACTACTCCATGGGCTGAGGCAGTGCTGCTAATCCTGCACTACTGGCAGCTCAGCAGGGACAAATAGCTGCATGGTGCCACACAAGTAATTCACCGTCAGGCCTCGCTCTCCCACGGCTCAGGCTAATGCTCCCGTGCTCGAGACTATGTCCCCTCTCACCACGTGTTTTACAAAAAGCCTATTGCCTTGTGTACATTTTGGTTTTCCTGCATGAAAAGAGCTGACTACCACATTCAAACCTGGCCTAGAAACCCTGAGTCTACTTTTATTTTTGCAAAAAAATCATGACATGGAGCTTTTATGGAACTACTCTTGTGAGAGAGACAAATGAAATGGTTGTTGAATTGATCAATATAATAGATTAAAGAGGAAAATTTTGCTTCAGAAGCATTTGTAGGAAGCCAAACTTTGATACTGATGAGGGACTAGGCTCCAGAAGGGGCTGGGAGGGCTCATTCCTCCCATCTCCCAGCTCCTGAGCAAAAGGAAATGGTGGCTGTTGTACATTGCAGGAACAGCTGTTAGATTTGCACAGCACCTAGCACCATCTGATGCTGGTTCATGCCCGAGCCGCTTAGGTGCTACCTCTCTGTAAATACAACTGTCCTTAACTTTAAACTCAACTCCATAAAGTCCTTTAAAATCTGGGAAACAAGTGAAGAGTTTTGCAGGGGCTGAGTGAAGCTAACAGGAACACTTTGCTCTTCTACAGCTGAAAACTTGAAATAACATAAAACCAGGAAAAAAATGTCAGGAAAAGATCTTAGGAAGTCACCTATTCTACTCCTATGTCTTCTTTGTAACTCTATGGCATCTTGCCCTACTTATGCCACCTCTGACAAGGGCTCAAGGGTCTCTACTGAAAGAAATACTACAACCTCAATAAGCAACCTCTCCCATTTCATTACAGTCCAGGTTAGAAAGGTTTCCTAAAGTCAGCCCTGAAACTCTTTGCTTCTGTTATTCAACTCCTCCACCATGGATGTGACAGAGTATTCCTATGACCTTTAACAACTTTTTACATACCTGAGGACTGGTATTAAATCCATCCTCAGCCTTTTCTTCTTTAGATTAAGCAATCCTAGGTTTTTAAATCTTTCTTCCAAAGTCACCTTTTGCTCACCCCTTTCCTCCTCTTTGCTTTTTCCTAAAAGTTACCTCCCCTGTCCCCACCCAAGGCTTAGACACAGCATTTCAGCAGAGGCTTATCAGTTTTGAGAAGAGGTACAAGATTGCTTCGTAATGGAGAGACAGGATTTTGTTTAAAATTGCACTGAAGTCTTACTTGCAACTTGCCATGTCATCTGCAACTGTATAAGCACTGCACTGCACTGAACGAGACCCACATCAGACCTTTACAGGATTTCATGATAAATACTTTTGTTTTCATCATAAACCACTGTAATTGCAATCCAAAATATTCTCTATCTGCTCTATAATCTCTTATAGGCATATCAGGTAGAATAGTGTCAAAACCTTACTAAAGTCAAGGTGCGTATCATCTACTGATTCCCATTACCCACAAGGCCCATTACACAGTCAGAAAAGAAAGTAAGGTTCATTTGACATAGTATGATACATAAATGTGGATTTCCAGATGCTTTACTTCTTACAGAATTTTTCTGAGGGTTGAAGTTAGTTTGACTTCTCAATAACTTCTTGATTCCCCCTTTTGCTTAAATAAAAGCACAATATTGTGCTTTTCTAGCTATCTAGTTCTTCATTCCCTCTCCACAAGTTCCCAGGAACACTACTAATGACTCTGAGCTTCAGCCAGTCCTTTAAGTATCCTATACAAAATTCATCAGACCCAAAGGATTTTTAAAAAAATGAACTTAAATGAAAACCCTTTACCTATTCTTTTCCTTTTCTAGGTAAAAATCTTTTTTTGTTTCTGATTTTAATCATGCCAGCCACATGCTCACAACTGATCTTTTAATTGATGAGGATGCAGGAACCCCACTTCACACGTTGGCCTTCTCCGCATCCTTTTTGAGACTTTTCTGCCTCATCATCACTCAGTCAACACTGCTCTTGGCTTACCTCTTACTCCTAATGCACATGCAGAATGATTTCTTCTTACCCTTGGTGCCTCTGCCTAATGGTGTTTCAGTCTGTGTTCCAGCTTTTCTTGTTCTGTCCTTACATGCTCCTGGTAATCTTTCATACTCAGTCCACAGTATCTGAACGCGGCTTCTTCTTTCCCTGCACCCCACGCACATGCTGGTCAGTCTGTCTCCTACTGCAGGGACTTTCCATTTCCAGCATTGTCAAAGCCCCCTTGCTACCATTGAAAGCTTCACTCGCTTGATCAGTTTTGTGGCCAGTTGCGGTGGCCCTCCCACCATGTAAGTACCTGAGTTCTTTTCCTCTACAATTATTACCTATAAAATTTTCAGGCGGTTTTAGTCTTCTCTACATGCCAGGCTTCCAGCAAGTAAACGTATCCAGGCTGAGGCAACACCCCTTCTGTTTTCCCCCTGCCTGTTCTTCCTTTCATATTATTATTCCAGTCATGCGAATTATCCCACCAAGACTCTGTTATGCCAATTAAGTCATAATTTTGATCTTGTATTAAGACTTCCAGCTCCACCTGTGCATCCCAAATATTTCTTCCACTAGTATACAGACATCTAAAGTGTTCAGTGGATTGATTCACTACCCTCCGTGTCTCTCCTGTGACCCTATTATAAACAGCAAAATCTCTGAAATGTTAGGCCTCTATCAGACTGCTCTTGTTTATGCTCACTTTTTTTTTCCCTAGTCAACCCCTCCCTAGATCCGACTTTAAAGCCCTTCTAACTAGGTTAGCAGTTTGTTGGATGAACAACATGGAATCAGTGCAGCAGAAAAACCAGAACACCCTCCAATAGCATCGCAGGCTATGGCAGGCAGCACCCCTTCCTCCCCCGACCTGCTTCCCCTGAATAGCAGATCTAGCCAGCAGAGAACCTCTCTTCCCATCAGAAGAGGGTCATCACCTTCTCAGCCATTCTTTTGTTTTGGGAGAGGGCTGGCTACAAATCTCATAGCTGGGATGGGGTGTGTGATTTTTGCTTAGCACTGGGATTTAAATATTGCTTGCTCCCTGGATAACATGCCTGTTCTTGATCTCCACAAGTATCATCTGCCTCAGGAGGGAGCCAACTTCTGCATCCCTATCTGTGGAGAAGCTGTTTGCTTCTCCACTGCTGGTGCTGCTTCCTGCTCTAGCTAGCCAGCCTCTTTGTGCTTGGAGATGTCCTCACACACTGCGTCCTCGGGCCCCCCTGGCTCCCTTACCTACCTGCAGCTCCCTGACTTGCCGCCAAAGACACCCAGGGGTACAGGCACCTCTCCCGCTGTTTGTATCCCCTTCCCCACTGGAAGGGAGAGAGAGGCCACATTCCTTGCACATTCTACCCAATACAGGGGTTGAGGTGCCCAGGATCAGCATTCGCCACCTGAGGTGCACCTCCCTTATGCAGACCAACGTCACAGGTTGGACTTTGTGTATGGGTACAGCCAGACTGCTCTTACTCCACCCTTAAATGGAGAGGTAGGGAGCTGCTCTTCTCTGGGAATGGGATCTTCAGGGTGTATCTTCTGTTCATGGCCATCAGTACATCAGCCTGGGCACAAACCCACAACAAGATAGCTTCAGCCAGTCCTTTAAATATCCTATACAAAATTCATCATACCCAGAGGACTTGAAAACACTGGAGAAGGGAGCCTTACAGCTTCCACATGGCAGCTAGCTCATCAAGCTGACCTGCTTGGAGTCCAGGCAATGCGAGTGCGTGTCCCACTGCTTCTCTTCATGCAGGCATGTTGTAAAAAATACACTTTAGCTTCATTTTTGTAAATGTGCAAGATGACAACGCCGCCACTGCAGTCAGTCTTGTGATATTTTTTTCCTTCCAACTATGTTCTAATGAAAGAACATTTTGTTTAGCATGTGAAATGGTAAATATCTCAAATCATAGGAAAACATACAATAGTTGCATTTTGTTATAAACAATGAGTACTCACTAGGAAAATACTAGAAGAATGAAACCCTCTTCCTTTTCCTGTTGATTGTGTGTACTATGCCTTCAGGCAAAATGGCATTTCCCTCCAAGGCCTGATGCTCCATTCTTTCCCAGCACTTGCTATTGACATAACTTCCTAGGTTATTGTTACTCCTCTTATTGATTATTATTGCCAATACATGGAAGGCTTATACCAGCATCCAGCTCCTTCAAAGGCAGCGCGGACATCCTCACAAGAAATCTGACTGCACGCTCACAAAGGTAGGGGAAGGTGTGAAGGGCAAGCATTAATAAATAGGAGTACCAATTGTACAAGAACTATTGTAGCCTATGAAACTGTTTATCTGAATGTGTTGTTTTATACAGGATGAGGAAATTCTTACATTGCAGTTACTGCTGCAACTGAGTTGGGCAGATCAAAGTGATAATTACCGTGTTCTAGAAATCCCTGGTTTTGATGATGAGGTTTTTTAAGCCTATAACAACACACAGATCCAATTGCGAAAGCTTAAAATTGCCTCTTCAGTAGAAGCAGGGCTTTGATTTCATCTAATTTGACCCTTCCACCGCACTTATAAGTGCACTCCAGTGTAGCTAGAGATAAAAACTTTGAAATTTAAATGTGCAACTTGCAGCTGAGGTTGGATTTGCGAGCTAGGACACAGAGTAGCTTTTGATGAGCAGCAGTTTTCATTACAGCTGTCAGAAAATACCTCCCCATTAGGAAGCGATGAGTACATTTAATTCAAGTCCAACCCTTCCAACACCATCACTTACAGACACTCTTCTGCTCTGTGAGTGAGGTTCTAATAATACGCTGAGCCATGTGGGACACACCAGGGTGATTAATGCTTGGATGTGAACATACACTGCACAGAGTATATATTTCCCCCTTAAATGAATATATCTGCTTTTCATTGATATTGAGGTAGATTTGCTCTGTACTTGCTCACATGAGGAAGCCTAGAACTGTGGGATCTATCATTCAGCAATAGCTCCTGATAACACTAGCGCTTGGAACACAGCAAAGTAAAAAATGTGAATTCATATTCACTTTTAATAAACTGGGGTAATTAGTCACTTGAAGTGCAATAGAAAGTGACAGCCTGTGACACATAAAAGACTGCAGACTGACAAAGACAGAGCTATTCTTCATTGCACTAACATCCGTTTCTTCATCAACATTGAATTTTTTCAGTCTCTTGGCATTTCAATTACATTATAAAATGAAGGGCTAAAATCCTGGCTCTGCATTTTTCCTTCTCCTCTTTGAGACTAAAGAAAAGAGATGAGAAAAACCCTTTCCGCAATTTGCTTCTGTATCCCCTGAAATGATGTCAGTGGGCCATGGCATCCATAGCACCCATGACGCGTGCAGGAGAAGGTGTTCAGCCTTGACGTCTTCAAGGTGCTGCCGGGACTGAGAAACCCCACCGAAGGGAACCACCTGGAAGACAATGAGAATGGGGCATAATAGGTAAAAAAGTAGCAAAAATGTTTATGAGTAAAACAAAATTAACCATGAAACTCAAGATGCCTCAAACAGTCCTTTGGTCCTTGCTGGCATCATTTCCCTCTGCATTACCAGTGCCCAACACCTGAGGAGTGTCTAATGGGGTGGTCAGATAACTGATTTCTGACAGGAGGGGGTGTCACATTTCCACCTCACCTGCTCCCCCTTTCCCCAGTGCTGCTTCCTTGTCGGGCTGCGCTGCAGGGTGCAGGGAGCCGGGAGCCAGGGGTGGCAGCACGGCTGGCAGGGCAGTGCCCTCACCTACACGGGATGCAGCCCCATGGTACCCCAGCAGAGCAGGTCTGGTGATGGTACCAGGGTCAGCCACAGCCCAGGTCACCAAGGTGTAAATGCAGCTCCTGGGCCAAGGTGGGAAACCCCAGCAGGGCTTCTCCCCACTCGCCTCACACGGCTCTCTCACAGCAGCCTGGTCCCACGTCCCACGTCTGTGACTGGAGCATCAGCAGCCAAACCCAGGGTGGGGGAAGACACTCCAGAGCCTCGTGGCACACCCAGAGCCCAGGCACCCCTTACCTTGTGTTGGCTCTGGCGCTTGCCAACCCCTCTGTGAGCTCACGTAACTCGCTGTGTCAGCATAAAACTAATTCCTCCCCCTAAAAAAGGATAGCTTTCTGCTCGGTTAGCAAACTGAAACAAACCTCTGAAGGGCCCGGCCATTTCCAGAGCCAGTGGAAGCAGAAGAGGAGGATCATGACACAGGGAGCAATAGCGGAGGGAAGAACGGTGGGTACGGGTGGGAAGAGGGGAGGAGGATGGAGCTGAGAGCTTGCCTTTCAGCTCACCTTTCAGGAGCAGCAGCGAATCACCTGGCTCTATCTAAGAAATTCCTGGTTCTTAGTTTCCCCTTTTTCATGATTTTTGGTAAGGTCCTCATTTGAGGACATAAATGGTCTTATCTTACAAATGCACATGAAGAGCCAGCTACACTTGTGTCATTTCAGCAGTTGGTGAGGTTAAGTCTATATAGGGAGGAGCAGTACCTTTTATTAGATCACCTGAGACAATGGTGAAAAACAGACCAGCTTTTACAGACCCAAGTCCTTCCTCAGGACTGAGATAGCCTCACTTATTGCCTTGGAGCAGCCTGGTGACCAGAGCACTGCTACTCTTCCCACCATTCAGGTCCTCCAAAAATCTTACCATAAACCTCCAGCAGAGAAAAAGAAGTGAGAAGAAAGTATTTTTACATGAAGAACAAATTATACTTAAATCCTTTTTTAATGACATCAGGACATTTTGCTATGCAAAGCCTCAGCTTGTTGACTGGTGAAACCTCAATGACTTACCTCCCAGGCGTGCTATTTTGTTAATTTTATATATGGTTTTGAGAGCCTCGGATCGAAAGCACCAAGGTTGAGCTGTATAATTTTCTCAGAAGCCTCATGGTCTCATTTGACTCACTCATATGTCAAAGCAGCTTTTAATTTCTCAGTTGTGGGACTCAGGTCTTAAAATACACTAGCAGCCAGAAGCTCCCCTTTAAGCACCTGAATAAAAGGGTCAGGTTTTCAGCTGTTTCTAGTCTCCTGCAGTTCCTATTGTTTTAACAGAGATGTGCTGTTCAAAAAACTTAGCTCCCAGCTGTAGGCATAAGCACTTCTACTGCTGTGACCTAATACTTCACAGTGCAGTCACTACTTCTATCACCTCAGTGAAAAATGGATCTGGAGGGGACCTGTAGTCTAACTAGCATCCACAGAAAAATGGTGATGATCTGAACTACCTCCACTGCCTACCTTCGAGTCTTATTTTTCAGTGAAAAAGAAGTAATCTTTGCAGAAGTGAAATAAGCAATCATATATTTTGAATGGATCTTACAAATCTCAGAGAGGGTAAAAGGCAAAAAATGTGTTAGCAGCACTGTTGGAATTATTCATTTGTGAACAGTTTTGTTGAAAAATATAGCCCTGAGGTGTGCCTCTCAGTCCTTTCATCTCTCCCTTAGGTGCTCTGCAGAAGCTGCAACCTGGGCACTGTGACAGGTTGCTGAAGGCATCTGTTATCTTTTCCATTCTCTAACTGGACTTCTTATGTCTGACATCTTTCTTCTACCAACAGTAAAGTGTTTTTTGGTAACTGGGTAAACCAAAATTCTGAATTTTAAGCAGTCAGGGATATGAGCTTTAACCTGTGCTTATAAACCTGAAATTCATTGCGTATAAATGCTTGTCTGAGTAGAATTTAGGCTGTATAAATTAATCTTCCAAAAGAGGCATGAACAGATTGGATTTGAAGTGCAGGCCAGTTCCTCAAGTGGCATAAGTATTGACTCGGGTATTGACCATTGACACTGGTGAAACTAAACCATTTTACACCAGCTGAGGGCTCTGCGTCTGTTTTTTTAAATTCAGGGAACTTTTCATAGAAAGGTTTTTATGCTCACCCTGTTCAGCCAGCTCTATTCATGATCAGAAATAGAATGTTCCTCTGCCAGGTCACTACAGAAGTGAGATAAATGTGCAGATGATGAAGAAGTCTTAATCATAGTTTACTTTTAACCCTTTGCTTTTGTTTGTTACCTCTGGAGTTATTCATCCTGGCAAATCACATTGACTCTGGCAGAAAAAAACAAGGGAAAAAACCTGAAGCCTGTTTTCACCTTAAGCAGCCAAGTGGTTAAAGGACTGGCATGTAAACAGCTCCACTACACCTATGCTGTATTATGAAGTCCAGTGGGATTCTGCTTTAATCTTGAGAGAGAGTGTGAGGGGTTTGTTTTTCACAGGGGCTTTAGCCTACAGTTAAGTGCAAACACCTGCTGAAGTACTGGTAATTAGTAGGTAATTAGTAGCTAATGTTCTTAGAATTTAAAAAGAAAAGCTTACATAAGTAATTACTTACTATTTCTTATAATGTGCTGCTTTTCCTGAGATTTCATATCCCCAGAACATTTGCCAAGTTCCTAAGTTCCTCAACATACTAAATTGTTTATTAATTACACACGTATATTGCTTGTAGAAAAAATAAAATGCATTAAAACGCTGGAAACAGGAGTGAGTTATCTTTTAAATTACAGTACAAGACTCATTGGAAATGGCAGAATTTGCAGAGGGTAACAGCTTTAGGAGGAGCATTAATTTAGGGCTGGGGGAAGGAGGGTGGTGGTGGCTGGAGCAGTGAAAGCAACAGCTGGGTAGCCCAGAATGAGTTGCTTTTTCTTGGATAGGGCCTAGAGACACGAAGCGAGAAGCAGCATTTACGGTGGGTGTTTTGCTCAAGCCAGTAAATGTTTAGCACAGCTGTGGACACCCGCCTCCCCCCCCCCGACATTCCCAGCTCTATTCACACATTTCAGGTGTGCTAAGAGTTGGGGCTGCTCTAGCTCTGCAGCAAAGTGGTTTGAATGGTGTTTCACCTCTTGTAGAAGGATCTTTTCTAGATCAAAGGGAGAGCTAAAACATCTGCCTTGTCAAACTCTTTCTGCAGTCAGCACTCGCCATTGTCGTATGTGAGAAGAATTAAGGCAAAGCCGTGCTTCTCTACTTACTTTAGACCATAGCTAACAGATGATGCAGCTACTGGGGCTGCGATTGCACTTACCAGCTGCCAGCCTTGCTCTTGCAGCGTGTGGGACATGCTTTATACAGAGGCAGAAGAGGGGAACGCCTGCTGAGGTCCATCCGTGACTGGATGCTACTCACCACGTGTCCTGTGGAACCCTACCTGCAGCTCAGCGTGAGCCTTTTCCTATAGGGCAGTAGGGTACACACACCTCATCCTTTCTGATGATGACTCTCCTGTGAGGTACAATGCATACAAAGGCAGGATTAACAACAGCAAGGACCATGTAAACGTGAATCATACTTCTACGGAGTAAACCTTGCACGGAAAAGGTTGAATTTTACCCTCTGAGCTCCTGCGCTGGAGGGTGGGGAAAAAAAGCGTTGAGAGATCTGCCATCTTCCCTGAGCCTGTGCTGTGCAGCAGGGTCCAGGGGACAGCCGAGCTCTCTCAGGATCTTCTCATCTAGGACGGGGGCTTTTGGAAGAGCTAAGACGGGAAAACCTCCTTGCTTTTTGAGGAAGCTCACTGATTTGAAGGAGCAGCCTTCCAGACCATGGCCCTGGTGATGGTGGGGAATGGCCCTGGAGATCTCTCAGCTCCTAACTTCCTTTATCGAGTTTTACCCCATTTCAATTAGGACTCTCTAAACTAAGAGCTCGTGGGGCAGCCTGGCCAGGGCTATGATGCTTTAACAGAAAGGTGATTCAATTGAAGATGGAGCCACTCTTTAAAGATAAACCATGAAGCTGAAGTGCTTCTTTTATTATTACTATTCAGAGTTAAGTTTTGTTTTTAGCTTGGCTGTGAATAAGAAAAAACAAACAAACATTCACAAATTGGACTAATTGAGATTAAAGCTGCTGGTAGGCACCAACTTAGCATACAGCTTGGGCTTCCTCAGGGTTTTAGGTCCTCCAGCATTCTTATTATTCCTTTCCAATCAATTAAGCTGAATGCAAATGGCAAAAAGTAAAATTAAAAAAAAATATTTAAAACCAAGGGAAAAATCACTTCCAAAAAAAAACCATCCCAAGGGTGGGGGAGAGTTGGCTGTTTCAGCCATACATAGCTCTTGAGAAAAACACCCACATTTTCATGCAGAGTTTTAATACTAGCTGACTAATCTCTTTGAAGTGTACACCTCGGAAGGCTCCAAGCCCCGCTGAATCTTAATAGCAACTAATATCAACTCCTCTCACACAGAGGCAGCAGCTCTCTGAGGAGGAGACACTTAAGTGCTAGGGCAGCATTTGTTTCCCGAACATTGGGTCTGCTCTCTCCTGGTGAAGACAAACCAGGTAGTCCTTTTGTCGTTCACCTTTGCTTTAGGTTCATACAACATTTACCAGAACTCAGATTTCCTGAACTGCAAATGGCATTGCCCGTCAGGACGGAGAAAACCCCTGAATGAAGGCATCCTAGGTGATGAAGATATTTGTCCATGCAAAGTCCTTATGAAAGAGTGGCTTTGCGTCTCTCACAGTGTTTCTTTCAGTGAAAAAGTGCTAGCTTCATTTTTTAATTAAAAATAGTGCGTGCTTCATACTTGTATGGTAATGATTTGTAAAAGTATTTATGTTTCCTAAATAAGCAGTAATTAAAAAAAACTAAACAGCAAATCTGCGGCCCTTTAGGAGCTATTTCCTGCCACTGTGCTATGCACCAGGGATGTGTGAGGCTTCCTAATCATAGCTGGGGACCAAAGCAGATTATTTGTTCTTCAAAGGCATCGGTCTGTACATCCAAACTACAAAGTACCATCCCTATGTTTTAGTACCATTAGTGGTGTAGGACTAGGAACGGAGGTGTTGTGATTCACTTTAAAAGGGAAAAATGTATCCCTCAGCCTGTGTGTTTTAATTCCTCATTCTCATAGCACATTTCACTCAGAAGGAGAAGTTAAGTTACTGTGGAAGGAGGTATGGCAAGAATATTGACACAGGAGGATAGTCTCATATTCCTTGAATTGCAATAGAAAACTGCTTGAAAGAGCACAGAAATACCACCCAGCAGTTTAAGAAAGGAAGAATAATTAATTCAAATAATTTTGAATACAAATTGGCATTAAAGTACAAACACAATTTGGCCAGGACATCGGATTAATGTACCTTGCCAAAGGGTTTATAGCATTAAATCATCTAATCTAGCCATGCTTTCAGACCTGAACAAAAGACCAATTCTACAGCTCAGTCCCCTCTGTGGGCCCACTCCATGTGCCCTGGGGTTCCTAATGCAGTTTTGTTTAGCTTTTCCATAAAGACCAACCTTGAATAGACATCATATTTTTACTGTTTCTCTAGCATGCTACTTAAGACATGTCTCACCATGAGGACGCAATTCCGTTGCCTAATCAGAAATGTCAAATGCTGTTTAAGATGCCCCATGGTGTCCAAGACATCCACCAGGGCTGGCAGATGTAACACATCACCAAGGGGACGCTCATGGCTTTCTGGACCAGGAACTACTGCTTGACCCATATGTCCATTGGAAATAACCAGGCTGGTGTTGTAATGATCCAGGCTGGTGTTGTAATGAAGTGATAGTACATTTGAATTCCACTGTGATAGCCGGTTTCATTATTATCAAGCAATACATTCTTGCTATACTCAGAATGTTGTTTGTTTTGATTCTCTATGAGAATTTAGGACCAGATGGAAAACAGATTTTCTGAGGCTACTACATCTTCCTGGAGAATTACTGGAGAGATGAGCTGGATAATGACATTTTGCAGCTTGATTCCTGAAAACTGGTTTGATTTCAGGTCAGTCATTTTACTTTTGATGCAAACTGATGGGAGATAGCAGAGCAAAAATACACATGTTCTTCTCTGTCTGAGTCTCAAATGATGCATCATTTACCCAGCCGATGTATCAATTCGCACATGAAAAGCTGTGTGCAAGTAACACAGGACAACTTTTATGCATTTTAGGCTAATTTTGCTCTCAGTTATATCCATTCCACTCCACTCCTTTCATTGGGGTTGACAGGTGTAAATGAGAGCAGCCGATTTTTTGTCTGTGACCTTATACGGAAATGAATGAGATCCTTCAGGACTTGGTTGCCTGTACATTCATAGTAATAAAGTAACCGCAGTGATCATATAATGGCTTCTTTTTCATTGCTGCCTTGGGGGACTAGCTCAGCTCACATAATTGGTAACTGGTTGATGATCCATCCTGGTCAGGCTTGGCTTAGGTTAAACCTGGGATAGCGGTGGGTAAAAGCTGCAACCATATGATGGTTCTTCAGGTTGTTTGGTATATGAGTGTTACATTCTTAGAGAACAGAGGTACCTCTTGGGTTTATGGCAAGCATGTGTCTGTATCTGAAATCACGAAAGATAAGTACAGTTCATTAGCATCCCATGCCAGTCTCAACGGCAAGGATCGGAACTAGAGCGGGCTGAACCCATTTCCCCCATCTCATTTCCCCCATGTCCTGTCTGAGGCAGATGAGTGAACCCACGTTGGGGAAGGCAGCAGTCCTAGGCTACACTCAGGAATCTTGCTCCAGGGCTCTTGAAAAGCCTTTCTGAAGGTTACACTAAGCCTAAACAAAACCAACTGGACAATATAAAGCCAAGAATAGGCCAAAGAAGGGGCAAACATTGTATGCATCTTAAGAGTTAATTCTTGCCTAATATTTAGTGAAGATTTCTGCTTGCTTTGAACATGTTATTCAGAAGCATCTCTTGATAAAGACTTCTTTTTATAAAGACTTATGGCTGCAGACACATATTCACCACTATCAGAAATTTTAACATGTTTACATAAATAAAAAAAGCTCACAGCCTGTGGTCTTTCAAGAGCCGAATGAAATGAGAAAATGGATAGCGCATTAAGAAAACCCACACTACCAACTACTATGAACTCAAAGAGATCTTCTTTTGCTCAGCTCATGATGTGTCTTATTCTGGAGAACCGCAGTTCCTGTGTCCTGGTTTTCTGTGGTTCATCTAACATAGCACCAGTGGTTCTTTGCAGGACATCTGTCATTATAATAAGAATCTGAGAATGACAGTGGATGTCTAATGACAGCCATTGCGTACAGCCAAGAAGGGGGCAAAAATATTTCTATTCGTCAGACAAATCAGTTGCTTATCTTGAAAAAACGTCTCTGGAGCAGGAGCAATCACCTGACTAAACCTAGCAATCACCTACTTACTAGAGGGGGTAAACCTCTGAGTGAGTCAGATAGTAGAAGAAATAATGGGTGTTCCAAAATAATGGAAGTCATAAAGTTCATAATTACTTAAATGATTTCCAGGTCTTCCTAATGATCAAAATTTGGATTTCTTGCAATCAAGGAGTTCCTCTCCTCCCTAAGTAGTGCCTTTGCATCATCTTTATGTTTATATACGTTTTCCATAGTTACTATGTTTTTATGTATGTATTTCAGAACAGTGGGTAGCTGTCACTGAACCACTCAGTGACAGAGTATTATAATGAAGGCAGCAAGAAGAAACGAAAGACAAATTAATTTACCACTTGAGCAAGGCTATGTATACCAAAAATTGGGTAAAAATCTTCAGCTGTGCTCTTTGGCTTACATTATGCAGGGCTCTACATCTGGAGGTGGCACCCATACAGGCCACATTGATGTCATGACTGCAATGTGTAAAACCTCTGAATGCCACCAAAGATTTCCAACAGAGAATGTGTGCACTGTATAGAGACTGCAGCATCATCTAGTCTTGCTTTGTTTGGTATCTTTTGTTAATTAAGGGCATGTCTTAAATCCAGGCTTGGTTTTATCACTTAGATAAGTGAAAAGCTGTGACAAGGATGTGACCCTTGTTTGAAGCCAGCTCAGCAAGCCTTTCAAGCCCGAAGAGCTAGCGTGGTGGGAAAGAGAGGCATGAAGAGGTGAAATTATTTAATTGCAGTCACAGAACAGATCAGTTTTGAACCCTTGTTTCTTAAACCCAAGTAATGCTTCCTCACTGGCCTTCTTCCATGACAGAAATAGTCCAGATGGAGGTTTTGACTTCAGCAATGATTGCCACAACATGTTCAGATAATGTGATTTTAGTGCCCTACATAGCTAGCTGTAAAATAGCATGGATCCTAGCCTGCACCGAGGTTTCCCTGTCAGTACAGTACACTGCTTTCTTTGGTGCTCATTAGATGCCTGTAAATGCCTGTCAGAATTTATGTCCTGCTTTTATTTTTTCATCTCAGTTACTTTCACAGGTCTTGTCTCTTTAGCCACGTAATTCAATTATTGAGCATGAAAATATTTCCCCCTTTATTCTGATTGTTCTGTGGTTGATGATGGTGTGAGGTGCCATGATGGAGTGTACTCAAGGACCTCTTAGATGAGCCTATATATTTGCATTGCTAATTTCCTGCCTTGAGAGGGAAGGCAATGGTTGACTTTGTTCCTTGTTTGATTCATAGATCTGTCTCGTTTTACTCAGGATTGATTTGTGTGTAGGCAGGGAAGGGGGCTGGATATATGGTTTGAATTGCTAGCACTTGTGCACAAGTGAAGTACTGCTTGTTTGCAAGCAGATATTGAAAAACGGGAACACAACTGCATTACAAAAGAATTGGTAAGGTGTTTGTGAGGAAGCTCTGTGTGTAAAGACCTGCACAAGGAGATGCTTTTGGTCAGTGTGGACCAGAAAAGGGAGATGATCCAAGGAGAACTTAGAACAAATAGTTTGAAGCAAATGGAAATCATTGATAACACAAAAATAAATGCTTTGCATGGGCTTAGTGTTAACATCGGACTCTTATGAAGCTGGTGAGATGCATAAAAGCCATAAATCAATGGAATGCTGAAAAGAATAATGTTTCTTTAACAAGTGGTATAAGACTTGGAGGCTTAGCCCAGACCAAGTACAAAGTAGAAAGCCTCACAAAAAATAATTGAGGTCCCTGCAAAATATTTCAATTTTTTATTGATTGAAGGCAATTATCCCTTAATTGCATATTTAAATGAGGTATTAGGAGGTTTAACTAAGCAATGCCTCTTAATTGCTGCTGCACACTAGGTGTCACAGATTGTGTTTATTTCATATGTTAATTAAAGAGAATGGGTATTTTATTTTATTGACTAGCGAGCTCTTCAGGCTGTACTGCTTAGGACCGAGGATGTCTCAGGTGTCCACAGGACCCTGGGTATTAATGTAATCATTAGAAAGGTTCCGGTTTTAAATGAAGAGGTATATCTCCATTTCATGGATATTTTCAGCCACTTAGACCATACATAAGTAGGGGGAGGGAGAACCTGAACCCAGGTAACATTAACTCAAACAGTACAGAAATACGTAAGTGTGGGCACAACCATGGCAAAAGTATGCGTGTCAAGAGCACAGGTCTTTTTTGTCTGTGCTGAACACACAGCTCTGAGACAGTGAAGCAGGATCTGATGAAGCCGAGATTTGAAATACCTGGGATGATTTCCAGGCTATGGCATCAGTCTTTGAGGTTTTGTCCTACAGTCACGTGTGGCGCATACTTTGGAGTTAGCAGCCCCACCACTGCGAGGTCTGGGGGAAGTGTCTGGATCCCACATGGAAGTTCTGAGCTGGGTTTTGGCGATAGCTTTACATGAATGGCGGGGTTTTCTGAAAAACCCCTTCTTGTCTGACTAACTGTGTAGCTGCTGAAAGAGTGATACACAGACGGAGTCAAACATTAAGGTGGGGTCGAGTTGTGCGCTGGTGTGTAGTACATACCTACACGGTACAGGGTCATACACTTCAGGCTCTGATAGTATCCACTTGTTCTATAAGACGAAAATAATCAACCGGAGAGCGTTGAAAAGGCAAGAGACAAGGTATTCTGTCTAATCACAGGAGTACTATGCTGTATCTATATGGAGGGGGCAGATGGATGGATACTGCAAACTGGACAGATATGAACCTTCTGTGGGACAGAAACCATACAGCCATGTTAGTGAGGTTTGTGCCTGAGCTAATAAGGCCCATTGGGAGGCAGAGCGTGTTAATTCAGGAATAATATAACACTTGCGCCGTCAAACAGCTTCTGGATCAGAGCAAGTGCAGCTCAGAGCACGGGCAAAGGGGACGCGTCTGCCCGCACCCAGGGCAGCTCGCCAGCGTGGTGGGGCTGGTGAGAAACCAAAGGCGGTTTCAGGGCGTATCAGGCATGTGCCTGCTTGGGGCACAGAGAAGCTCTCAGAAATATGCGTAAGGAGAAGCGATCTGGGGTTGGAACCGGAGGAGAGAAGAGCTGCCAGAATGACCGGGGGGGCAGCCTATCTTATTACAGGAAACTCAGAAACATAGCGTATTTTGTCTGGAAAAACAGAAGCAGATGGCAGGAGTCTGAGCAATCTTCAGGCACAGGCCTAGGGCAACTGTCCTTGCCTGAGGAGGCAGTGACTGACTTGCAGCAGGAGCAGCGGCTCCTGCCATGCACCAGCTCTTGGGGCTGCTGCAAAGGCAGGGTGCAAGTGGGTGGAGGAAGGTGGAGGGGATGAAGAAGCAGGATCCCCCAGCTGGTTCTGGGGGAAGGGGTCTTAAAGGAGAAAGAGAGAAATTCACAGACCCATTCCCACTCTGCCCAAATTTTTCCTCCCCAGGGAAGCCCCAGGGACACTTCCCAACTTCTGCCCAGTTCCCACCAGTTTCTGCTCCCTCCCCAGCACCTCTTCTGCTGCTCAGCATTAAAGGGAAGGCTATTTCTGTATTACTGTGTATTCACACAGGTGGCATTCATCCATAAAGGTGATGGGGGCTCAGCACCAGGAAAACTGGAGACCCATGACAGCAAAAAGGCAAAATTCACATGAGAGTACATGGGCATAAATTGGCCTTGAATCAATTCAGGCTGGAAATTGGGTGCGTCTTAACTAAACAGCAGAGCAGTGAGGTTCAGAAATGGCCTTCCAATTAGGGCAGTGGAAGAAAAAAGTAGTCTGAAGATGGAGCTGAACTGGTTTATTTATTGAATCACTGGTTAGTGTTTTGGAGCTGGTCGTTGGTGCTAGGGAATAGCTCTTCCAACTCTATACATTCAAATGTAATATTCCACAAATTGTGTTTCTGGTGTGTTTTTCTACTTTTTGCTGAACACATATGGGATTTTCAAAGAAGCACCAAAATCCCATGGCTGTTCTTTGAGCATAGGGCATCTGGCTTTCTTCTGTGTTTTGGAAAAACCAACTGGAGCCCATAACGATGGCATGATCATGGACATAATTTCTGCCTTCTGTCAGAATATAAAAATGCAGTGCCAGAGTAAGAACCATCAGCTTGAAGTATTGACTGGACTGTTAGACTTAACAGTGAATTTGCTCTCTTTTAAATGTGTTAAATCCATCCCTAGATTAAATTTAAACTACTTTGCTACAGCATAATCCACCAGGGACACCCTGACTTTCCATTGACTTTAATGGAGCCTCTACTGAACAATTAGAGCAAAGCACGAAATATGCAGTGTGGCTGTAGAGACGAAGTGGTTAACATCCTTTTTTTTTGTGGGTAATTTCCCCTTTTAGTTCTTACTGTGTCATTATAATTAGCAAAGCCCAAGGGTTCAAATCTGAGCTAACAAAGGGCAGCGGCGTGATAGTTTGTGTGTTGTTACTGCTGCTTATTACATCTATCATTACCATCTCACTGTGACCTTGGGCTTCCCCTGCTGGTTTATCATCTCTTCTCTCCATCTCACATGTCTGCTGTAAGCTCTTTGGGGCAGATCTGGTGGTTTGGTGGTCCAGACCTACACCAAAAGGACTTTATGCTACATCGAGGCCTGTAGAGGCAACAGCAATACAACTTTTAGAAAGAGGGCTAAGAGATGCACGGTTTAACAGCAGGTCTTTTGGAAACGCAAGTGCTGCCGTGTTGAGTGTGTCCTCCTGGGGGCCTGCAGCTGACTCTTACAGGGCCAAACAAGGGCTGAGCCGTGCATGGCAGCATGCTACAGGACTGGGCAGGGAACACCTTGGCTCTGCCTCAAAATACAGGTTGCTACACTTTGGACGTAGGGACACGCCGGATGAGCTGGTGCAAGAACCCATGGGAAAAAGAGGAGGCTTGGATATACCTCCAGTTCAGTTTTGAGAGACTTCAACCATGGATTGATCAGATTCATCAGCAGGACATTTCCCTCCAGGGCAGACTGGCAAGCTGGGAAGTTTGGATTTTCTCATCCTCTCCTGCAGCCTGTTGCATCCTCTGCTGAAGTCCAGGCACGGCTGCTCCAGCAGCTGCAGAGACTTCATGAGCTGGTGGCACGTTGGTGTCTCCCATGCTCTGCTGGCAGCAGGATGCAGCTGAGTCTCTGAAAAGCTGAGATATTTCTGTCTAACTAATGTCTTTGGGCTAATGCAGGGGTGTGCGGATGGAACGTAGCAGCTTCGTAACGATTAAAGGGGAGATCAGACTGGGCGATTTACAGTTCCCTTTTGGCCGGAAATCTGTTGAACAATATGTTGTCCCTCGCTGGGCAAAGACTTCTGAGAAGCCTGTAATTTAGCCCGTAATGTAGGAGAGGTTTAATATTACAACACACGGCACAATGGCTTGAAGAGAACCAGACGGGTCTTGACATCACCAGCCTTTTCTTCCCTTCAATTCCCCAGCGCAGTTGCTATTGTTCAAGCCTCATCACTAACGGCACTGGAGAGGGATCCAGCGTTGGCCAACTGCTAGGGCTCTTACCACTGTATCATTATTTCTGCTCCTAGTGGAACTAGACAGGACCATGATCAAAATATCGTGGGCTGCCAGCAAACTTCTGCTGCCGTGAGAGGAGCTGAACTGCTGTTTGTGAAGGGAGGATGGAAATTTCAATGTTAATCTGGTTCCCATCTCTGGAATCATTTAACTGTAGCATACAAAGCGTTCACAGTACACTGGGAATTCAGTCGTTTTATGCAGGTCAGCCTTACGATGAAAAATTTTATATCAAAATGTTTAACTTCAAAAAGGGTTAGATTCAATTTCCTGGTAAAGGCTCGAGTCAGTTCTCATTTTAATCTCACCTGCGTGCCTGCCCCTAGGTAAAATGTCATTGTATTGTCACATTTGATTGTAATAATTGTAGTCATTTGGCCAGCAACAAAATCACAGGCCTGAACATTCCTGACGATTTAATCCAAATTCAGATCCAGATACGTCACCTGTCCCATTTTTTAAATGAGTGGAGCCATTGATTTGCACCTGGACCATCAAATTAGGATGCGGCTCTGTCCTCTGAGGTCCTTGCTTCTATCTTACCTTATCTCCCGCTCTCCAGAAAACATTTTTCCTGCTTAGGGCAGCTGCTCCAATGACTGATTCTGAAGCTGCTGAAATAATGCGGATTCTTCCCTCATCCAGAGAAACCAGCAGTGCCACATTGTTTGTGTCTTTCCTTTCATAAGTAGACCATGAATATGCTTCCTTAAGTCACTGAAGGAAAATACTTCCAAGAAAAAACTCCTGTCTTGTCTTTAAGAAAAATATTTGGACTGGTAAAATGCATTGTACTATGAAGGATAGTTCCAATTTACAGACTCATGAGCTTATGAGTGGAATAAGCCTCCATCCTTATCTTTATGTTACAGCAATGGCACCCACATATGATAAGTCTTCGCTGGCAGAATTTTGAAAAAGTAATTCCAGTGCAGTGAATATAAAATAAATGCTATCAAGGAAAAATATTTTTTGCTCCCCTGGAATAGAAAACATTATTGAAACTGTTGGATGCCTCAGGAGTCTATTCATGCAAAATCTATTTCTGCAGTCAAAATATATTCTATTCTGCAGATATTTTTTCAATATATGACTGAGACTTCAAGACAGAAGGAAATAGCCATTTTGGCCAGGAAAGAACTGGCATGTGGTCTGGTTTTAGGTGAGCGTAGATTTTTGCATGAAAATTATAGTAATTATGGGTATTTGTAAACAGCGATTTTTGCACTTTAACAGCCTAATCGCATGGTCAACAGCTGGAAGTTGCTCTATGCAGATTCTTACCTAACACATAATAAAAGTCACCCTTTGCTGCATTTCCACAAAGAAACAAATTATAGCACAAAAGAGACCTGCCAAATGCAATCTTTCATCCTCTTCTGCTTCTTAAAGAGGATGTTTGAATATTCTGATTTTAAAAAAGGGATAAAACAAAAGGAAAAATAATTTATGTATATCTAAAATGCGTGTCTAAAGAAAAAAAAGAATGGAAAATGCTGATGTATATGTACTACTTAGCCATTTATTGTAATATATGCATTTCCTTTGCATTTGAAAGTTCGTATGTCATGCATGGTGCACATCTGTTCCTTTCATTTTTAATTCTTTTTTAAATACATATTTTTAATTTCTCCCTATTGTTTTCTCAAATGGTTCCATTACAGCAATTTAAAAGCATAACCAAGAAGGAAAACCACACAAAATGACTCTTGTCATATTGAAAATCTTGGCAACCTGATGAAGAATTTGCTATCTAACTGGAAACAAAAAAACCCCCAAAACCAGAAACCAGAACAAATCTGACCAAACCTGTCTTCCCCCTAGACTGCTGGGAAACACCTCAGTTTAGCATCCTGGTCCCCAGGTGTCCCAGTCCAGGCACAGCTCAACTAATTAGAAGTTGCACTAGCTGGTGTTGGTGGTTTACATTAATTTTTCCCTTTGCGTTTAGAAGTGCCTGGGAAATAAAAGGGCAGTTACTGCAGCTCAGCTGAGAAATGGTAACTTCAAATTCTTAATTTGCTTGTGATGAACACCCTTTATCCTTAGGCTTTCTAGTAAGATGCTATCAATATGTATCACTTCTAATCTTCTGCATCTTTGCCCTTGTTTCTCTGCTGGACGTCGGCTGACAATTGTGCTCAGGATTTTCTATAGCCAAGTTTTCAAAAATGAGTGCATAAAAACTCGTGATACACCCACAGCTTTACCAGGAGCTGGGCAGAAATGCACAACTCCAGCCCTCTCTCTTTCTTGCCTTCATAGCTGCTTCCCTTCAGTCAATTCCCTAATAGTTATATAGATTGTGTTAATAAGCACCGAGTTACATAAAGCTGCACACCCATGGGTTAATTTGTGTATGGAATCAGTGAGTTTGAATATGCAGTTTATAATGTCAACACTAGCTACTGGAACTCGAGTATAAATATAGTCTAAAACTCGCAGTGGAGGAGAAATGAATGCCAGGGAACTATGGAGGAGTGAAAACCATGAACTCCAAAGCCCCTATAGGAAACTACATTTTAAAGGATCAGGAGCAGAAACCAAAACCGCTTGGCCCATGGGGCCCTGTCCCCGGCATATGCTGTTTTGCTGGGGTGAGGGTGGGATGCCAGTCTTCTGGGGCTGCGACTTGGACCCGAGCATCCCCACCAAGCCCCAGCTGAGAGAGAGCTCAGAGGAATGGACTGGCAATGCTCTGGTATAGAGCAGGTCCCACGTAACTAATACCAGCCTGACATTTTGGGCTGCCTTCCAGGTCTGGAGCAGCCACAGCTGCTGGTGGAGGCACCTCCTGGTGCAACTGGGGCAGCAGTGAAGGTTGCCCTTTCTTTCTCATGCTGTTACAGGGACTTCCCAGCTGCTGACCAGGTTGGGAGACACAGCTCTCATGTTGCACTTAAAAGTCTTACCCCGAGGCTCATTCTTACCCCTTCCTCAAAGCCATCCTCCTTTCCGTCAGCAGGCACTCGGCATATATTTGGGTTCATTTTGCTCTTTCTCCCTTTTTGCTACTGTATATGTTATTCCTTGTTAATTTATGAGTTGCTGTGAGTCTTTGGCTTGACTCTTATTAAAAATTGTGCGTTTTAAAGGTGTTTAGTTCTTTCATTGCTAGTATTAATCGCTTCACTATCAATTCCCTATTCCCATCTGTTGTTTTGAAATAGCATTATATATTATTATGCCTCTTCATTGCTTCGGCTCTCTGTCACAGCTGACTGCTTGTTTACCTCATCCTCTGTGGAGCTTCCAAAAGCCTTTTTCTCCCTTGTTCTCATGGCAATGCTCCAGTTCCCTGAGTCCTGGTGTGTTCATCAGAGGTTCTCCTGGGTAACCTTTAGGGCATCTTGCTCCAGAGCTTTAACATGTCTCTCAGTTTCTCTCCCTCTTCCTCCCCAGCTACCCGTCCTGTCCCTCTGCTAAAGGTCACTGCCCTGTAGTAGCACCAGCAGAAGTGGATTCCTGCCTGTAACTCAGACACCAGCCTGGCATCTCCGCTGAAATCACCAGCGGGGGGAAGAGGCAGAGCTGAGTTACTGGGAAGCCTCCACTGACTCCGTTCACCTCTGACAGGTCCCCCACAGGTTCCCCAAGAGCACCCATGGGAGTTGATTAGGTATTTCATGGCAGAATTACCGTGGATGCTGCTGTAGTATCCCATTTACTACTTTTTTTTCTGCTTATCCTTTCCTTCTCCTATAGCATTTTTGTGCCCTTTTCCTGCCTAATTGGCTTCCCAATTTTATTACCTCTTCTTTCCTCCCTGCTAATAGCAGGATTGTTTCCACGCTGTTTTGTCACTTCTCTACTACACCTATTTTCCCTCCAGCCATCTAGCCAGCATATTTTATGGATGTTTCCAATATTCATGACATCAAATGTCATTCCCACCTATGTTTCAGGCTGTTTAAATTCTAGCATCTGAAAAAACAAGCTATTTATGCTTTAAGGGGACAATAATGTCGTTAATAAAGGGTTTTTTTCAATAGCCTTCATAGGACCATCCATAACTTGCATTTTACTCCTTGCAGTGCTGAGGGCTCATGAGCAGAGATGATAATAATGGTAAATACGACTTCAGCCAATGTCGCCCAACACTGCCATCTCTGCAATCTCTTCTCTGCCCTTCACAGTGACCTTGTCCGGCACTGCCTGTATGAATTCCTG
>NW_008825498.1:7323160-7323517 GCF_000699105.1 Pygoscelis adeliae
GCTTTCCAGCCACTCTTCCCCAAGCCTGTAGCGCTGCATGGGGTTGTTGTGGCCAAAGTGCAGGACCCGGCACTTGGCCTTGTTGAATCTCATACAGGTGGCCTCGGCCCATCGATCCAGCCTGTCCAGGTCCCTCTGCAGAGCCTTCCTACCCTCGAGCAGATCAACACTGCCGCCCAACTTGGTGTCGTCTGCAAACTTACTGAGGGTGCACTCGATCCCCTCATCCAGATCATTGATAAAGATATTGAACAGAACTGGCCCCAATACTGAGCCCTGGGGAACACCGCTCGTGACCGGCCGCCAACTGGATTGAACTCCATTCACCATTATTATTATTTCAAGTATTAAACTGTT
>NW_008825498.1:7323805-7329394 GCF_000699105.1 Pygoscelis adeliae
GGGAAGGTGAGCCAGCGGCTGCATGGTGCTTGGTTGCCAACTGGGGTTAAACCACAACAACTCCTTTTCTGGAGGGGAGGGAAATAACGTCTCTGTTTCAAAACATAGCTGGAAACAGGAATGTCGGTCTGGCAGAGGGTTAAGAATCACCATGCTATGCAGGCACCATGTCATATAAATCCTGTCATACAGGACCAAGTTCTGCCGTTGAAAGGAGCCACCAGCTTCATGTGTTGACCCTGTTCTTCCATTTGGAATGATGTCACTGGATTAAAAACCTTTTTTCTAGTTTTTCTAATTTCTAAATTTTCTAGATTTATTGGAGGCCAGTTTCTGTCCTGTTGTTCTCACCCAGTGGATGGCTCAAGTACTTATTTTTTCTCATACAACAGATTATTTACATGCCGTATATCCATAAAGAGCAGTTCTGTAGACCTTCAGACTTCATTTTGCTAGCTGAATATGCCAAGTTCCAGCTTCTCTAGTAAGACTAACTGTCTGTTTCCCAAGTATCTTAGTAGCCTTCTCTACAGCAATTTCAGTTCAAATTTCTGGTTTTTTAATGTGGGTAGCCAGAGGAGTAGACAGTATTTCAGATCTTGTCCCGGCACTGCTTCATACAGTTATCTTAATACTTTCCTGTTCCTACTGGGACTATCTTGCCTGTCATGGACTGGATTTTGCCTTTGTAGGGGTGGGTCCCATTGGCAGCTTAGAGTCATTCATGCTCTCATTAGCTGCTTTACCAGCTTAACCACATCTCAGTCATTTTCAGCTGATGAGAACTCTGTTTACAGCAGCTATGGTATCAGTCCCTCAATGCATGAGCTTGTGTTGCATATTACTGAATTACTTTTATTCTATTCTATTCCTCGAATGCATCTATTCTTTCTGTCTGCTGCCCTGATCCTTTTCTGTATTAACACTTTCTTTTAGCTATGGACAGTCATTAGTATCCCACTCAGGATCCCAAAAGTAAGCACTTTCCCTATTTATATCCAGGCCATCGGGAAATAGAGAAAGAAGAAAGATCCCAAAAGTGATCCTGGAGAAACTTAATTCATGTCTCTCCTTCAGCCCAGAAGTTCTCTTTTCAGTACTGCCAATGCTAGTCTTCCTTTCAGCAGGCTCCCACTCAACAGTTCCTCTGTGCATCCCTATTTTTCTCTAGTTTAAAAAATGATTTCCCATCTGGCGCCTTATTAAATGCTTTGCTGAAGCCCAGATAAATTATACCTACCATATTTCCTTTGTCTAGAAAATCATTAATCTTTCAAAAATCCTATCAAGTTAGTCTAAAACAACCTACTGTTAGCAAACCCAAACCCTTTGGTAATTTTTTTAGTCCATTCCCAGTTTATCTCCATGACTTAAATTACTTCTTTCTTTCAAAATTTGTTCCAAAGCCTTCAGACTTTTGAGGTCAGACTAACTTGTAATTGTCAGATCTTTTTTCTTCTCCCTCTTAACTGTAGGTACTGAATTTGCTATTTTTGAATCCCATGAGTTGATAGGCTTGTCATGAATACCTGTGACTTTTCCTGGAGTTTCATGTGCCGGTTCTGTCTGAATTCTGAATGAGATTATCCAGTTCCTCCCAACTGGAGACGATTAAGCTCTTAGATTTTTGCTGTTGTTTCCAATGGGGTAAAACCTCGTTTCCATTATCTATCTTCTCTTTGCCTTTCTGTTCAATGTCATTACTCTTATTAAAGTTTGAGCTAAAGGCTATTTAAGTGGCTCTTTATCCAGCAGGACCATAGATCCTTCTTTTTTCCCTCTTGCTAGGAATACGGTTTTGAGATCTTATTAGCACCAGTGATTTGAGGAATCTTCCGGCCTCTTCCGTGTCCAAGGCCCGGAGATACGCAGTGTGTTGACTTTGGTGGCTAGGGTGCTCAGAGCACTTAGTCCATCAGAGCTTGCCCTTTTGAAATGGAGAACATTAGTTCCAGCCTTACTTTTGTTTATTCTTCCATTTAATGTAAACTGACTCAAGGCACGATCATTTGAGCCAATGCTGTTTCTCAGCTCAGGTCTACTAAAATGTCTTCATTGCTTACCCAAACCAATGGAAAATTCCAGTCATTCTTTTAATATCTTTCTGTAATAAACACAACTCTATGTATTATTTATAATCGTCTTCACCAGCTATTTAATTTCAGTGATGCCAGAATGGCCAGCAATCTTTTTAGGAGGCATTTTGTCTTGATTGTGCTTAGTAGAGAGGGATAGAGAGCCTGGCAGGCAGGAAGAATCTTAAACGTAAGTGGAGATGATTGAAATTTGACAGTGACAAATTCCAACCTTTTTAGCCTAAATTAGGATGAAACATAGAAGTATGTATATTAAAAGGGGAACGTTTCCAGGTCAGATGAACTGCTTGAAATGTTTCATTTTGTCTTAAATCCATTAGAAATGATTCAATAGTCTTTTCATTTGTTTTTCCCCTCTGGCATTTTGAAACTTGAAAAAAAAATATCTGACCTGCCAGATATGAAAATGACTTTAATATTGAATTTTCATATTTTGATTCTTCCTAGAAAGTGTGTTTTTAAAATGAATTCCTATGCTGTTTCATAGCAGACAGTGGATTAAAAATATGCTCACCCTGTAACAGAAATTAAACAGGAATGTGAGATGCATGTGATCAATCACAGCTAAGCAAACTCCGCAAACTGCAGAAATGTTAGCTGAATTATTCTCACTCTGACCTGGGGTTCTACTAGGTGTATTTCTACAGTGCCTGATTCTGCTTTGTAGTCACTGCAAGTTTGGTGGCATGTTTCCTGGGAGGGAAAAAAGGTCCCTTGATGCAAACATTACGCTGACTGTGGTAGATTTTGAGGGCTTGTCTCTGCAGAGAGCACGG
The DNA here is from genome assembly GCF_000699105.1 of Pygoscelis adeliae. Lineage (NCBI taxonomy): Eukaryota > Metazoa > Chordata > Aves > Sphenisciformes > Spheniscidae > Pygoscelis > Pygoscelis adeliae. The sequence goes on from NW_008825498.1 coordinate 7,326,678, forward strand.
TCCTAATAAAGAGGCATCTGGGCCTTCTTGTCTCTTTTCTTCTATTAAGATATGTCAGGCTAGGCTCTGGACAGCTGGATTGTGGTAGTTTTGCCCCCAGGGTGTTTTGGGGTAGTGAGGTAGGAGAGCATTGCTATCTCCAGGAGCCGGTGAATCTGAGAATATGTCTCAAAGATGAAACCTGGAGAAGTGCAAAGAATGATTTCATCTTGATTAATTACACAGTATTGATCCTCTGTGGAAAGAGCAATTATCCCAGACACTCTTCTTGCTGAAGTGAAAGCCACGGGGAAAGCCACTCTGATAAAGAGGATGAACGTTTTCCCTCCAAAGGACTCAACTGGTTTTATCCTCAGGGTCTACAGTGTTAAATTTAGACTCAAAGGAAAAAAAATTGAGCCTTAGTGTAGATGTGCCCAGCTTATATCAAGTGCAGCAGAAGTTGCACAGGCAAGTGGCAGGGTTAAAACTCGACTCCAGTCAGTAAAGTGTGAAATTTAGCTTTGTGCATCTTTTTGTGAATGGTTTTGTCCAGAGTTTTCAAAATCTGCAAAATCAACATTTTGTCTGTTGAATGTTATTGTAATGAAGATGTCCTTCTCCCTCACCTGTTGCCTTGCCAAACTGTGGATATGTCCTCCATAGGCATTGATCTGAAGGATGCCGGATTCCACCCTATGCATCAAGGAAATAAAGCTTCTTAACCAAGAACATGAATCTGTCAGGTGCAGGCTGTCTCACAGAGATATGCTGACGTGTCTTCTCTTCTGATCTTGCAAGAAGGTGTGACTCTTGAAATGTCTTTTTCTGAAGTTCAGTGGTGTTAGTCTGTATTAATCTACAAGATATGCATATCAATAGAATTTGTGGTACTGGCCTAAGCTTAAGTTCATGCTCAAATTAAATCCTGTTCCTTTCCCTGACATTTTCTCTCTGTTTTTTTCACCAGGCTGCATTGCCTAAAAGGGAAGTGTTTCCAGTCACCGAGGGGCAGAGCCACCAACATCCAGTCAAATCAGTGCTAATCCATACCCCTTGTGCTTGCTCTCTTTGGTGCGCCTGAAGCTTGGTCCTCCACCACCCCCTTAGACCGAGGCTGTTGTGACTCTGCAGCCCTCCGTGATCTAAAGGCCTGAGGATTTTTCAGCTTTTTGTCAATGCCATCGTTCTCTTTCTGCCCTGTTGAGGTAGGCAAGGAATTTGAGGTAGAACCCCCCCTTAGCTGTAGCTGCCTTTCCCTTTGAAGCCTTGCTGGTCACACCAAGACTGTGCAGATCCCCTCAGGGATGTTGCCCTTGAGCTAGCTATCTCAGCACTCTTCTCTTTTTCCCTATTGGGCTCCTGTGTTAAGAATCACTCGTGTCAACCACTTGAATTAACAAATCCAGAAAAACTGCTAGCTTGTGCCTGCTGCTTCTATAGTTGGTTCTCTCGCTGAACCCATCTTGATCCCTCGTTTACTGAGATTTTGTCCTGATCCACCACCCTTCTTTTCCTCAGCTGTTGATCACTATGGGAAACTTTATAGGAAGGTTTATATGCTTTGGGAAATCTTTCAGTCCTCTTTCAGTCAGTGTCATGCCAAACACATAAAGCACACTTTTCTCCAAGAGCTGTCCCTACTTTTTAAGAAACAAAACACTCTATTCTTCTGCTCAGATTCTGCAAACTACAATTCCCATAGTACCACTCAGAGAAACACATAGCTTTGGTGATGTCAGTACTCAGCCACAGTCGGGATTTGGAGGAAAACAATTTTCTAGGTATGTATAGTATCTGTAGATGACTGGCTTTTGTAGCAGCAAGCTGTATATCAAAGTATTTTCCACTTTGGGGAAGTGGGTGAAATGGCCAATGTGATCATAATGCAAGCTATAAAAAGATCAAAGTTGCAGTGCTCTGCAACAGCATCATCCATTGAAATGTAGCAGGAGCTCACTGGAAAAAAAATGTTCATGCAATATATAAGACATTAAAAATTCTGTTACATTACTCTTGCCACAAAGATTGTAATGAAAATGGGAAATGGCACAAACGTAACCCATTCTCATTACAATCGTTAGATTGTAATCTTGTGCTCTCCTTCTCAGGAGAATGCTAAATGAGATTTTAAAGTATGGAAAATAAAGGAGCAAATAGAAACTGGAAAGCAAAAGAGGTGAGGCATGATAGACTGATCCTGCATTCTTATGTTCCTTATTTTTGCAGTAAAGTAGGAGAGAACAGTATGATTTCAAACAAAGATGTATGCACACATAGATGTATTTATTTTTTCTTTTTCTTTTGAAAATACATTCTTTCAATAATCTTATCTCCTTCATTCTCACTTAAAAAAAAAATCCTCCCAAATCAAAGAGACAAAGTAACACCTCAGATATCTGCATCAACAGACTTATTTTAACAGCGTAGAATTTGCCCTTATCCGTCATAGTAAGAGCTGAAGGTAGCACCTCCCAGTGAGAGAGGAGAACCGTACGACTTAGGAGACTAGCAATTAAAAATGTGTCAGTCACAGGTTTGGATCCAGGCCTGATTAGATAGTGACCGAAAGTTGTTAATATTAGGCGATCACTACGGAAGGAAGTACCTGACCTCATTCTAATCCCCATGCAAGTATTTAAATGCCATGCTGTAGCTGTCACTCAGTGGTGCCATTGGTGCTGCCAGCAGAAGAGTAAGCATTAAATGAGTATAAGAAGTGATCTAACCCCATCTCT
>NW_008825498.1:7329405-7385422 GCF_000699105.1 Pygoscelis adeliae
TGATCTACTCCCATCTCTGTCCCTGTGATGGTAGTTCGTGCACAGGGTTTGGAGCAAGTGTAACAGGTACCCTCCTTCCCGAGTCTGATGGGGGAGGAAAGGGAATTCTTGCCTCTCCTTGGACTGTGCATTCGGGAGCTCGCAGGGCCTCTTAAAATATTAATTAAGGGAAAAATCTAGTGAAGACTCAGAGGCAGAGTCACAGCAAAGGCTTGAGACCCAGCATTTAATAGCTCTGTTTTGCTTGGAGAGTCGGTGGAGGTGAGCGATCGTTATGCGCAGGAGTCAAAAGGGCTCCTTGGTCATTGAGGCTATGCCCCTACAGAGTCCACGTGGCATCCACTCCACACAGTCCTGCAACAATACATCCTCATAAACATCATAACACCTCCATAACAAAAGAAATGCCTTTCAGAAAAAAGATTAAAAGCTACAAAACCGCTAGCTTAACCCAGGGAGAAGGTAAGAAAGATTAAAGGCATCAGAAATAATTTAGGTCTTTGCAGTTGTTTTGGAGATGCATCTTCTCATCTGGCCCTGGATTTTATGGTCGCCCACTTTTTTGCTCATTCACTCTGTTTGGTGTGGGTTTGGGTTTTTGAGTTGGTTTTTTTGTACACTCACTTTGTGTTTTGTTCACCCACTGAGTTTACGTTGAGACCCCTGTACTCCTCCTCTTCCCCTCCCTTCCCTCACTGACCTTCCCCAGGGAGGTGGCTGTGGGCTGCTCTAAGTGAAAGCAGAAGATGGAACCTGACCCTACAGACAAATCGTCTGTCATAGCTTCATGTAACCTCCTGTCACTCTTTGCTTAATGGATATCCTAGGTAAAACTTTTTTGCTCATTTAAAATCTGTCAAGAAATTACGAAGGAAGAAATCTGGTATTTTCATGGGTTTATACCAGGATAAAACTTCTTTGTCTTTGTTGTTTGCAAACAGTCTCCAAAGGTCAGATTTTTTCTTATCCACGTATAGATGCTGGAGGTGACATGTTAATGATTTGACCAGTTTTCTAGCTGAAAACCAAAGCTACTCTTCAAAGAACACATATAAATCTTGTCTGTAACTTCAGAATGACTTGTAGACTTTTCTGTAATCTTGGTTAAAAGCGTTTACATCTGGGATGACTTCTTATTTGAAAGGTTGCACTATCATGAAAATGTTTATAGCTGAACTAGAATTCCTGACAGCTCTTCTATGTTAGCTGCCAAGAGATTTCAAACTGCTGAGAAAAACCTGCATTATGGCTGGCTGTACTGCATCTGGCCTATGATAAATAGAGGACTTTTAATTTCCCAAGTATCCAGTCCCTCCAACTCCACAACCCACAAAAATTAAAAATAAAATTTTCATTCTGAAGCTTAAAATTAATTTAGTTTCTGTTGTAGTGCTGTAATAAGTAGATCTAATTTAACCAGTCAGCAGTTCCTTCCATTGGACATTAATTTTTTAAAGTCTGCAAGTTAATCAACCTGTTTTATGGTGAAATGTGTTTTTACACCAAAACTCCTCATTATTTCTTTTTTATTTTTCTGTTAAGTGTCTGGGATAAGTGAAAATAGCTTTTGAATATAGAAGAATCAATTAATGTTTCAATATAGGGAAAAAAAAATCGTTCCCCAAATGGGTAACTTTTGTTCAGTGCTGCAGACTGTTTCTCTTGCAGCTGTCTTCGGAGCATGATCTGTCAGTGCCACCTGTTAACTAGTCTGGTCTTTACAGGCATAATATATGGTCAGGAAATGAAGAAAAGACTGAATTTTCTCTTTTTGATTTTAATAGTCCCTCTGAAACATAAAATTAGTCCCAAGGATTCAGAAGCTGCATCCTCACATCTATTGGAGAAGAATCAATCAGAGGACACAGATTTTAGATAATGGAGTACGCTATTGATGGGTAAAGATGAGTCTTTGTGCCTGAGAGGTAATATCCAAAGCCAGGCCTCTATGCGGACCGAGCCTTTTCAGTATCACCCTGTAGCTGTGGTTGACATTTGGGTCCTCGGTTCCTGCCCTCCGAGGAGGGGCTTCCCGCAGGAACAGCAGGGGCAAATTCTTCGTCATTTTGAGTGGGAGCATGGCAAATCCGCTCAAGGACGGTATGACAATGTTGCCCCGGAGAGTAGGGGACCACGCTCGTGTCCCTTACGCCAAAATGAAAGCTTCTAAAGCAAATGAAAAGTGTAAGCGTACCCTTTTGGCTCTCTCCTTTGTTTTGGCTTATACATCAAAATTCAGCTAATGCAGTACATTTGTTCCCTGGACCTTCAAGCCATCGTCTCTCCTTTCTGCAAATCCGTTTGCACCTCAGTGTGTCTCAGCTGCTGCAATAACTATAATTCCAGTCATAGCCAGCCACTTTAATGCGCTTCTTGTGTCCATCGGGAAGAGCTATCCCATATGCAATGTCAGCTCCCAGCACCTAGAGAAAGCACAGTCTTTCTGCCATGTTTTAAGGAGAGCTGCAGTTCTGTGGTGACATTTGAGAGCTTTCATTATCTCAGTGCAAGAATCTCTGGGGCACACTCTGGTCTCTTAACATGTCCTTGTTTAATGGCACTCCTTACCTTTGGCTGCCTGTGTTCAGCTAACCAAGTGGTGGCAGAGATGTGTATAGTCCCTCTTAAATCATTCTGATTTTCCCAAGTCCCTCTGCAGTTTTTTGATGGAACATATGGCAATGTTATGTCTATTTGAAAAAGCCTTTGCATCATATGTTTATACAACTGCTCACTATCCCAAGACAAAAATTCTTTCCTGTTATTGCCCATTTGCTGACTAAAGAAATTATCCTCTTTATGTATTCTGGTACTTTACCTTGATACCTTACATGTTTAATTATGTAGTCCTCGGTCCATAATCCATATGATTCACTCACCATATAATACAACTCACATCAGTTATATTTGTTTTAACCCTTGCCCTTCCTTTCTTGCTTGCTTTCCTTTGTCGACCTTTGGTATCTATTTGGTTTTGGGTCTCAGCCTGAGTCCCACAAAGACTTCTCTCCTCGGTGACAAAACAGTGATTGAGTCCTGTTGCACAGGACTTGACCCAAAGGACAAGAGTTCCTGATGGTTGAAGGCGAGACATTAAAAAAAAGGAAAAAAACAAACAAACCCCAAAGGAAACTCCCGTTATGTACCACATAAAGAAATAGCACCAGAATGGAGAAAAAGGAATGGGTTTTGTGGCTACAGAAACAAACGGAGAAACAGCACTCTGTGGTTGGCTCTTTTTCTTTCTTCCTCTGTGCTGCCGGCCAGTGACTTCAGTCACCCACAGAAATCAAGGATTTCCACCAGTTTCAGTGGGAAAGTGAGATTCACACAGGATCTTTCCATTCTCCAATTTCCCGATCAGCAAAGCAGGAATAATGATTTTTCTCTGCCTTGGGTTAGAGGTGGGTGAGGCCAGAAAGAGCCTGGAATCTTTTAAGAGTGAAAACAATTTTTCCGCCTGAGGTCTGATTTGAAAAAGGCCCAACAACCTGAACATAAAGCTGTGTGTAGTTTTTTTTTTTCATCAGAAGGAGCAATGAAATAGTTTTCAGAATAATGTTTAGAATGGGCTTTTTACAATTGAACTCCATTCCTTCGAAATCCTTTCTATGACCACTGATTACTTCAGATGAAGTAACTGTATTTCAAAGCATGCAATATTAGGGAAGTATGTATAATATACTGTAGATCTACAGGTAATGGGTTCAATTTTTGTTGGCCCTTTGCATCGTACTGTCTCCAGTGCCTCTTAATAGGCATATCTAAGGACTCTGTGCTCATATTTTTAGGCTTTCTAGAAATTTGGACTTTTTCTGTGTCTCCATTATTACAACGGGTATCTATTTACATGAGATTCCTGAGGTCTACTGATATAACCATCCTTTTTATTTACAAGTCAATAATATCAAGGCTTTCTTTTCAATGTTTTGTTCTTTGCTCTCTTATTTTAGAAAATCAGTCAATAGGCAAAGATCAAATGCAAGTATTTTCATATTTGTGTAGCTCATCTCTCATAGTAGGTATATTTTTCACCATGGTAAGTAAGAAATTTTTATTTGCAGTATATACCCATTCTGTAAATATGCTGTAAATAGCAGCACTTCCAATACATCTCAATTTTTTGACGGAAACACCTTTGAATCTTTTTCCTTTATCTTGATTTTTTTTTTTTTCAGAAAATGTGCTTTCAGGTAGTGGGGACAGCTGCATGGTGAATGAAATTTATTAAAATCATTCTGATACTCAGCAATAGCGTAGTAATAGCTGTGGTAGAATGCTACAGAAGCAAAATTAAAGGTTTATAAAATGTATCTCCTCCTCACAGGCATTTTGCTTCTCTGAATCCAGGATGAGCTGGTCACACTAGATCCAGTTTTACCAGAAGAGGCTGGAAGGTGGTACCAGAGCGCGCAAAAGCCCCGTGTTCATGGTGGCTCAGCTGTTCAGAAGAACAGGCTTTGGGGTGATGTCCACAGCAGTTCTGCTCTGGGGAAGGGAGAGGAGGGCTTTTACGTAGGGAGAACATAATCATCCAGCCTGACATCTGGAAATGGCAGAAGGGTTAAACATCCAATGCTGGGGGAAAAAGAGGGCCAAGGAATTTCAAGTGACGATTTAGGACTCAGTCCTGGAAGCTACTCGTTGTAGGTGGACTTCTGCACTTGTGCCCAGCGCAGTCACTGTTGGCCATGCTAAGGGGATGGTGGAAAACTGTTTGGATGCACAACACACATGAAGATGCCAGAACGCTGATGGGAGTTACTCTTCTGACTTGACATTTTACTCTTCCTTATTCTTGGGCTACAAGACTATCCAGCTTCTCCTAATTGACTTGATGGTCTTGCTGGGAAAAAATGAATTGTGATAGCTTTTTTCTTCTCCTGAATTATTTACAGGTGGAAAATATCTGTCTTGCTGGATCTTACCCAAAAGGCACTAAAATGTTTCTTGCAGCCTGATACTATGCTTTTCTCTGCTTTTCATTTGGCTAGCAAAAAAAATTCTTTCAGTCAGATCTGAATAAATTTTTTTTTCTTCCTATTTTTTTTTTTCTTCTCGTTTAGGGAGTGAAACAACTATTTACACCGCCCTACTCCTGATAGCAACCATATGTCTGGACTGCAAAGCAATGAGCCTTGCAGTCCTACTTCTGGCAACTGTTCCCTGGCCACAATGGCATCCCTCAGCACTCCTAATGGGCGTAGGTGCCATGGAGCCCTTTGTGTGCCATCAGCACTTTACAGCTTCCACACATTACCTCATTTGCCACCACTGTCCTCCAGGAGCCATTGCAGCCAGGAAAAGCTGTGTGGCGCAGGTGATGTTTGGAAGCCCAAAGTCCTCAAAAATGAGACTTTGACCTGAGACAGGTCAGAAGTTAAAAAAACAGGGTGATTGAGTGAGTTTGGCTATCTGGATTCCCATCAGCTTGGAGCCTCTGCAGAGCTTGCTTGCATCCCCTAGAAAAAGCTGTGATACAGAGACTCACCCCACAGCAAAGAACTAAGAAACCTGCCTGCTGGCCTGGCTGGGACTGCTCAAGGAGGACGGATACTACCTGGGAAATTGAACTTGGTTGGAAACTGCTTTCTGTCGTACGATGCTTTCTATCGTACGATGCAGTCTCTCCCCAAAAAACCTTTAATTCCTCCTTAGGAAAGCAGAGCTGTGCTTTATTAAAACTAGCTAATCTTCATTTGTAAAGGGGCTGGAAGTAACCCCAGACTTGCTGGGAAAGCCCCAGTGAACTGCAGTGGAAACGCACCTCCTGATCAGGTGGAAAAGGATACATGGAGGTCCTAAGGGAGATGATGGTTTAGAAGACTGAAGTTTAGTGGAACATTGCTGGTGACAGTATGAGAGGGTTAAAGGCTCAGTTAGCTCAGGATCCGAAGCCATCCTCCCGCTCACGCAGCCTCCGTGGCTGGTAGGAGACCCTGTGGGCGCCTCACCAGCTCCAGCCCCTGCGTCCTTGCTGGTGCAGAGGCTGGAAGGACTTGTCTCTTGCTACTGAGCACGGGTATGATTTCTTCCAGCTGGGCCATGTAAGTGGAGCAGGACTCAGCAGGACGACTTCTGCCTTCTGCAAATATGCTGAACTCGGCCCAACGTGAGCTCTGTCTGTGGAAAATGCGGTAGGAGGCTGCACTGTGGAGCTTTTATCAGCTGTGCAGATCAGAAGTGGAAATTCCACTCTGCTTACTCCCATTTCTAATGCAGCAATATTTCAGCATTGTGCTTCAACCCATGGTTCACAGCTGAGTGGTAGTTTTATGATTTTATGAGGCCTCAGACCACAGTGTCTTTAAATGTTCTATAAAATATACAGGTTAATCACCTGACCCCTGCAAACTTCTTGGAAGAACTTGTATTGCATTAGCTAATGCATTGCAATGTCTTACTGGAGCTGCAGAAAAACATTTTACATGAAAAACAAACCTGTCAAACTTGTAGCTTTGCTAACTTCACACAAAACAGAAAAAAAACCCAAAAAACCTTTAACCAGTGCAAAACAAGACAAAACCACAAACTTGATGGCCTTTTGTGCAACCTCAATTGGACATTGCAGCTCTATGCTGTAATCTCAGAACAGAGCCTTTATCATCTTGGGTGTACTAGCATTGACCCATAACACAGAGTCTTAAATAAAAAGCAAACCATATTGTCAAAGCAAAGTCAGTATCTCAGCAGGTCTGGCCTCAAGTGTGGGAGTGTGAAGAGAGAAAACAAAGCTCAGAATAAGGAGAAGGCTGGATGGGTTTGAAGGAGAAAAAAAACCCCAACCTCTAGAAAAATAGCAGGGTGGATCAGAAATAAAAATACTTTGGACAAGAGAATCCTTACAGACTCCAAAGTGTGAGGGAAAAAAGGCCTAATTCTTCCCTCACCAGTGCCTGAGCTGATGTGGGTCGGCTATGGTGGGAGAAAGGCTCAGAGCTCAGATTTTGAAACATCCGCGCAGAGGTGGTCCAGCAAGACCGCCGTGGCAGAGATGGCATTGTGGAAGATTCGGGCCAGGCTGTAATTTATGGGCAGACTGCTCTGGGGCTAAATAACCGAGGGAGACAGCACCACACTCCCCCTAAGGAAAGCGACCGATGCTTCCCTCTTGCTTGGGGGGGGCGGGACATTGTTCTGTGGCAGTCAGTCCCGAGGAGAGCAGAGCCATGGTCTGTGCTCCTTCCTGCCCTTTCGAGTAATTCGCATGCCTGGGTGAGTTGACACTGGGTAGTTCCCGCTCTCCCTTGAACTGAGCTTCTGCCCATTGTGCAACAAGCAGAGATGGATGCAGAGGCACAGCTGAAGTCATAGTCCTGTCCAGAGACAGGGCATGCACTTCTCTCCATCCACAGCCCTGCTACATGGGTTTGCTCCTGTCGCATGTCCTCTCTCTCTCCGCACTGAAGCCAAGTCTTCCACAGGAAGAGATTCTCCTTTCCATCACTTTGTGCATCCTTGCAAGAGGCAGAAGGGACCCAGCCTCCAGCAGATACCTTTGAGAAAATGTTGGCTCCCAAAAAGTTTCTCACAGCACCAGGAAGGGCTATTGGGTGTTCAGAGGCTGGGAAGCTGAAGGAGTACTGAAATGCAGCCTGTGGAGAGTGAGGTTTGGTTCCTACTGTAGAAAGCCCCTTACCCCAAAAATATTTAATTGGCAGGGCCTCATGCAACTGAAATGCATTTTGACCTCATTCAAATTCCTTCATGCCAGGGTGCTTTGTTTCCTACTTCACTTATTCCTTGGCAGTTTCGTAAGTGTCATTAAACTCACTTTAGAAGGGAGTGGGATGAATTCACCTGCGACAAAAAAGAGGTGGCTGCATCCCTGGGTCAAAAGTTTACAGAGCTGTCTTGCCCTCTGCTTCAGTAAGGTCCTTTGCTCAGGACTGTTGATCTCTAGGGAGAGCAATGTGTGTAGACCCACCTGAAGTCCCATCTGCAAATGGTCTCCCATCACAGGGAGGCCAGAAAAAGGGACAGAACAGGGACCCATGTCAGCACCAGGAGAATTGGCTGCACTGTAAAACCAAGGACAGTAGGATCTCTGGTGAAGTTGGCAGGTTTTGTAGACAACATGGAGTTGATTTTTTTTTTTTTTTTTTAATAAGAGAGTCACTCACTCTCTTTTGTGGATTCCCTGAAATACAAAATCTCCTCAGTTAGATGAGCCAGTTGGAGCTGAAAGTCCTACATCAAACCCTAGCTGGAGACAGAGGTCACAGAGGGGGTCACACCTACTAAGCATTATATGATGCATTACAACAGAGCCATACAGGGGACTGAGCGATAAGATAATTTGAGTAGCACGGTGGGAATGTTGTATTTGTCAATCTTCTTTTTACCTTTTGAGACCCTTGCTGATATGTTGGTCAAAATGGCATTGATACTAGGGAGTTTCCAAATTTCTGTGCCCTGTTTTTCTTCTCTAAACAGCCCAGCATGCCCCGATGTGCTGCATGGTTGTGCATCCCGCTCAGTCCCCTGGTGTTGTCCCTCCTGTGCTGCTTACAGCTGCCTGTCCTGCCAGCTGGCCAAGGTTCCCCTCAGCGCAAGACAGAAGTGCCAAATGGCTTAATGAGGAGATGGTTTCAGCCTGGTGACACTTTTCTTGGTGGGCCAGAAACAGAAAAGACCCTGGAATTCTGTATCTGGCATGTTGTGCCATTAACACTCCCCATTAGGAGTCAACCACAAGGTAGATCACCTGGCTCACACTCCATAAGGACTCAAAGTTAAGAAACAAAAAAGATGTTAAAGCTTTCCCACCCTGCTCTAGGATCCCATCACAGAGTTTTTTGCTTTGCAGGTCACTGAATTGCAGTAAGGCGTTTCAGACAAAGATAGTGCTTTACTTTGGCTCAGGGATCACCCCAAGAGTGCGACTTTGTGGCAACGGTTTCTACCCTCCTGCCAGCTCTCCGTAAAGCATGTTTTGGCGAGCAGCAGCAACCACAGTTCATAGGCACTTACTCATCCTCTCACTAGACTGCCCCAGCAGACCTTAAATGTGACCGCTGTCCAGCCCCACAAGCCTGGAGATCCCACACAAACGGGCTGTGCAAACGTCTTACCCGTTCCTCATCCCACCAGAAACCTGTGACTGGCTTTCAGCCAGGTCTGCAGGCTTCCTGCATGGGCACACTGTGTGACCATGAGGGCTAGTGCTGGCACAGGGAGGAAAACAGTGGAAACATACTGCTGGGGAGGGCAGCATCACAGAAGCCCAGAGCAGTTAAAGCTGCCCCAAGCTCATACAAGGGTGGTGGACCTCTGGGAGTGAAACTCCAGAACAAGGATGAAAGCATCATTATACTGCTTGGGGAACATAATTTGGAAAATGTTGATTTTTCTCATTCTTTCAGTATTTTTTTCAGTCTCCCTCCCTTTCCTTCCCCCATAACACCAACCTGATGAAAAGAGGAGACAAGCCTGAGAAAATGACCGTTGTGTCAAAGGTGTTGATAAAGGACAGATAAATAGCCATACTGCAGCTGCACATAAGCCCTGGAAACAAAGTCTGCTTACGCACAACTGTTTATCTAATTGCAGGTTTTTTTAATAACTATTAATTTTGCATAGTAGTATGTGCACTCAGTAGAAGACAATGATTGTCCACAATGTTCAATTTAGTGTATTTATTGTTATTTATGAAAAAAATCATTGAAGATGTCTTTGCATTCATGGGTCTGAATGTTGCACAATTCATTGAAATGCTTGGCATCGCTGCCATAAAATACACACACTGAAGGTAATAAAATCCAGCTACGCAGTACAGTAAAAATCCCCACAAAAAATATAATAAAATGGACATATGAATCTTGATAAAATCCGGGCACCACTATGCTGCACATTCACACGAATTAGAGATGTGCAGTAATCCTGAATGAAGCCTTATGTAAAAGCACATGCTGTCTTCAGAAGCGACATAAAATACAAAGGGGGCACACAATGCAGCCCTGTCTCTCTGATTATGCATAACTGTAACCCTTCATCGAGGACTCCCCCTTGGCTGTGTAAAATGTTCTCCGGTTCCGCAAACCACTCCTAGCAGGTGTGCTCCAGGTTCCCTTCCCTGGCCTCACAAAGGCCGTGAGAAACTGGGCATGCAGCATCGGGAGGCTGAGAGCACTCATCAGCCTCCAGGTGTGATGTTCACCTCCCTCCCCTGTCAGCTTCCCAAATGCATGTTTCACCATCATCCTACAAATGTAATCTGCAGCTTCTAGGAAACATTTCTGGTCTCCTGTCCCACTAATACAGTCCGTAAACTGGAGTAGCAGGGAGGAAAGGGCGGGAGGGTCTCCCAAAATTATTGGAGTAAAGATTTCCATAGCGGTCACTGGAGCAAAACAGCCCAGAGCTCCTACAGGTGCCAATATTACCAGCCTTCCTATACCACTAGAAAAATACCACATAATGGTGGGATCCATGATGATCTATAAAGCCTTTGAAGCATCACAGCAAAGCACTCATTGCAACATCAATTGTTCATGAATCACGACACAAGAGGGCAGGTCCTCAGTGGCTTCAGCACAGCCTAGGAGCCCTGAGTCCCTTTGTAGTGGCCAACCTTACGATCCAGTGCAACAGCACCTTCTGGATAGCAGCATGCAACTTCCTTACGATAACCACAGTATTTCATCCTCCAGCTTGTTAGCTCAGTCAGTGCTCTTGCAGGTAAGAGCTCCCTGGGAGATTTTCTGTCACTAAGCTCTGAAGTGAGCTCTGCACAGCCTTGCAGAAAATAATTTTTAATATGCTGAAGTCTGGCTTCTGCTTTTGCTCACTTTGGATGTGCAACATCTCCTTAATAACTTCTCGATGCTGCATGGGTGAGCTGGGCCATGGCTGTCCACTGCCAGAAAAGACCTTGAAGAAGAATAGCACCACCTGTCAGGCACTGTCTCGCAACAGCAGCAGGAAAAATCCCACAACACGCACCGCAGAGCGCCACGCCAGGGTATGGGATATGGATTACTTTGAAGCCTCACCCTGGTTCTGTGGCGTCAAGGATTTGAGACAGGGACAGACCGTTGCAGGATAGTGGTGTGGTTTCTTTGCTCCACTCATGCTTGTTTGCAGTGGGTTGTTTGGTGCAGATACATAAAACCTGTACCAAGCATTCAGGTACAGATATGCTACAGATAGATGATGAAGGGGAAAGACCACATAACCACTTCTACTGCTGTGTTAAATAAGATGAGGAAATGGTTTGTATGTACCTGTGTGGAGGGAGGGATGTAGGTAAAAAGAATTAAAGCAGTGGAATAAAATTTGAAGAGCACCTCCAGAAAATGGTGAAAAGCTGAGCACGGAAAGCCTCCCACCAGGAAGATCCGTGAGGATGTAGGAAAACTTCCCATGATCTAAGTAAGTGGCAATGGCTGGATCATTTAAAATTAGTTGTGCCAAGCCCTAGCAAACTGCAGAGAACTGGATGATTTTGGGGTGAGTTTCCTTTTGCCAGCTGAGGGCAAACAAGCTGATCGGTGTGTGTCTGAGCTTTGTCCCAGCTCAGCTGCGGGGCATGTCTGCGCAGCAGCATGGAGCTGCGAGCGGTGCACTAGTGAGCGAGAAGAAACAACGCCGATGGCCAGTGTCCCAGGCAGCGAGTCCTTCACTAGCATTTGTGCCCCTGTAACATTCCTGTTGTTGTTGCACAGGCTGGTCAGAGGGAAGCTAAAATGTCCATGTCTGCTCCCGCTATCGTCACACCTTCCTTTGTTGCACTAGCTTGCCCCCTCCCAGGGCTCTCACACAGACCCTGGCCAGGCTCTGGCTGCCTCTGTGCTCACGCCATCATTTCTTCGCGGTGCTCAGATATAGAGAGGGAACTTTATGTCTCTGAAGCCATAGAGGTAGAGTTCCTGAGGAGAGATGCAGAGAAGCAATACGGATGCACACAGGTGCTCTGCTGAATCCGTCTGTGCCTGCATATTTGTCTGGGAAAGGGCAATGCAGGCCAGTGGCATGGTTCTCTGTCCCACTTTCTCCCTGCGTAAAACAGGAATAATGATACTGACCTAGTTCACTGGGGAGCCTGGAAAGGCCAGTTAATGTTTCTAAGGCTCTTTGAAAATAAAAAGGTCTGTATCAGTGCTAAGTGTTATTATTCATGTATTGCAATTCTAACCTATAAGGGACTTCACTTTAGTAGGAGATTTTCAGTTACTCCAGCAGCTGAAAGAGGGGTTTCGTATTTCATCTTTAGCTATATACAGATTAAGAGCACACCCACAATTTCATCAGAGGCATAAAGATAAAGGTGAAATCTACACCAGTGTTAGGCATTAGAGTGCATTGCCTTGGTATGGAGGATCTCTGGTTTCCAACATCTATGAAAGTTTAGCTGAAGTGATGTATAAAGGCTTTGTATCAGCTAACAAAATCAAGCGTGAGCTTGATTCTGTGATCTGAAATTTTCCGTGGACTTTAGCAGGAGCTGGAGTGGTGCCCAAATCAGAAAGTAATGACAGGTAAGTATTTTACTGTGCAACAAATATTAAGCAAGGGAGTGTATAGATATACAGAAGGTACAGAGTGGTTTCACGGAGGTCTTTTCACTTAGAACTTATTCACCTCTCTCCAACAAGATCAGCGACACAGTGTGGTGTGTGTAATTCTAAGAATCATAAAAATATCAAACAGGGCTTTTTATAACATATCATGCGTTCCTGACATATATTGCTGTTCTGGCAGTGACTTATATGCTACACATTTCCAAGATCACCGCTTCTCCTGTTTGGATTATGCTGGCCTCCCAGAGGAGATGACTGCATATTGGAATCTTGCACCAGGTAAAGGAGAGAAAAAAGGACAGAGCTCATATGCAAGCAGGATACCACCTTCCCAGCAAGAGGCAGGGTTATTACTTCATTAAATCACATGGGAGACAATGGTATATCCATCATGAAAACAAACCAAATGTTTTCACATTATTTAGAAGTTACTTCAATGTGTTATACATGATGCCCTGAAAGATGGTGACTATTTGCCCTGGTTTCACTTCTCCATTTGTTATTAGGAACATCCTCTTTTAGTTTGCATTCTCAAATAACGGTCGGGGAACATGATGCTATTGCTTGTGCGTTCAAGGGAGAGGGTGCGTGATCAGTTGTCCAGGACACAGGCAGAAATGTTCCCTTCCTCACAAAGGTCTCCCTCTCTCCCTCTCTCTCAATTTTCGGGTAGACACACAGAGCCAACAGCTGCTTTATGGAATATGAACAATGTAAGATGGAGCTGCGGAAGAGATTCTTCTGTTCTTCTCATTATTTCCATATATTACATTTAATATCATAATAATAAGAAGAATAAAAAGAAGTGCAAACCTTCACTGTGGAGAGCCATATTTTCCCTGTTCCCTCCTGTTTCTTTAAGTAATAGAAAATCAGTGGGCCTTTTATATATGAGGCACATCCGAAGCACTGAAGCTCCCATCCTCCCTTCATATATGAATAAATGAATTTGTTTACTGTGCTGTCTGAATGTGTTTCAAAACAATGACGGATTTCAGCACATTAGCTCCAGCACTTCTTTGCAGCAGAGCCTTTCTGTCTTTCTTCCACGTTTCCTAAGAGCAACAACTCCTAACGTTTCCTACACAAGCTCCTCACACACCACCTTGTGACTGAAGGGGGGACTGCAGCATATAGAAAAATGTCACCCAATACTACACCATTCAATTTCTGATTGAAATACTGGAGCATTTTTCATCCCTTCCAAAGTCCCAGATAGCGGTTTTCTTTTCCCAAAATTTGGTACAGCTGCTCTAGCTGCTTACCATTGCCCAGCTGCGTGTTTTTTTATGGCGCTTGGCATAACCATCCATGTTTTGAGGTGACATTTCAGAGGTTCTTTGAGGTTTTTTGTGAAGAACCATTACAAGGAATTGGTATTTTCTATTAAGCTTGGTTGCTAAATTTCTCGCTAGCTGTACTGTTTAAGAATTCAGTACACTATTAACAAATACGCTAACTCTTCCCTGTAAATGATTATGTTCTGTAAGGTTTTTTCCTATATCCTGGAACTATTTACATTATGAGTCATTGATTATTTATGGAGATATTCATGGTGCTTTTCTTGGACATGCCATGTAAAGAAATCAGTAGGCCGGAGGGAAAGAACCACAGGGAGCTCTTGGGAGTGGACTTTTAGGTTTGTTTTTACATTTTTTTAAAGTCTTCAGCACCATCAAAAATCACTATTAATACTTGGCATTTCTCTATTGGCCTCTGTTGGAGAATCTCAAATGGAGATGGGCTTCCAGGAAGCAAGCGTAATGGTAACACTACCTATGCTGTTATGATCTCCATTGCACAGACAGGCACAGACAAAACCTGGAGAAATTATAGGCTCGACCCTAAAGCTAGTAGGAATTTTGACCCTGCTGCTGCTAGGCATCAGGCAACATTTCCAAAATCAGGGAGGAAGTGTGCTTGTGGAGCAAGTATCAGAGCTCAGATTTCCTGACTTTTGACCCCATTTTAGAGGTTACAGAGCACTGATGGTGCCACAAGGACCGCCTGTCTCCTCCTGCCCTGAGAATATAGGGTGCTTCCCTTTGGGCACCTGGACTGTGCCTTCTGGGCTAGGTCTTGGTTTCAACAGACAGGACCTTCAAATTGGTTTTCATTTTTGGCTTGATTTGTATTTCGTTTCTAATGTGGTGGTTTGAGACATTGTGCGCGTGAGAGAGGGAGAGAGGGAATGGCATGCTACCTAGGGACAGAGGAGTTTAAGTTTCCCTGCTTAAAAGGGAAATGCTGCTGGAGAAACACAAATTGGTGCAAGCCACATCATTAGGAGAAAGTTGTCTATCATTAAGCGCAACGTAGTGCACCCTATGTGCCTGAAATAAGTCTCCAGGGGATATACAATCTTACTTGCCACACGAGTGGAAATGCTGAGGATGAGCCACTGCACCGTCTGGGTGTCCACCTCCCACCTGTGTTAGCATCATTATCCGCATGTTGGGCTGACTTAGCACACTGAGGAGGAAGATGGCCATGCCATTCTCTTTTGCCATCTGGGTAATTTACTCCGTGAGTTTCATAGAGAGGGAATTCATTAATGCAGATATGCAGGATGTAATTATTCAGATGATGCCGTGGGAGGAAGCTGTACAAAATTTACAGAGCGAATTCTGCTGGTACCCTGGGCAGTGCTTTTCTGGGTGGTCTTGCCTGAAAAAAAATCACACCTAGGAATGCCTTGATGACTTCTCACCAGGTCCCAAATGGCAGCTCCTCCCAACAGCAGGAGCTGTTCTCACTAGGCGAGGGCAGTATTAGAAGACTCCCAGTTAGCATCCGTCACAACAGAGAGGAAATCTGTGGGAAGTGCTGATCATTTATATCAAAATTAATGAGGTTTTCCCTCTCTGAACACGAGGGCTGAGTTGTATGCTGACTACAGGGAAAAAAAATCCATCCATGGATATCTAGTTTGCCTTTTTTATTTATATTTTTTTCCAGGGGTCTTGTATAATTGATGACACTGCCTACTTGGCAAAGGATTTTTCTGAGCACAAAATTCATTTTAATAGTAATTTTTGCCCATTAAACAAACTGTTGTTTTTTCCCTCCTACATCTGAAGCCAAAATCACAGGACCACAAAACAAATCAGCCTAATTTCACTGTGAACTTTTCTTTTGACATCGTTCTATTTTTCAAAGAGAATAAATGTGTTGTTACATGACTGCTCTTTTCCAGACAGAAGAGGCAGAGAGCTATTTTTGAAGCTCCTTAAATCAGAAGCTCTGGCTCTTTACAAAAGCATCCCCACAGGATATCAGGACTGTGTTTGGAAACATATGTGATAAAAAAAAATCAAACCATAAAAATGAACCGGGATCACCTTGTAATTGGGCAGAGAAGACTTCCTGCTGCCATCTGTATTTTTGTTAAAAGCCAGTGCTTCTGCATTTCTCACCTTTTGCTGCGAGAGATTGTACACAAAATCTCTGATTGCCAAGCAAATCAAAGCCAAGAGGAAGACCCCCTGTTTGGAGGAGACCATCCCCCTCCTATAATCTCTTTTACTGATGTTATGTGGGAAAAATTAGATGTACAGAATGAATCAAAAGTCGTTGTAAAAAAATAAAACAAAAACACTACCACTGGAACAGAGCTATATGGAGGACCCGGAGGAGATCTTAGAATGCATCAGCTTCCATATAGAGTGGCAAGCTAATAGGCAGTTCATTGAAGCTAAAGTATAACATAAAACATAAAATTACAGAGAAAATGGCTGAAAATATAATAAAAAATAATTAAAAATCATGTAGGAAGGTGGCATATCAACATCCGATGTAAATACAGACATAGGAAGTGCAGTTCATCATTTGAATGGATGATACAGTTGAAAATGGTAACAGAATTTGTAGGGTTTTATTTTTTATCTTCAAAAATTTGAGAAAACCCCAATGGTTCCAGAAACAACTTTCCGTTTTCTTCTGTCAGAAGGTGATTTCTCTGTTTTACTCAGCTACCAGATTTCTTAAGGAAAAAAAAATTACTGTAAAATTGAATTCAAAATCAAAAAAGGAAGAAAATTCACAGTCGTTTTCCCGGTCCTTAAATGTTAAACATACTACGGAAAGACACTAGGCTCTCCACCAGTTAGGCATCATATGAACCTTCTAATAGAAACCAGACTTCTATTTTCTCTTGTCCACTGCTTTCCACTCGTCAATGAAATGAAATTTCAGCATTGTTGAAGTCTTACAGCAAAATGAATTTTTTCAGGAAGTTGTAAGACAAATTGGGCAAGGCATTGAGAGAATACAGAAGTTAAAAATAGGTGGCATTCTCCCCTCCCTGGACATATTTAAAACCCAGCATCTCCCAGCAATGTGTACATCACGCTAATAATGTCTTTTTTCCTTTCATAGAGTGGCACCTGGAATTGGCTCACTGAGAACACATTGGCAATGTTTAGGCTGCAAACTTTTTGAGGATGGAGCATCCTTCTGTTTTCTGGACCAAGACTTGATTCTAGACACAACGTCAACAATAAAACTAGTCTTCTAGTATTAAGAGTGACCTTCATATATGAGAGTGTATCTTTACTGGTCTTTGAGATCAGACAACATATGAGAATGTGTATCAGTATACACATAGATGTCTGTATTTCAAGTTGATATTTATGTATTTTTACCTGTGTAGGTACATATATGTATGTATACACACACACATACACACATATATATATATGTATGTTGAGAAGAATGCATGCTCAGTTTGATGGAACCCATGAACAGCAGTATGTGGCAAAGCAAAGAGAGTGACGAGGCTTTTCCAGGCTCCTGCATCCTTTTCCTCAGCACACGTAGGTGGAGTTCCTGGACCAAGAAGAAACATTCTCTGTAATGCAACTGTGCTGCTTTTCCAAGACTTGGCAAGGAAATTTTCCCTCTTTTTTTTTCCTCATCATCCAGCAGCATGCTATATACATAGCAAGGACAACAAAGGGTATTGGCTCACTCCTTAGCATGGCCAGCATTTTTTGCATGTATGCTTAGATGTTTTTGCAAGTACAGAGGATGTAGTATAGGCAAAGCTTTGAAAATGTGGCCTTTAAAGCTTAAAAAAACCTTTCTCTTGTACACATAGATACATACAAACATTCATGTTGTAACAGTACCTATACGCACAACGACGATCAGGAATCTACAGTGCAAAATACAGCTTAGATATAAGTAAGATACAGCTGAATACAGTTGACGTCTGCATTATGAAGGGCCTGAAATCCAACAGAGCTACTTTATAACGCAATCTACATACTTTAAAAATAGCTTATTTAATAGCTGATAAAAGCAGGGGTCAGCTTCCTCTGAAAAGCAGGAGGTGCACGGCTTTAAATACCTGCAGTTATTTTGAGAACATGGGTGATTAAATTCTAGCAACGCTGCAATTTCAAATGCAATTGGAAGTAAAGGACAAATAAAAATATTATGTCACTTGCTCTGAAGTTGTTTTGTGTCTTTTTATTCTTTCTATGTTTCCTCTTATTTCTCTCCTCTTTCATTTTCTGTTCTTTACTCTCTTGGCTCCAAGCTTTGTTCAAGTCTTCACCATCCAAAGTAAAAGATCTCAAGAATATCTATCTATCTGTCTGTCTCTTCATCTACATACCAACCTACCTATGTATTGTACCTATCTATCCACAAATACACACACACAAATTGGTTCTTTACACAGTATTCAAATATATATGTGCAATTTTTTATCTCCCTACTTTCATGATCATTTTCCCAATAATATTTGGCAATGGGTCTCCCCCTTAGAAAAATAGGAATGCAGGTGAGAAATATCAGGACAACTTGTAATTAATGGCTCTAAGTTCTCATCTTATTTAAATGTTTGCATAATTTCGGTTTCTGTGAGTGCCTAAAAGGAAGCCAAAACTGGCCAAAAGAGGCAAGCAAAGAAACAGGAATTCACATAATCAGAAAATATTATATAAGTGGAAGGGAAAAAAAAATCAGGTTTAATTGATAGCTATTAGAAAGTAATGACTTCTGTCTCTTCACTTAAAAAGATTTTTAGAAATTCCATCTCAATGGAATTTTCAGTCATTAATGGAGGTTTCAAAAATCTCCAGAGAGGGAAAGTGAATGGAGGTGTAAAACGCAAAAGCTTATCATGGGGACCCTAATTCTGCCTCAGGCTGCTCACATTACGTATTATCCTCACCCGTGAGCCTTACCGGCGTTCCTTTTTGAGAAAGGGGCTAGAGAAGTGGAAGCATTTCTGTGCTCTAGTGGAAACCCAATTGCATAAAACACTGAGCGAATGTGTAGAACTGGACCAAAAAAAAGGCTCTGGCCCATGTTCATGGCTGCCTGTATGTTTCTTGCAAGGGCATTTTGGAAGTACTACTGAAGGTGTAAGTTCTAACCTTATAAATAAAGAGCCAATCTTCTCTCCCTTCCCCAGTTTAATGGCTCATTGTAAAGCTGCAGCATTTCGCCCACGTCAGGAACTCAGCCATAGCCCACGGAGAGGACAGGACGCTGCACTCCTGGGAGCGGGCACTAGTGTAACAGGTCTCTCTTCACAGGACCACAAAACAGCTGCATATAGAATCATAGAATCATAGAATCATAGAATCATTAAAGGTTGGAAGAGACCTCCAAGATCATCGAGTCCAACCATCAACCCAACAACACCATGCCCACTAAACCATGTCCCTAAGCGCCTCATCTACCCACCTTTTAAATACTTCCAGGGATATAATCAAGTAGAATATAAATTCAACACTTAATAAGGGCTGTCTGCCGCTTATATCTAAATGAGAATTCAAGCTACCATGTTGGTGCACCTTACAGGTGGTGCATGGTTTACAGCGAAGGACAGGGGATTTTGTGTGATGTAAATGGTGTACGGGAGGGAAGGGTGCTGGATGGGTGCCTCTTTTTCACCCCCTCCCCATATCCAAGTTGTCCAGCTCTGTGACCTGTGGTGGTCCTCGGTCAGGTTGAGGGTTTGGGGGGGAAGGGAGAGGTGCTGGAAATGGTGCGGTATTGCACCAAGCTGTGAAAATGTGTATGGAGGGATGACACATCCTCTTTGAAATGACCGTGACAGTGCGCTCTTTTTTGAGCATAAAGGTGATTGTTCCCTTGACAAAGAACAGTAATCAATCCAGGGGAATTTTTTTGGTGGATATATGAAAAAATAAAAATATGAGGTAAAAAATAATTAGTTTCATAAAGGAAGTATGTCACTGGGTGGAGTCCCAAGGATATGCTGCCGAGACCCTGTATTGCATCATACTCATAAAACAGAGAATGAAAATGGATATGATGCCATTTACTAATGGTGCAATATTATGTTCAATAGTAAAACCCAAACTTGACTGCAATGAGATATGGAAGAGCTTTGTGACACTGAACATGGAGCAACTAGGTAATAAAATAGCAGGTGAAATTCAATGCTAAAAAATGCAAAGTAACATGTATATAGAAAAAATACCCTAAGTATACAAGCAAGATGCTGAGATCAAAATTTGCTGTTGGTACTTCAAAAAGATGTCTTAGAGTCAGTGTGAGGCTTTATGAAAATGTCAGCTCAAAACATTTACCTGTGGCTAAAAATGAAAAAATTTGAATTTTAGGTATTACTGGGAGATGAATAGAGAAACATCATCAAGCAAGTGCATATGCTCTTCTGTCCTTCTATCTGAAAAAATATGTGGTCAAACCATAAAACTTACAAAAGAGGGCAAAAAAGGTGATCAAAGCTGTGGAACAGCTCCTGAGTGAGATTAAATAGAGCTGGACTTTTTAGCCTGGAAAAGAGATGATCAAGGAGGGATAGGCAGAGGTTTATAAAAGCACAGAGAAGGCAAATGGAGGAAGTGGAGGTTACTGTTCATTACTTCTCAAAATGAAAGAAAAAAGGGTTGTCAAATGAAAATATGGGGCAGCAAGCATAAAATAAACAAAAGGGAGAAACTCTGAGTCACAGGATCTTGAGGCCAAAAGTACACATAGGTCCCAAACGTAATAGGATAAACTCACAGAATAACCATCTGGAAAAGGCTATACAGCACAAAAAATGCAGGCTGCCAGACTGGGGACATTCTAAACCAGAGTCTGTACCTGAATCCTGTTTTTATCAGTGAAGCTAAAGCCTGAGGATGCCTCAGTCTAAAGTTCTTGTGCTTCTTCTAAAAACAAATCTCGTCACTTGGAGAGTTTTATTTGTGTGGGGATTTACCAAAGAGACTTCAAGTTAGCTTTTGGTGGGGGAGGAGCTGTAGACTTGCAGATGAACGTTTTGTGCCACACCTCAGAGCGAGAGCGCTACATGACTGACATACCTGGAAGCTGTATCTAGAGGGCTACCTTCATCTATACACACAGCAGGCAGATTTCCATATGACTGTGAAGAGCAATGGCGTGTTAGTGGACACCTCTTTCCACAGAGGTATTTTATTTGCTCTCTGCTTTGGAGAGAAATTCCCAAGCAAAGGCGAGCCATGCAGGATATTGCCTGTACCGAAGTGATGCGCTCCGCTTCCGATGGCACCGCTCCTTGCGCAACAAACTCAGACGCTAAATGCTGGATCCAAATTTGCAGCAGAGAATGGGAACAAAGCAAATCTGAAATGCCTGTGTTGTTTACAGACCCTCCTCTGCTGCAAGGTATCACCTACCCTGGTCACAGTTGCTCTGAGCAAAGAATGTTTTCTATGGAGAAATCGTGGTGGCTTAGGCAAGGTGAGCAAGGACGCTGAGCAAGAGCAGGCAGCTGTAGCTTGTATTTTGGTGAACTTAATGACTAGTTTTGAGGCAAAGACTTGAAGGCCAAAGTCTGACAGGCTGTCAAGCGCTGATTGCCATTTTCATAAAGGGCGCTATGCAAGTGTAAGTGATTGATAGATTGATTGATTTATTTTGCTGAGGCTCCTTTGTGGTCTCCTGGGGGGATTTCTGGCCACACCTCTCAGCCTGAAAGCACTTGCTTTGCCTGCTGTTGCTTTTTTTTTTATTTGCGGGTAATGAAAATTTGTTATAAGCCTTCCCTTTCATCTGTACATGGCAGGCTGTCACACAGAAACAAGCCATTCTGGAACCTTGCTTCCTTCCAAATTGCTAAATATTTTTCTTCAAATTGCTTCCCTAATGGGCTAGTATAATAGGAGCAGCATGCTCTCTGCCCACGCTGAAGATGCCAGAGCATTTGTCCAGTGCACATGTGTGTTGGGCACAATAAACTCATTGCCTGGCCTGGAGACAGTGCAGCACTGCTGCTGATCTAATCTATATCGCGCATTCCTTGGGCGCAATCATGCACGCGATGGATATAGGCGTATATGCACACAGATAGGTACTTTTGCCTCCCCTAGGAAAATGTACATCTTCAGGGAGGCAGCCAGCTATACGTCCCGCTTTCCTGGGGAAGGAACAATGATTGCATTTCATAAGGTGAGGCACAATAGCAGGAGGAGGAGGAGGCTACACAGCCACCAAGTAAGCCATGCGAGCAGTGACCGAGCTGGGCTCACTAATGGCCTGGCCTGGCCAGTTTTTTATTGACTCCAGTTGCTGCTTTTTGGAGGGGCAGGCACCAGCAGTCCCCAAGGTCAGCAGTTCCATGTGCTCTATGCTAAACTGTTGCTGACCCACTGCTTTATGAGCCTAAGTGCTTATCCAGGAACAGAAGTGAATAGGTTGTGTGTGATAAGAAAATAATTTGCCAAAACTGCAACAATAAAGAAGGCCTGATGGGATCTCTTATGGTATGAATAGCCTGGAGCAGCTGCAGATTTCTCTCTGCTTTCACAATTATTTTCATTTTTATAACAACTAAAAAGGGAGCATTGTCCACAGGCTCCTGCAGCCCGTATTTTCATATCCAAATCTAATATTTCCATATACATGTATATACATATTACACATTGTGGATCTTTGTGAATAAAAGACAGGAACAGAAAAAGAAAGAAAAAGGAAAAGCCTTCTCAGATAAGAGGCCTGTTGGCACACCAGCTTAACCCATTCCTCCTTTCTGTTTCTCTCACAACCTTCTTGCTGGATTTCTGCAAGATCCCGGAGCAGCCAGCCCACGACAGGTGGAGCCATGTTTCCTGGGTGCGGTGCACAGGTGCCCAGTACAGCTGCACACGGGGCACCTCTCAGTGCCGTGACGGAGCTCTGTGTCTGGGGGTAGCCATCCTCCCCCATCGTCTGCAGGGCTGGGAAGGTGACTCATATGCTCCTATCCCCCACCCCGTGGCAGTGTGTGTTGAGAAGAATGAGTGTATTTTTGCACGCTTTCTATCTAGGTGTTACAGAGGGGCTTCAGTCCGACAGCTGACCCTGCGCAGCCCTCCTGAGCTCACCCTATTCCCCACCTCCCTAGCCAGTCTATGGCATTTTTATTGCCATGGGAGCACAACCAGGTCTGACGCTCACCCCATGCTCAGTTCCCCACCCCGAACAGCCCTGGTGGTGCAGGACCCGGTGACAGGCACTGTGCTATGACCCTCTCGCTTGCCCACCAGTCCCCAGGTTGAGCAGTGGTTTGCCCAGAGACGGCTCCCTGTGACCCGAAGCCCTGGAAGCCATGCCCAGGGCTTCTTCCAAAAGCTACATCAGGGCCAAGC
Source organism: Pygoscelis adeliae (assembly GCF_000699105.1). Lineage (NCBI taxonomy): Eukaryota > Metazoa > Chordata > Aves > Sphenisciformes > Spheniscidae > Pygoscelis > Pygoscelis adeliae. Next base: position 7,352,525 of record NW_008825498.1, read on the forward strand.
TCCTTGCAGAGGTACCACGCACAAGGGAGCCCAGTTCTCTGAAGCTCTCCAAGAACATCTAAAACTGCCAGAGAAGGAGGGACTCCTAAAAATAAACTCTACTTGCAGTTCAGTTCTGCAAAAGGAGAAGACCAGACTCCAGCCTTGGATGTCACGGCAGGGTCAACTATGCAGAGTTCAGAAAACAGTTGTATAAAGAAAAACACAAAGAAATTACTCAGGCTGTAGCCGACCGCCTTTCTGATTTCTCAAGAGGTCTCCAGTGAATCAGGCTGAATGAGCTTTTTGTTGCCTTTACTGTTTACAGGAGTAGCTGAAGTCAGAGAGAGTTCTCCTGTCTTACTGCTGACAGCTACAGTATGGCAGGGCTGTGGTGCCTTAGCATATAATGACCAATCTCATTTCAGTTAATTTTGCTAGAATTTAATTTTCACATGGCCCAGTGTGACCACATCCCACTAATTTCCCACTTGGATATTTTCTTAAAACAGAGAGACCAGTTGAAGATTCTGCAACTCCTGTTGGTGCAATAGTAATAATAATTTACATTTATTAAGTGCTGTTCTTCCCAAAGGACTGCCCAAATGTTTTCCAAAATTTGTGTATGCAGGAATCCCTTCACCAAGGAAAAAAAAATGCATCTGCTTCACTGGCACACAGCAGCACTAGCACAACAGCTTAGGATAGGGAATGAATCAAAGGTTTAATGTTATTGCATCTTTGTGGTTCTGTTACAGTAATGCCCAGAAGTCCCAGGAGGGACCAAGGCCCCTCTTGGGCTGGGTGAAATAAGGAGTAAGGCTGTTGAAAGAGAACCAGGGAACAGAAAATGGTAAAAAGCATGCTAAAGGAAGGGTAGGAAGAAAAAGAGAGTGATAAATGCACACATGATCACATATATTTGAAAGACGTGATAAAGTCATGGGATTGTAAGGGACCTATGACGTTATCCCATACACTCTTCTGTCCTAAGGCAGGTTCATTTCTAACTATTTAAACTCTAATAGACATTTCTGTAACTTATTCCTAATGATCTCCACTGATGGTGATTTTACAGCCTTCTGAGGCAGCTGCTTCTTAGCCTGTACTCTTCCTTTACCATTAACATGAACCTGAATGTTTCTTGCTATAACATAAACCTCTTACTTCTTGTCTCACACACAACAAAATCTTTGCAGGCTGTCATTTCTTTTTGAAAAAGAGGAGACACATCCATTAGTCAGTAGAATTCCTACAGAGGTGTTAGGGTGAGGTGGTTTAACACCAGCGTTATAACAGGCAAGTGTCATAAAAAGGGATCTGGAGGAGGACATGGCATGGGGCTATCTACCTCCGTGGGGGGCTGTGTGGAAAAGGTGCTTGTGGAACGAATGGGCAAAGCGATGGAGGCTGCCAGGTTGGGATTTGCAGTCTTGTGGGAAAAGTGAGACATGTGGAAGCGGTGATGGACCTTGGTGTTAAGATCAGAAATGTCCATCTCCACATTTGTAGATCATTCAGGAAATGTATTTTAATAGTCCATAGGGAAACCAAAGCAGCAGGTAAAGTGACCGAAGCACGGAGCTGGAGCAGACAGTTGTGGCAGCAGCACCAGGGAGGACTGAAAGGAGAGTGGCTGCAGCAGTGAAGGACAGAGGGGGAGAGGTTGTGATGGTCAACAGCATGGGCTTAGCTAAGTGGGGTACCTTGGAAATGCCATGTAGGCACAGGCAACAGTTTCTGGAGGAGAAAATAAAAATGGCCACTACAACATAGGTCTAAACGACTGAAAGGTTAATGACATTATCATCAGGCAGAGGAAGAAGCAGAGGGGTCTGGGAAAGGAAAATTAGTAGCTCCGTGCTAATGAGCTGGTGCCAGCAGGACTTCTGTGAGGAGAGTTTGCTGATGCAGGCGGAGATACAGAGCCGAAAGGAATAAAGGTATCCTGCAGATATCAATTTGTGAGCATTCAGAAAGAATATGTGTATTGATTTGGAGCTCCAGTTCACAAATGTGAACAGATAGAGAAAGCTAAAAATAATTTCTTCTCTCTTATTTTCTCCTACAAGAGAAACAGTTTTAGGTGTTAATGTCCTCTCTACCGAGTCTCCTGCACCCCCATCTTCTTTGACCTGATTTGGAGTACTGCTTGTTTGCCAGACAGGAGGAGTCTTCCTAGTTCTTCATCCACAAAACATACTAACCTCGATCCTGACAGTGTGCAACTAGTAGTGTGCAACAAAATGTGATCTTTGGAACATTTGTCCTGAAATGAGATTTGTTAGAGTGACTAAGTAGATGCCTCCGGAAAATTTCACAGGTTTTAACATTTCCTTTCCTTTCCCTTCTCTTCCCTTCCCTTCCCAGGGAATGGAGGATGCTTTGCACTTCACAGGCAGTGCTCAGGGGAGCCCCAGCTGAAGGGCAAAGTGCATCCCAACACCCAGACCTCCTCCTCCTCCTTGGAGACTACCCAGGTACACATTAAGACTGAGCTTTGAACTGACCCATGTCCCATCAACGTATTTTGCACTTTTTTAATGACAGAACTTAGCAAGGCAGATTTGAGCTTCACCTCCGCAGACCCAGATCCACTTGTTTAAGTAGAATATTTTTTTGTTTATGCTGCAGGCTAAACAACTAGGTTTACCTAGGGTCTCTTGTTAAAATGAGCCATCTGTGGCAGCTGTGGTAATTATACCCAGACTACTGTACCTTTCATGCAGAGCTGTTAGATTTGTGTTGAGACTTTGAAAACAAGAGGAACAATGGCACAAGGGGAAAGAAAATATCTCCTTAGCGTGAAAACTATCATGAGGTCCTCCCTTCTTTCATTTTCAAGTCTTCCCTGGATTAACCACGATCCTCAAGTTGCTCGACGGTTGTTCCCTGCGACAAAGGACTATAAAACTATCTGAGGGCAAAGACCAGATGCCAGTCTGAGGCAGGTTTTGCACCTCCTCCTCACCAGTAAATGCTTGCCCACACTTTGCTTTGGTGAGCCAAGTAAATCCAGTATTTGCGCTGCTCTGAAATCTGGGCTACATAAGCACAGTGCCACAAGCCTACCATAGGAGTTAGTCTCTTGCCCAGTTTTGTTTCCCTTCACCCATTCTGAATGCCTCTCCACTAGCACAACTTCTGCAGTAGCTGCAGGGGGATTTGCTCCCCCTGTCCTCAAAGCCATCAGCGCTGCTGTGAATATGAAGCAGCAGGAACTACTCCAGAGCAATGCCAGGTATTTCCTCCTCTCCGGGGGGAGCTGAGCACACTGCCCTGGGGAGGGTCAGACCTTTGAAATCAGTTGACTTTCCAGTGCTGCCAGGGAGATGGTAAGGCTTAACAGCAGACAAACTTCTGCATGGCATATGCTAATTCTCCCTCCTTTCCCCTCTTTAAAAGTTCTCCAATTAAACCACACGTTGTTTTCATGCAGTAATTACTGAATAGTGAAGTATCTGAAAACCCGTGATACTGGGTGATGCTCTGAAGGAAATACAGAGACCTTTGAACTCCCAAGTTGTCATAAATGCTACCAAATATAGTGATTTTTATCTCTGATTTTCTCCTTGCTAAAACATACATTTGAACAAATGAAAATAAGAAAAGAAAGACTGTGGGAATAAGCATTGATGTTATCAGCTGGAACTGACAACAGCAAAAGCAGCCGTTGATTGTTTGAGCTTTCATGTAGTATAGAGTATTTTCACATATTTCTCCTATTTTATATTTTTCACTGTCGGTTTTTATATGCTGTAGGAACAGTTCAGTCATAAGAGTAAGTCAAGTTAGCATGGCCAGGAAAGAACAATAGGTTTGATTCACGTCTGCTGTTTGTGGCACTACCGCGGCAGAAAGTCTGCCTGAGCCGGGGGGAGGTCAGAGCGGTGCAAGGTTCACAGCCCTTGCTGACTCCCTAAATGAGTACAGCTGATCTGGAAAAATGCTGTCACCAGAGCAGAGAAGGGTGTTCTCATTCTTTTAGCCCCTGAGCAGTTTCCAAATCACTAACGAGGCGTTTGCAGTACCAGGACGTGATTTAAAGCTCCTGTCCACAGGGCCAGTCATCTAATGAGCATCTGCCCCGTTTGGTTCGGGAGCGAATCAAGTCCATCATGTCTGTTGTCTAAAAAGTCATGGATAAATAGTCCAATAACAAACAGTATGAAGTAATTTCCTGCACAAACTTCCTGCACCCTGGTCTTTACCACAAGCTCAAATTTCTTGTGTGGGCTCAGATTTTAGCAAAGAATTATGGTATATTGCTTTCCATGAGAAGAATTTCCCACTTAACGGATCTCAGGACTCTATTAGACCCTTGGCTAATGGAAAAACATAAACCATCCCAGGGCTTTCTAGAACTCCATGGAGAGCTGAAAGTGCAGATATTTAGCCTCTTCAAGGGCCAGGGACTGACAGAGGACTCCTTAAAGGAATGCCAAGCTAATAGAAGTTCCAAACAATTTCATTTCAAACAATTTCCAAAGGAAGAGGTGACCATATTAACATGAATATGATTTAATGGCAGCATTAACTCTTCTTCAGTGGTGTTCCCTTCTGTTTCTCTGCTTGGTCGTATCTGCCACCAAACTCAGGGTTGTGGGCTGGGGTGTTTTTTTCTGGGCATGGGGTTTTTATGCTACTGCTTTGTGGCTAGGTCTGTTTGGCTGCTAACATCGACGGGCGCAGTTGCAAAGCTGTGCATCTTGTTGCACATGGTCCCAAAGGTGTGCAACGCAGCTGGACCCAGATGTGCTCTGGCCACGCCCGTTCTTGTCCTTGTCCCACCCTCTATACTGTAAACAGTCAAGAATTGGCTCAGAGCTATCAGACTGTTTCTCTGCCACTTGGGAACGCTCCAGTTGCTGGCTCCACACACTTCTGCGCTGGCACTGTGTCACGGTAAACTCGTATCATCTATTAATGTATCTGCACCCTGTCTGCAAGTCAAAGTATGGTGGAGAAACAGGTCCTACTACCGCTACAATGTCTCATCAGGCATATCCCATGTATTTTAATTCACTGTAGGCACTGCAGAGTTATGCATCATTTTTCACTTTAACATATATATGCCACTTAATGTTGGAGAGGCCCTGTCTATTGGTAACGGGTACTTTTTTGAATGGCTGCTCGTGAGTCTGTTTTATTTTAATATTTCTTAACTCATCCTCTCCTAAAACAAACTCAGATTCATTCATTAAAATTAAGGCACTAAGATTCCATAGAGACAAACCCCGGAGAGGGCTGATAAATTACACAAATAAGCTGTATTTATAATACATCTGATGCCTCCAAATAGGCATTTTATAGAAGAGAAGCTCCAGCAAACTGATAAATCTATTCTCTGATACTGCAGCTAAGCTGCATTTCAATACCTGAAACCATCTGTTTGATACAAGCAGACACTTAGCATAATATGAATACCTTAGCACACAGGTACCTTAGCATAGCGCATCCCTTCATTTTCTCATAACCAGCAATTATAGCCCAGGCAGAGAGGAGCGTGTGGTGGGCTGAGAAGGAGGGAGGAGGAGAAACATATAAAGAAGATGGATTTTTTTTTTCCTTAATCTGTGCGAGTCTGACAGAGCATATGAAGATCTGTAAGCCACAGAGTGCCAGTGAGACAGAGAGACAGACAAAATTATTTCCTTTGCTGGGTCTTGCAGTTTGGAGTAGTGGCTGCCTTATTCGCAGGACTTTTTTTCCCCAGACACCCACCCAAGAACCATTCAGCTACATTTATTATTCTGTCAAATACAATGTGCAATAAAGAGCCAGTCTCCCCAATGATGGGTACCTGTGTTCATAGCTCCACAGTGAAACACATAAATCACATGTGAAGGGCAATGCACATGTGCTTTTTGTTTCTTGTATCACCTTTTATTATCTTAGGACTGAAAAGTTAATAACCCAGTGGGTAATCATGCCATTATCAGTTTACATTGTGGTAAAGCCCATTCAAATGATGATTACATATGTTAATGAGTGTCGTTATAATGCACTACACAGTACATTACCTTCAATAAATATAATTGTTTATGCACTTTAATGAGGGGATATAATGCCCCCAAAACTAATGGCATGGACTGAATTGTGATTTATTGCTGGAAAACTTTGCCATTAAGAAAGGAAATCTCACAAACCCTTTCACGTTTATCTAACTTTTTTCCTTCTTTAAAAGCTGCCACTCATCTCTCCTTCCTTCTGCTTGCAAGGGGAAAATAGCTGTAAGACACTTCAACAGTGTTCCTCGTCAATGCCTTCCTCCACCTGAAGAAGCAGGAGGCGGGTTCATGTAGAAGGTTTAATGAAGATCATTATGTTTACCCCTTAGTAAGGCTTAATGCGTTATCTGGCAACAAAACTGATAACACATCAGAATTTTGGCTGCAAATCAAGCAACAGGACGTAATAATGTTGGTTGTTAAACTACAGACTAGGAATAGAAAATAAGGTTAAAGATGACATTTTGGCCAATGGTCCTTCATCTAACTATAGAATAGTCAGAGAATAGTTGGCTGCATGGAGCATTCAAAGCTCTCCAGCTGGGAATGAAGAAAACTAGAGGTGAAATGCCACCTGATCTCTTCAATCTCTAGGTGCTTTCTTTTCCAGAGGAGTGAGATAAAACCTTTCTTTGTGGACTCAATAAGAAATGACAAAGAGGCAGAGAATGCTAAACCAGGCAGCACTGTGTAACCGGCTGAGGGTGCAGTAGGCTGAACGAGATGAGCTGTCAGCAACTAAACTGCACAAGACTGGAGTTTCCTCTTTAATTTCCCTCCACTTGGTTTCCTTCCTGAATGGCACTGCTGTGACATTTCCATTACTGGTGAAAAGTAGTGTGCTTTGTACAGTAGTCTCTTCTCCTATTGAAGTCGGTGGCAAAAACTCCCATTGATTTCAACAGCACAAGCAGCGATCTAGCTGTGGGGGCACAGTCACTTCTGCAGAGAATTTGCATGCAGTATGTCCTCATTTTGCTCTCTCTCTTCAGTGTCGGAAATTAAAAAAAAAAAAAGTTTCCTCAAGTCTTAAAGAATAAATAAAATGCTGAAATTTAGAACAAATAATAACAGGAATTCTCTAAATGCTATTAGAATTCAGGTGTAACGGCAGGGAACATGAGAAAGCTCTATGTGAAGGACCGATACGAACTAAAGTAGTTTCTTAAGGTATATTCCCAAATATGTGTACACACAGTAATTACTTGAGAAACTTTCCGAGGACCGCAGTCATGTTCCAACTAGTTTGAGTCAGTAGTGCAAAAAAACTTTGACATTGAGATGCAATTTGTGGTAAGATCTAATTAATTTTTTTGCTCCTAAGAATAATTTATTATTTACACTTCTTATTATATATGTATTTTAGCTTCATTAGTCTGCAATGCTGGAAAAAATTATACCTTCAAGTCCTATTTATCAAATTAATGGTGCAATTTCATAGTGACACATTCCACATTCATTAAACCAAGTACAGTAAAAATGCATTTAAATTAGATTAGTGTGATGTAATAACGATTCCAGTGTACGGGGTGATATTCTAGCAGTAAAAAAACACCCGGATTGAGTTGAAAGCAACTTTGAGATAATTTTTCAAAATTGATTTTGGCACTGGTTTAAGTGAAAGAATAAGGACTAATGTCTCTCCCCCCCATAGCTCGCTCCGTGTGGGAGCGCGGGGCCCTGGACGGAATGGCGGGAGATGAGTGGAAGCCACGCATGCTCCGCAGAAGGCAGCTTTGTCAGCCCCGTGAAAGCACCGGAGAGGGAACAGCCCGCCTGAATTCGTCTTTTACCAGAACTGACCTCACACGCTGCCGCAGAAGTTGCTGCCAGCCCCTCAAAATCCTGACTCTCCAGGCTGTTTGATTTCCCACAGAGGCTGACAAAGGCTCACACGTCTGTGCATGCATCTGGATGCACGTGCAGGCGCAGGCGGCTGCCTGGATGTGGGGCCTCTTGGAGGTACCACCCGTGCCCTTTTGCCTCCCGGATTACTGCTCTCTAGCAGCGTGTGAGCACTCTCCGGGTCAGAAGAGCTGGGTGAATATCGGTCCATTTCCATCAGCTTCATCCATCCCAGGGATCCTGACCGCAGAGCGAAACAGAAACTCTAGGTGGGTGCCAAATTCACTGTCCGCGAGGGGCCTATAAAACCTTAAGCCCTTCCGCCTCCCCGTATCACATACACCACCTGCTTCAACGACCCTGCTGTGAAACAGCCAGGAACTCCCGTCACCTCGCCATCACATCCTTTAACACCAAGTTTTAGTTTAGTGCGTTCCCTGTAGCTTAATTTTCCTGGCTCTGGCTGATGAGTGGGAGTCCCCGGTAAGCAGCAGGTTGATGGAGGTTGCTGGTCAAGGAGTAAATCACCAGGAATCCACATCCTGAAACTCTCATCAAGTCAAACTGGGGCTGCATGTCCCCTCTCTCCACATGCCAATACTCCTCTTGCAGTCTTTGCAGCCCAGCAAAGGAGTGTTTTCAGCTGGCTGACACTCAACCCCACACTGCTCCAATATCGCATTAAAGAAGCAAATTAAATCAGAATAGCTCCTTAATAAAAAAAATCTTTCTTCCCAATATCCATAGGGAGCTGTGTATTGTGTGTATCTGTCTTTCAGACTGTAAGCCTTCAGGGCAGTGGCTATCTTTATTTCTGAAACACAAACAGTATTAAAACACCATTGGCACTTAATAAATCAGCAAAACTACAATCGTTACATAGGCCTCTCGGTGAGCCATCAGGTACCTTACCACATTAACAAAAGCATGTCCTTTGCATTTTGGCATGTGGCTTGTGAGGGGTGTGCGGTGTGATGGCAGACTGAGCGCCCCGGATTTTGGAGGATGCTATTTGCTCACGGAGGAAGCCCTGGACCATTGCAGGCATCACTGCTGAGACCTCCTCAGACGCTTCTGTCCTGACCCAGGGGTATGGTCCCACAGGGGGTTGTAAGTTCATTCTCCAGCTGGTATCTCTTGAGCTGAGGTGCAAAGAAAGGTGGGAAAGATTGATGTAAGACTACGAGGACTGCTAGTTTAGAGGATTTCGTGTTAGCAGGAGTTATCGAATACTGGCACTGTGGTGGTACAGGGTTGTGCCAGCCAGGGCTGGTACAATTCTGACATAAAAGGCAGTGCCCTGTGGTCACTTCTGAGAGGACTGAACTTGTAGGGGTTATAGAAAAGAGCTGGAGCTGAGCTACACTGGCTTTAAATCGATGAACAGGGCAATGGCAATAGGGTAGGAAATTAAGACTCTTCTGGGTTGAGCTGGATGTGCATTAATAGCAAGGTAACCGCTGCATTTTCGAAGGACTACATCAGCCCTTTAAAAACCCAAATGTCATTTACAGGCTTAGGTCTAGAGATACCCTTGCCAAAAAAAAAAGAAAAAAGGTTTAAAGAATTTTCCTTTAAAGATCTGCTAAAAAGGCGAGTTGAATCACTGCACAAATTCATCTATTAATATAAACAATTAAGCTTGATTAAAAAGAAATCGTTTTTGCCTCTGGCCTGACTGACCTCAAATTTCTAAGGGCTGCTTTTCCAGTCCTAAAGGCCTGAGCTATGTGTCCTTTTGACTTCAGCTTCTCAGCCTGTCATCCCCAGGCATATCCTTTCTTCCACACTTCCCCATCCCCTTCTTCCAGTGGATGCAGGCTTATTTAAACAATTAAAGCTGTATGCCCCTACAGCCTCTCCCGAAAACAAGGGGCAAGGTACAACCAAGTCAGCCTGAGCACTCAGAAACAAGGAGAGCAAATCAAATAAAATGATTGCTAAAAAATAATTTAAAAAATAATAGAACCTAAGCTGAAATTTGCATTTGCTTATCTATCTCAATTGAAGATTTCTGCTACTTGCCAATGGGCATATTTCCCTTGCATCGGAGAGAGACTATATTTCCACGATGTGTGCAGGACGGTGGAGCACACCCACATTACAGTGAGCATCTGTGACAGCTTTCTTCCTCCATACTTTTCCCTAACATCTTTGTGCCCATCAGCAGGGCTGATCCAGTACCCAGAGGCTCCTCCTGTGTGGATCCTTTGCTGTGGCTTTGCAGTGTCGAGCGCCACGGGACCTCCCTGGCAGGACTGAGTAGGTGCTCGCTCCTGCCTGCTCTTCTGATATTCTCTGTAGGGCTAAGGAAAAGGGAGCAGCCAATGCATCCCCACAGGGCAAAGGTTTTGCTTTGGGGGGAAGCTGAGAAACCAGTCAAGAAGCATGAATGCCACCTGGAAAACCTCAAAAGGCCTTGCAAAGGTTTTGCTTAACAAGGTCTCTGGGCTTTACCCATTTCAGTGGCAAATTTCTGTGCCGTTCTCCTGTAGGAACCTAAGCATGGCGACGGGGCGCTATGCCAGACTGCAGTCTGCTGCAGCCTGGGGCATTCGTGCCCTCTCTGCATTTATTTAATGGGCTGGAATTTGGTTAGTGCTCCCCGCACACTGAGAAGGAGAAAAGGGAAGCGCTGTCAGTAGTACCAGGGTGTACGCTATGGGGCTAATCTGAATATTGCTCTACTAAGGTACTATCAGTCCATTGCTTTAGACTGGGGACAAGAACTCAGGCTATTCATGTCAGGTGACCACATTTTCAAATCCATTGCAATGGTACAAAAATATCCAAAAGGTCAATATATTGTTTATACCACATCAGTGATGCTAGGGGGAATAACAACCTTCAGTAAATCCTATTATTTTCACAACTATACTAATAACATGAGAAACTATAGATATAATAAAAGTTTATATCTATAGTTGCTCTGCAGACACCTCCTCTGGTATGGTATAAATATAATATATGAGACTTGGCGGTGTAATACAGTTTTTATTTCAATTTTTTAGGGATGGCCATGCACATCCATAACTCATGAAAATAAAAAGTGTATTACACTGCCAACTGTTACATATTCCCTAGTAAAGCAAAAATGGCAAGATAAATTTTATTTTTCTCTTCTCCCCACCAACAAAGTGTCTAGCTGATATGGTGATGATGAAGTGTTAGAATAAATATTATTTATCTGAACACTTTCTATGCCATAACCATGTCTGTCCTGTCTATTTGTCAGTCCTGTCTATCTGTCAAATGCTAGATACTTTCTTTTTTTCCTGCATGTTGGCTTTGGTTTTAATTTTATGCTGCCGTACTTGCTGCTATTCTCCTTAGGAGTGAAGGAAAGAGAGATTCCCTCTTCCCGTGTCCTGCTCTTGAATTTTCTGAGACACATTCTCTTTGGGTCTTAAGAGCTCTAACATCTGTGTGGGACATATGTGTTGGCTTGGTAGCATAGGCAGCACTTCTTAAAGATGTGCAAAATGGTGTAAATGAAGAAGTATCCCAGCTGCGTGTTGTGCGTAAGTGGAGCAAGAGGTGAAAAGCTCTATGATTCATAGGTAGGGATGGGGAAAGAATTAGAAACTCGAGTGCCGCAGGCTAAGACTCCTATACCTAAGAGAAATGGAACAAATATGTCACTCCCATACTATAAAAAGGGAAAAAGCGATAAAATCCTGTTTTATAAGGATGGTATTATATTACAGTCAGCTCTTGAGTATTCACATAGCAATGAATCAGGTGGCAGATTAACTGTGCTGGGCTTGTAGGGACACCCAGCGTGGTGCTGCTGGAGTAAGAGCAGACCCAGGACCACTGGGGACTGGGTTTGGGAGACCTCTGCACATGGCAGCGGAGACAGGCAGGGTCCAGCCAAGTCGAGAGATGTCTGCGTGCTGCACTGCTGCCATCAAAGCCAAGCTGCCTCCTGCAAAGCTTGCTCGGGTGGTTCTGCCCTCCCCGCTCTGGGAACTTCAGTTTGGGGTGAGGGAGGCTTATTGAAATTTTGGCCAGCCAGCCCTGCATTAAAGGGCATGTAATGTCTGACCGGCTGCTCGTCCGCCCATGGGGCAGTCATGAACCTCTCCTCAAGGCTAGAACAGGAGCAAGAAACCTTAATCCCTGGGAAAGTCCCCTCAGTGACACTGGTGCCAACCACCATTTTCTCTCAGCATGTCTAATTGGTTAACATAATTAAATTAAACACAGACAAATGTTCCCAACATGTATTTAGTTTGAAGTTTGCTGCTTCTGTGTCGGATGTGAAGTAGCCTGTCACTTGTAGGCTTTTTCTAAGGGTGTCAGTTGGTATCATAAAATTATTAGTTCCTCTTAAAAATCTCACATCTTTGATTCCCTCTTCTTCCATTTTTCTTTTCTTTCCTTCCTTTTCTTTTCTTTTCTTTTCTTTTCTTTTCTTTTCTTTTCTTTTCTTTTCTTTTCTTTTCTTTTCTTTTCTTTTCTTTTCTTTTCTTTTCTTTTCTTTTCTTTTCTTTTCTTTTCTTTTCTTTTCTTTTCTTTTCTTTTCTTTTCTTTTCTTTTCTTTTCTTTTCTTTTCTTTTCTTTTCTTTTCTTTTCTTTTCTTTTCTTTTCTTTTCTTTTCTTTTCTTTTCTTTTCTTTTCTTTTCTTTTCTTTTCTTTTCTTTTCTTTTCTTTTCTTTTCTTTTCTTTTCTTTTCTTTTCTTTTCTTTTCTTTTCTTTTCTTTTCTTTTCTTTTCTTTTCTTTTCTTTTCTTTTCTTTTCTTTTCTTTTCTTTTCTTTTCTTTTCTTTTCTTTTCTTTTCTTTTCTTTTCTTTTCTTTTCTTTTCTTTTCTTTTCTTTTCTTTTCTTTTCTTTTCTTTTCTTTTCTTTTCTTTTCTTTTCTTTTCTTTTCTTTTCTTTTCTTTTCTTTTCTTTTCTTTTCTTTTCTTTTCTTTTCTTTTCTTTTCTTTTCTTTTCTTTTCTTTTCTTTTCTTTTCTTTTCTTTTCTTTTCTTTTCTTTTCTTTTCTTTTCTTTTCTTTTCTTTTCTTTTCTTTTCTTTTCTTTTCTTTTCTTTTCTTTTCTTTTCTTTTCTTTTCTTTTCTTTTCTTTTCTTTTCTTTTCTTTTCTTTTCTTTTCTTTTCTTTTCTTTTCTTTTCTTTTCTTTTCTTTTCTTTTCTTTTCTTTTCTTTTCTTTTCTTTTCTTTTCTTTTCTTTTCTTTTCTTTTCTTTTCTTTTCTTTTCTTTTCTTTTCTTTTCTTTTCTTTTCTTTTCTTTTCTTTTCTTTTCTTTTCTTTTCTTTTCTTTCTTTCCTTTCTTTCCTTTCTTTCCTTTCTTTCCTTTCTTTCCTTTCTTTCTTTCTCTCCCCCCCCACCCCTTTCATGTCTCTCTGTCCCCTCCTCTCCCTCTCGACCCCCTCGCCCCCATCCCACGTCTGTGTAAAGGGCTATCAGGAGACCTTGGGTCAAAGACCAAGGGATACTGTGTCAACTGCCACATGAAAGAAACAGAAATTTGAGCTTCCCTTCTCTGCAAACAGCCTGGGTTCTCAGCCTATATGGAAATCTGCCCAGAGTTGCAGTGCCTTGTGTCTCCCTCCTGCACAACACGCATCCACTACCTCCTCACCCGGAATCCTAACCTGGATTTGGGATGGAAAAAAGGAGTTCACACTGCACAAATGCAGAAAAAAGAACTTCCTAGCTCTGTAGAGATACTGCACACAGACAATGATCGATAGCAACCATCTGATTCCCTTCAAAACACGTGTATAAGCTACAAATGCACAGACCAATGCCCAGGCAAGGAGAAAAGCATGCACAAGATGAGGAAAATGCAGGGTTTGACACAGCCCAGATGATGATACGGTTTTCATTACAGCCCCAGCATACTAATACCAGACCACTGCACAGGTGGGAGGGAGGTGCTTGAGGGCCAGTGAACACAGAATTTTATCAATGTGTCACAATTACAGAAACACCTGTGTTAAATAACTTTGAGCATTGATCCACTGTGAAAAGTCAGTGCTCAGTAGCCCTCAAAATTTCTCATTTCGTACCTGCAGTGGCGTGGTCTTGTAGTTGAGCAGTGGTTGTACAGAACTTCCTAAATGTTTTTCTTTCTTCTCCTTTAGGATGCCTGTCACACAGACGCACAGTCCCTAAATTGCCACCTTCCTGTCTCTGCATTTTTCTTTTCATTTCTCTTCTTCTTGTGCAGTGAACGGCATTAGGGATGGAGTGATAAAAACACATGACAAAACAGCATCACTGGGGAGATCTGTGCCTTGGAAATACAGGGACAAAGTCTGCACTCAAGCAAACTTTCCATTGATGATGGTGGGTTATGCCTCATGACAAAAGGCAAAGGAGTCCTTAAAACTGTACTTGCCTAATTAAGATCCTGGTTCAGCTAGAGTGCCTAATTTAAAACAGATGACCCGATGGTGCTGCACTTTAAGTTGGGAACCTGCCTAAGTACTTGGCTGAACGGAGGCCCAAGCAATGTATCTTTAAATGAAATAGCAGTGGAGTACAACGGCCGCTCTAACCACTATATATAATTGACCAAAAAATCAAATCACTGAAAAAGGTGCTGCACTTACAGTGAAAAATAATAAATAAATTACTTACAGATTGCCAACACGACAGTCTGCAGCAGAACAGAACTCAGAGAATTCAGCTCCCATTTGAATTCATGGGAAAGCAGGGACTTTTGAAACTGCTAAGTTAACCAAAAATATATATTGTTAAAGCCAACAAATTTATTTTTCTGTTTCAAAATCCCTGTTTTGCTATACAGAGGAATAGGATCTGAATTCTCTGACTCTTCAGCATCATAAAATCTGGAGTGCCTGCTTGGGGAGGTGTCAGGAAAATATTGGTTCCCATTCTAGTCTTACATTATATTTACACTGTGGCTCACTGAAATACCAAAGCAGTAAGTGATATTATAATTAACCTCTTCAATTTTTCCCTTAAGAAGTATCTGGTTCAATGAACTGTCAATCCGCTCTCCCACTTCCTATTACAGTGGGGGCTAATATGCAGGACCGATAAATAAGTCCAGTGAAAGAGGAGAGGCAACACAGAACTATGAATAGTATAGGATAGTAAATATTAAGTACGTTTTATGTAACAGCAAATTTTCAAATGTTCTGTGGCTGCTTTTCAGCTACATCAGTCGTCTCTTTCTGTGCTCCTGCTTCTAAGGGCACACCTGATTATTGGTGCAATTGTATGCCCACTCCTGCTTCGTGGGAGCAGTTTAGGTCACTGGAATTGGTTTGCAGACATGTAAACCTGACATTCAAAGGTATGCGAGCATGTAACTGTCATTGATGTCATTGGGTGTTAGGCTCCGAAAAACAAGATGGGTGACCAAATATCTTTACTAAATGCTAAAATGGTCTGAATTGTGCAATAATACAAAATGTCACAGCTCGGTGTTTGAGACATTATCCTTTTATCTTAGAATTTCAACTTTTATAAATGTAGGTCTATCCACAGTCCCCAGTATGCAACTGACTGCATTATTTATTATTTATCATTATTAATTATCAGAATGTATTATTTATGCCATGCAATACGTAGGCACAGTATTTTGCCAAGAAACATCCCTCACTCTCACATTTATTAATTTCCAGAATATTGTTACGTTGTTTGATTTCAAAGTGAATCAAAATGTACCTAGATATTAAAATGAGTGACAGTGAAAAGCTTCAAAAGGTCTCCTGTTTTCAGTTGTGAGAATCAGGCAGCAGTCTGGGGTCCTCTTCAAGGTCACCGCTCTCCTTTCCATACCTTGACACTCAACCACCAGAAAGAGATGTCTGGCCTTCGCACTCAGTCTCGTGCCCTAAGAGCACTTCCCTGATCCCTCTGAAGCCACAGCATAAAAAACAGTGTCGGGGCTGGAGCTAAGGGGTCATAAGTGGAACTGAATTATCTGATTGTGGGCATCCACTTACGAGTATTATTTCCCTTAGGTCTATTGTTTGCTAAGTTGTGCCCAGTATTTCTCAACAAGAAGAGGGCCCACTACTATGTTGGTCTCTGTACACACGTGGTAAGAATAATGTGCCCAGAAGGGTGTACAATGTTTGCAAAGATTAGTATTGAAAGAAGTATAAACAAACAAAAGCCTCCAATAAGGCAGGATTTTCAAAACTGCCCTGGTTCTGAGATATGCCTACATTTCTAAAGCAGTTTTGGTAGTCTCGTATTACAACTCAAATAGCTGTTATCTATAAATTAATTTATGAGTAGCAAGGCTTTGTCTTAGAGTTATGGCAATGGGTGAGGTCTCAGACAATTTAACATCATGAGCTGAACACAGGTTGAGAGGAAAGCCCTGGAGGTCCAAGGCCTCCAAAGCCTGCCCTTATTATTTGTTATTATATCACAACTGTGCTACTTAATGACTCCTTTTTTAAATAAGTGAAGCACAGTTGTAAATACAGAGAGAGCTCCTGTTCCAGGGAGCTCACCACGCACAAAGATGTAGCAGGCTGGTGAAAGAAGTGAGAGGAGAAGATTAAGCACACCTACAAAACTGCATTGCACTTTTTACACAAGCAAAAATCTTTAATCAGTTATATTTTTATCACCATCAGAAATCAACACCACTATCAGAAACAAATGTACTGAAAAAGGGGGGAAGGTTTTTACAATTTGCTTATATATATATTCAATAAACAGAATCCAAATAGGCAGGATTTTTTTCTCCTGTTAGTGTTTAATAAAGGTTTATTGGCATAACCTTCCAGCTAAAGCACCTTTTAATTACAATAATGATCATTCGTGAGGCAATGGGAGAGCCTTCAGACTTTTGTGAACTCGTTCATCCAAGCCCTACTCCAAGACATGAGGCTAAGGATGAATTTTGAAATGACCCACCTCAGGACTGCAGCTTCTGCAACCCACCAGCAGTGCTGTACACCGAGCTGTACACACCGTGCGTCGGGGCTGTGAAGGTCAGGAGACAGCAGTGTGAGCTGCTGCCTTAATGCCGAGCGGGACACACCGAGCTCTTTGCCAGGTGCCTGTACAGTCCAGCCTTGCACGTAGCCAGGAGCAAGGTGATTCCTCCTGGAGTGAGTGGAGAGGTACAAACTAGTGAGGACAGACAGAACATTTGATGTTGATGGCTGATGCCACAGGAAGGTTGTTGCCTCCTGTGCTACGACAGGTTTGTGTCACCGCCTTCTGAAAAAATAAAATCAGCACTGAAAGGTATTACTGGGCTTCAATTTCCATAATAGCAGGGTGACGAAGTCCCCCTCCCTTTATCCTGGTGGAAATCAGGGGTGGTTCTGCTGAAAACAGGAGTGT
The DNA here is from genome assembly GCF_000699105.1 of Pygoscelis adeliae. NCBI lineage: Eukaryota > Metazoa > Chordata > Aves > Sphenisciformes > Spheniscidae > Pygoscelis > Pygoscelis adeliae. The sequence continues at coordinate 7,369,651 of NW_008825498.1, forward strand.
TACAAAGATGTAAAACTGGTCAAAGTAAAGGACTAGCTCAGCGACAACACAATCTCTCCGTGAGCTCGGCAGTTCATTCTCTAGCTCCAATAATGAAAACACAGAGAAGTGCTAAAGCAGCAGGGGTCCTTAAACTTCTTTATCATCTGGGATCACATCTTAATAGAAGGACTGACTGATGAACACTTCCCTTCCCATTCTCCCATCTAAAAACATCACCTCCTCTTCCACTTCCTATCATACATACTCCCTGTGGCAAAGCAATAGCAATTACAGGAATATTAGGGAAGTAATTAATGTATTTTAGCTGTCTTTTAATGAAATTCAGCAGCTGAAAAAAAGAAGAGCCAATAAAATGTAACCTGTTACCTCTACTGCATGCCACAGTTTGGAAATTTGTATATTGGAAGTCAGAAAAATGTTTGCACCCATTTAACACTATTAGGTTAACCTGTCCCGTGTATTGCCAGCTGGGTAATACCACATAAAAGGTTCACACTTGTAAAATGAAGCTGATTTTTGATTAAGAGATCTAATAAGAGAGATGGAGCAACGGAGCAATTTCTGTTAACGTTACAGCCACATGGACATACATTGATTTCTTGGAGCCTCCTTGAAACTCTTCTCTCTTGCAACAACTTCTGTGCAGGTCCTATTGGAAGTGTTCTAGATCCATTTCCCTGTCTGCAGAGGTCTTGCCTTGTAACACCCTGCCAAAAAGTGAACAAAAGATGGTCAGGTAGGTGAATGGCTCTCCTTCCCTCAAGAGTGTGCCAGAGCAGGCTTCTGACTGCACCAATGGTGACACTTTCACCTTTGATAACTCAGACATTATTCCCAACAGATAATGGAAAGGGACTTCTTTCCAATAATTTCTTTCAGTTTGTCTCTAAGCGTCTGCATTGTCCCAGGCCTGCTGATCTGTGCCCTGCTAATCTTAGTGGCTGTACAGAAGCATCTTTGTGGTGTTGCTGCTTCCTTCTGCAGAAGCTTAACCAGAGTCAATGGGATCCCATGTTTTCACATTTTTCAAGGGCTTCACTTGGTGATCTAACTTCATGCTGCCCTCAAGCTGCCGATGTCTGAGAAATATGTCCCTAGTAGCTGCTAGAACGCTGGCTTGGGCCATGTCTCCTCTCTCAAGTGCATTTTGGTGTTGTGCTGTGATTAAACCTATGCACTGCTCTACCAGTGACCCAGCAGTAGGTGACCTCCTTCCCCTTTCCCCCAGCATATCGTCTAAAACAGTCAAGTGATAATGGCTCATGTTCATTGGTTTCTCTTCGGCAACGTGCATTTCCCACTGGTGTCAAAATGGTTTAGACTGTATGTTGCCAGCACTTGGTCGTACTTCTTCTGCCTATTATCATGACTTATCAGTGTTGTTGGAAATATCTTGCAGCTATTATACAATCCAGCTGGGATATAATTGGTTATCAGTCTAATAGCATAGCTGCAAATGGCTAGTTTCTTTCTTCTGCCATGCGTGGTAATTGAGTCTCCAAATCTGTCAACAGCCTGTTGATAGACAGCCTTCTCTCCACTGGGCAACTCCGTGCCCTTAGACTCTACAAGCATTGCTATTTTTTTCCCCTTCTGGGAGATGACACATTCAGACATTACATGATTATTTATCCCTTTCCTGCTGTTCACAGGCTGAGGTTTTTTCCTGGTGTGAGCACTGCCTGTCACCGTGTTTATGTTGGACCATGAGGGCAATATTTGGCTGGTATCTGTCCTCCCTTCCAGGAGCTAGGAACATCAGGAGCTAGGAACATCGAAGGAATCACCAGTATCATTCTGTCCAAGAATGCTCTTTCCAAGAGCAGGTACCCACCCCTGCAGTCAACAGCTCACCCAGAAGGACCAACAGAACATCTGCTTCACTCAGGCCAAAAGAGTTTTTCACCACCTCGCAGCATATTATAGATATAATGGTAGAAGACCAACAGCTATAGCGAGCCATGGAGAGAGATCACGGATGTTGTCAAGGTCTGTGAATTATTGGGGGGGGTGTCATTAGAACAATGCCAAGATAATTCTGGAGAGTGGATTGTGCAGCTCTTTTGCTCCTCTTCCACGTTATTGTGTTTAGCACTTAATCACATTTCCTTGTGTCCTGTGGATCTCACTGGCATCATATTCATGTACCATATGGATTCCATGTCAGTAGGAATAAACCCTTCTCTTTATTAACAGTATCACTTATTGCACAACCACATCTGTAGCATCCTCACAGCGGACATATAGACTGATATAATGGTTTCTTTTCCAAAGTCTTCCCTCCTGCAACCCACACATGTTTTTCCAAATTACACAGGGGTTGGTACATACATTGCTGAAGTGAGACTTCTCTGTTCAGCTTTAGATATTCCCAGTCTCAACATCTAGATCTGAACTAGATGTCTAGACCCACTTTGTAAGAAGTAAAAAAATTCCAAATTGCAGTTGCTAAGGTAGATGTCAAAAACAGGGGCAATGAGCCGTTCTGTTGAAACGCCTATTTCCTTCCTTTAACTCCAAAGGGTGCCTACATAGCCAGAGGTGCGTGTCTTCAATATAAGTGCTGAGAGCCAGGTGGGATGAATCCCACTTTTCCTGGAATATCTGAGGGAATAGAGAATCCCTCAGACATTCTCTGCCAGAATAGAGTTTATCTTTACAGCCTCTCATCTTTAAGTTTCCACTGTGTCACACTGATTCCTGCTCACGTTGCAGCATCTGTACTGAAACAGACTAAAAAATTGAAGGAAGTATATTGAATTTGCTTTGATCTAGCAAATTCCTGTGTGATGCTAACTAGACCAAAATTTGTGTGAACATGGCTTTCTCTTTTTCATTCCTAGCTGTGTGTAGTAAAGAAAGTTCCAGTGGAAGAAAAGGTTCTTTTTTACAAGGAAATGTCAACACAGATTAGCAGATGGGACTTGCTCCAAAGATACCTTCGGTCAAAATAGACAAGACCAACACAGGTGGGAGAAAAAAAGGAAAATGTGGTTTAGCAATGGTATTTTCCTCCACAAGTCAGTAAGAGTAAGTTTTAAGTATTTCATGCATTTTCTTCATGTTTCTCAATAGCCCTAAATAAAAACTGTCTAGAGCACAAGCTAAGAAATAGGAGTGATTGAAGAGACAGTGTTTTAAGTGGCACTGTTGGCATTAGTCCATCAGACTGTTGCTAGATGAGAGTGATGCAGGTGCACCGTGCACCAGTATCCTTGCTGGGGGGGACAGATTTCCCTTGGCCTGCTGTCCTGCTCCAGGCTCCTTCCAGGTACATTATTGTGCAGTTCTCAGTGTCCTTGCCCTGAGAGATCAGGTCTTCTTTCCAAAGGAAAGGTTCCTCCTTTAGAGTCTGACCTTTACGGCTATCCAGCACGCTGAAAGTGTTAAACAGAAATTTCTAGGTGAATGTTCTTTATATTAGTTTTCTGCAGCTTGCCTGCCCAGCCCTCTCTGAAACCTCCCTCCAAGACTAGCACTGCTGTGTAAGCGCTTTTAATACAGGCCTCTTAATACAGAGCTCACATCCAGCTGCTACAGGCAAGAACAAATTTTCACCTGTGCTCCAGTGTGAGAGCAAATTGCCTTATCTACATGGGAGCTCAGAAAGGAGCTCCAGAAAGAACGATGCATCCCAGTTCTCCTGTTCATGGAGTGGAATTAAGCTTTATAATGAATCAGTGATTATTTTTCCAGCCTTAAATCTGTGCATAGTTGCAATCTGTGCATAGGCTGTGCATAGTTTAACCTTCTTAGCTTGATGTCCAAATGCAAACTAAGGCAACAGTGAAGTTATAAGGTTTCTCCTAAGGGTCTCCACAAAGACAGACATTTTCAGTGAGCAGCTCCCAAAAAGCAGAACAAGATATTTTTAAGCGGTTGAAAGGCTGTTATTAGAGACTCTCACCACATTGTAGACAATTAGCACAGAGCTGAAATGGGAATGAAAGTGTTATAATTTGTTGTGATTCGAAGTTATCCTTTATGTCTTCTAATATAGAAGACCACCAATGGCCTAAAACTCTGTATGCAAGACCACACCTGTAAACATCAATAACTCTTCTTGAACGAGCACTTATGGTAGCAACAAAACCTGAGGTATCTATGATAACAAGTGCATTAATACCCAGCACACACAACTATCATTGCAGCCATATCAATCCCAACATCTCCCTCCTAAAACTTCAAGCAACTCTCAGGGACTGGGGGAGAGAATACAAAAGGCGTTGTGAACACTGGTCCAGTCCAAGGACAGACACGGCAATCCTGTGCTGCTTCCCTCCCGCTTCTCGTTCGTGGTCCCCGCTGCATGGGTTGGGGCTGCAGCCTGCACGCTGGTACCATAGAGAATATGGAGGCAGCACTCGTATTTTACCATCAGAAGTTGCTGACTACAAGGACTGCCTGCTTTAAATGTATAACAATGCTGCTCTCATTGTAAATCACACTTTTTTGGTGAGCTACAAGGAAGACAAAATCCTCATGTCTCTGATGTACACTTTTTTCATACTGGATCACTGGGATATTTATAGGGACAAGCTGTGTAGTGGGTTATAAAACAAGAGACCCAGTTCATGAAAGGGACATTGAATGTGAAGTCAATATAATTTCCCTATTTCTTATTTATTTTGCAGTTTTAAAGAGGGGTCATAATGCTACCTTACCGTGCTTGGGATGCAGTCAGACTGGCTGGGGCTGCTCTACTCATCTCACTCTACCTGAAGAACCACATGTCCTCTGGGGAGCTGGTCAATGATTCAGAATATAAGAGCAGTAGGTTGGCATAAAAACTGGTAACTCTTTAGAAAAAAGTCCCAGGGAAGGCATGTTTTCTTGGGAGCAAAGCCAAATATCTGGCAGGACCAACTCTTCCACCCACAAACAACTTGAGGTCAGAGATGTGCCCTAGAAAATCCATCCCTGTGGGAGGAAAGAGCAGCAGGGGCTCTTCATAACCGGCTGCCATCCCCAGAAAAAGATAAAGTACTGAGGTGACAGAAGAAGAGTCTGTGAGCAGCAGCAGAGCACAGAGGCAGGAGCTGCCTGAGAGACAGCTATGAAGCCAGGCAGAGGGGTGGGAAGGAGAGGCTGGTGGAGTGGGGTGACTGATGACCTCTGAGGAAGCACCCAGCAGAGTCCTGGCTGTTAAAGCTCCAGGGCTCCAGCAAGGGCATGAAGAAGCCACCCCAGTGCCACAGAAGGAAGAGAAACAGCTAAAAATAGAGGGACCCATCCTCTTCTCCAGGCATATAGAGGCTGAGTGAGCAGGGAGAGCCCTGTGAGGCAGCTGGTCATGAGCAGTGTGTGGGCAGCCATGGCAGTACAGCCCTTCCCATGCCACACCTGCAGGAGAAGGAGCAGAAGCATATTCTGCCCCTCCAGTTCAGCTTTTCATGCCACTCCTGAAAGATGCACTGGCAGAGCATCCTTCTTCCCATCCTGTCAGGGACCCAGCTCTTCCATTCAGGGGGACTGTGAGGTCTAGAGCCCAGTCCCACCTTGAGCCATCTCTGAAAGGCTTCTGCGCTGTGCAAGTACTTTGCTTCTAATACAGTCCTCACATCCAGCTGTTACAAAACAGCAGAAAACCCTTAGTCACTGAGCTAGATGCTAACATGTAGAAGGAAGACAGTTTAGGCAGATGAGTAATGCATGAAAGTCTGGGAGACGAGTATACAGCACATTATTTCTCAGAAGTATGTGCAAGGAGTTTTGTAATAGGCCAAGTTATATATATTGAATATTCCCTTTTCCTACTTATTTCCCCGACTTGCTGTTGCTTAACTTTTGTAAAAGCAAACTGAAGATTTGTCTTAAGGAGGGGCTTGAAGGAGAGGGTAGAAGCTTTGTCAGTCAATCAGAAAGATGTCCCAAGTTTGAGAGACAGTATGAAAGAGAAGCTAATAAATGTTGCTGCTGTGCAGCACTGCAGATTCAACATGAAACTCAGCAAAGTTTGTCTGTGTAAAATTTCTTGATGTGTATTCGTTCAGACCTGGAGCTGATTTGAATCAAAATTTAAAAGTGCAATTCCAAACTTTTTCAAACATCAGCCCTGAAGTCTGATTCAGATAGGATTCTGATCAAAACTCCTCTTAAATAGAAAGTGCCATGTCACTCCAGCTCCAAATGCCTCTTCAAATATCTTTGGACAGTTTCCCATTACTTTATCTCATGCTCATCCCTTTGTCAAACCAAGCCTTGCTATGCATCTGCTAGCAATAAGATAGAAATGTCAACCATTGGCTCCCAGCATCTTGACTTCCAAGTAGTTTCAGAAAGGACCCTTCACGTCCCATGATTCTCTTTCCAAAGTTTCGGCTGCTCTACTTACCTCTTTCCCAAGAAACAGCCTCACATAAGAACAGCAAACTCTTTCTTTAGGGATCTAGCTGCTTTCTTAGATACACTCATTTCCTCTGCAGATACCACGTGAGAGCTACTATGGAGTTGGCCAAAATAATAAGCAGATGACGCTCAGCCCTGGCGTCTGGCTCTGCGTTGTTCTTGCAGGGGTGGAGAGGAAGGATTCCTTCCTTATCTGATGGCCCCTGCTTTCTTCCAACAGCCTAAGTATAAAGCAGTGCATCATTCTTTTCCTGTGGGGAAATGCTCCCATCCTCCAAAGACAGAAGATGGCTTTTTCTCCCTTGGTGGACTTACAGACCTGGTGACCAGGTCTGTAAGTCTTTCCCTCTTGCATAATTTCAGAGGAATGGATAAAAAGATGCTAGATATAGATTAGAAACCTTGTTTCTGTCTACATAAACATCTCTCTGATTGTCTGTGGTAAAGCTGGTATCTAGTATTTCTCAGTTTTGATGGGCAACTTTCTTCTGCCCCATAGTACTTCAGTGGTGAGAGCCCTGGATCCTCTGTATATAGTACAGAAACCAGAAAGGGTATTAGGACTTTTCTGGATAATACAGAAAGCATACTTACTGTTGCCATTCAGGGCTAGACTGCAATCTGCTGGTTATAGCAGACACTTGCCCTAGGGGTAGCATTCATGTGTGAGGTGGCTTTCAGGAGCGTGTGTTCATAACTGGAAGCATGGTCTGTCCATGCTAGCCTGGGCGTCCCTCTTTTGGGGCACACTCTTGCAAAACATGTTTTCCCATAAAAGACTTGACCCTGAGAATTTTTCATCACCGGTATTTAACCTCCAGTTTCCTTTGCCGAAGGGTCAGTCTCATCAGTGTGGGTCTCTGCAATGCAGCGTGCCAGTCGGGGAGGAGATGGGCCCCTCTCACGCACTGGTCCCTCCTGGGCACAGCTATTCTCCTGAAGTGACATCACTTCAGAGTCTGAGGGAAAAAAAGACAGCACAGCACTTTTAAGCTGTCATGAGGGAAGAAAGGGTCCTTTCATTTTATGTTTTGTTATATAGCAGAAAAAATCTGTCACTTTGCAGGATGCTTGCAACAAACAGCTTTAAAAAGTGATTAAGTGGTTCAGCTTTACTTAGCTTTTAATCACTCAGCAGCTGTTTACTCCACAATTCACAGGTATATTTATGTTCCCCTTTAGTTGAGGTTGTCAGTTATCTTCCTTTCTAGCCCCTAATCCCCAGCTGAGTGGAAGGGTATGTCCCTTTGCGGATTGGACCCAGGCATGGAAATCGGATCGGTTACAAATGCAGTACACCTATTCCCAGCCCAGCAATCAGGGTAAGCACCCCAGAACTAGCAACAGATTACTGGGTCTTCGGTTCAACAGCTAACCCCTTCCGATGTGAAAAATGGGCATGGTCAGGTAGGAATGTGGAGATACCTTTTTTAATCTGACAGTGATGGTCATCCTGTAGTGTCTCAGTTTAGCTCAAGAGTAAGTTGCTGTTTCACTATCAGGTGAAAATATGGGTCCTGTAAGGATTCAGGGTTTGCAGGAACTGCAAGGTGCAACGAATCTCTGCAGAGCCAGAAGGAGGTCTCTTCTCATACCAAGGCTGGCTTTCCTGCAGAAGCCTGAGGCTCTTGGAGGTGCACACTTTCATCTGTAAATGGGTGTCTTAAAACAAGAGCCACAAATGTGTTCCAGTACTAAGTAATGTGACTTAATCGATGGGCTGTGTCCAATTTTGTCATGTGGGAGAACAACCGAATGAACCACCATAGTTAATGGTGTTTCTACCTCTCTATCACATTCTGAGGAATGACTTGGCCTTAAAAATACACCAGAACCCCCAAAGGGAAGGAAATCCCAAGAGCTGATAATTTTGGAGAATGAAAAGAGTCCAAATGGGTGCTAATATTTCACAAGGGAAGCTTTCAAATGAATGAAATACATCTTGGATATTAATAGTGAAGTCTATTATTGTGAAGATCTGCTTTGCCAATATTTTAAATGGAGACTGAAAGCATGTGCAGATTTTAGGGAATTTTTTCCCTTTTTATTGAAAAAATACACTGCACATGCAAATTACAACTGCATTCACCATACAAGACTGTAACATTTTTGGCACATGTACTCAGCATGCATAAATGTTGGCTGTGTTTAAGTTCTCCTAGACATATATAATTAATGAAATACATTTGTGTATAGCCTCATTTTGTGAGCAGCCTAAATTTAGACTGCCTATCCGTTTGCAATGTAAATCTTCATTTTGGTTGGTATATTAAATGTTAATGCTTGTGCTAATTTTTAGTCTCTAACCTTAAGGCAGGTCACACATTGCTTTATTAAAACGAAAGAAAGAAGATTAATTTAGTCACTGGAGTCAACAATTAAAAGTACATGGGAGTTTGGACAAAAAAGTAAGGAAATGATAACTTAATGGCAAAAGGCATGTCCTCCAACAGCTAGGCACCATGGTGTGATCCTTATTTACTTTTATAGCACACCCCATTGTGCCTATGTGTTGGAAGACATATGTCATGTTTCATCCTCAAGGGCCTAAGTGTGAATTTCCTGTTATTTTTTTCACAACTTAAAAGTTGTTTCAATGAAGTTTTTGTTGGAAGAACTTTAGTAAAATGTGTTTTATATACTCTCTGTGGCTAACCGGGAAAAATTACAGCCCCAGAGGAAAATAACGAAGAAAGGGTATAGCCCAAAGGAAAGGAAGGAGAGGGCTGGGAGTGGAACGGAGCTGTTAGCTGGGCTGGGAGGGGGGACAGCAGTCCTCGCCCCCCGACAGCTCCACACGCAGGCTCGGCGGCTGGCAGGGACCTGCAGCCCCCACCAGCCCCGCAGAGCTGTGCATCCTTTTCCACTACCCCAAAAGGAGGGATGCTCTGAATATCCACGGTCACGCACACACGTGGCTGGTTTTGTTGCCCTTCTTGCTTGCGAGTTCTCCAGAGTGGATGTGCACACAGTGGCCGTGGGCACACGGGCTTTGCCGTGGGAAGCTGCGGGAAGCCCCTCACGGGCGGACTCCTCCAATCCCCGTGGAGCAGCAGCCCACCTGGAAACATCTAGGTCTATTTCAAGTAGGAAACGGAGAGACTCTGTAAAATGCCACTTCTTTTTGCCACACTGAGAGCTAATTAGTGCCCTGATTTAGTGCAAAAGCAAATGTGAATAACCATTTTAAGCTACCAGATGCTTTCTTTTTTCATAGGGTTTTCACTGGAAATTTCTTAATTTTCAGCAAATACTTTCCACACCGTTTCTAAGGTCTTTGGAATCCCCATCTGGTGCCTTAAAACAGAATCTCTGATACACAGTTTTTCCTCCAGTTATGCCAAATATAGCAAGGAAATGCATGGAAGTGGAGCATACTCAAATTTAAGGCCTCTGCTTTGCAAAAATTACCTAGCTAACTTCAGCGAACAAAACTTCACCAACAAAGCTTTTCAGTACCAAAATTCTGTACAAATGCCTTTTAAATGTTTCAAATTTTCTAGAATTAGGCTGTCACTTTTACAAATGTTCTGTGAAATTTTAGCAGCAATTACTACTAAGCAAAACGTTTCAAAGAAAGGAATTCTAAAAAAGGAACAAAGAGGAAAAGAAATAATCTTGCAACACTAGCTTGGGAGTCAAAACTCTCTTGAAGTGGAAATTAAGCCCGATGCTGCATACGAGAAGCCACGCGGTATAGCAGAGCGGACGCAGGAGCACTGGGTCTCCCTGTGGGGTCTGACCTGTGCAACCCTGCAAAGCCCATTGACTTCTCTGCTTCCTGAGCCCCTTCCCATCCGTTACGTAGGGGACCAGCCACGTGTGGATGGGCTGCTTGCTGGGTCAAAACGCTCTCTGTCCACGTTTTCATAGGTTCTTTTTCACGGTGTGATATCTCTCATTTGGGTTTCTGGGCATTACTATAGTTATAGGAACGAATGAATAAGAACGTACTCTATGGTGAAAGTAAAAATGGGATAGCCGGTAAATTTGATGTGAAACCTGCACGTCCCCCATTTTACAACACAGAAACCACTGGTCAGCACTGATCTTGTCTCCTCCATTTTAGGGTTTTTTCTTCCAAGAGAGATCATACCCCAGGAGCACTAGTTCCTAAGTAACTTACACAAGCAAAACGTTCAGTCTTAACACAAATAGGAGTAAAGAATACCTGCCTCCGCATCAAACCCGCTCATCCTGTGACTAACAGAAAGCTTTCTAAACAAACATTTCATTCTGCTGGCTCCAAAATAATGGTGGCACTTATGGCTTTGACTTGGTGGCATAATTTATAAACAGTAGCAGCAGACATCGGGAAAATAAAAAGAATTATATATGAAAAACACAGAAGAAAGAGTCCAGCGTCTTCCTTACGAAATGCCAGCTCCAACCTGTATAGAGCCAGTGGTAAATTACCCACCTGTTTTCACTTACTTAACATTAAAAAACACTTATGCATCATTACACTTTTGTATCATATTAGTAAAAATGAATGCTAGAGCAATATGAGGTAAACATTGCTAATGTGGGAGAAGGTTGTTCATATCTTCTAATGATAGGATTAACTATGGCAGTGATAGATACACCGTGCTCCTTTGAACCCCAGCTCACCAGCAAAAAAGCCACGTGGCAGTACAAAGACACCTGCTAGGCCAAAATGGGCTCTTCTCCTGCTTTTTGAGACCATTGCAACAAAGCAGGTTCGCTGACTTAAAACGGCCTGTCACTACCCTGAGTGGCGTCCTGGGGATCCGGAGGGCTATGTGCATTTTATCGACTTTAATATTGTTTTCTGTCAACTATAAATCTTTTTCTCTTTAAAGCGATTTGAAAGTAAGATAAGGAAGTGGCTCATTTAATAAATATTTTGTTAGTGCATTTCTTACAGCAGTTCATAGGCGCTCAGTTAAGTCTTCCAGCACTTCCACCTCTGAAGTTTGAAAATGTCAGTGCCTGACTTAGAGCAGACCACGGGGGGCCTGATCCAAAGCCCACCAGTGTCAGGAAAAAAAAATGTGTGAGGTTTTTTATTGGCCCCACCTGCCCATAAAACACAGAGCAACAGAGAGAGCAGCCGCAAAACGGATGGCATCTGGGACACGGCGCCTCTGGGAATTGCTGTGCCAAACCCCGAACTTAGGGATAACATTGCACAAGCCTTTCTGACGACACAGCCCACGCGGTCCTTAGCAGCCATGCATGCTTGTTTTCCACCCAGGCTGCTTTTCAGGGTGGACCCTTTAGCATGCTGTGTGGTACTCAGAAGGGCTGATGTTCCTGTCCTGAGGGCAGGATTGCTTTCAATTTATTCCCACCCAAGGTATGTAAATAAAATGGCACCAGGACCATGCATTTAATATTCCACTAAACCACGTGTGCTCAGCTCTGGCTTTCCACAGGTGAGTGTTGCAGAGCGGCTCTTCTCAGGTGCCTGCCTCCTCATCCGGTAAAAATGGGCAGGATGGTGGCAGAGTCTGAACACCCATTTCTTCTCGTTAAACCCAGGCAAATTTCTCTTCTGCAGAGCACTCGTGAAGCTCCTCCACCTCCACATCCTCGTAGCGATCCCCATCCCCGCCTGACAGATCTCTGGAGGCATCCAAGGGGCCAGAAGCGACGTGAAAGCCGACCGCAGGCTGATGCTGCTCCCCCCGACAAGAGGCAGCACACCTCCACAGGGCACCGTGGGGCACCTCGCCACAAGGGCTCTGGAAGGTTCAGGCTAATCTTCAAGGGAAAAAAAAGCCTATCTGAAAAATGGAGAAGAGATAATAACACTTGTGGCTGTACAAGCGAAGATAACGGCAAAAATAATCAAATCTCGTGCTCCTGGGAGGAAACTAATTGCACACAGGGGTCAGGAAGACATTTTCATCCACTGTAGAGCATTGCACAGTTGGCTGCTGAGTTGTTATTATGAAAGAGGGAAGTGGAAGGAGGAAGGGGGAGTTTGCTTGTTCGTTTTTTTTCCTGAAGAGATGGAGGGAAAGGCAAGAGTCGCTCTTGTTTGCCCTTAAGCATCAAGCGCTGGCTGGCATCAGAGGCATAATACCGGGCTGGATGCATACAGTATGGCAACACTGATGTGTCCAATGGATTGGGAAAGTGGGATGCAGCTCTCCATGTGCACACATCTGCTATCCCTCACTTGTGAATGTTACTCCAGATGGTAATCAAGAAGGTGGTTTTATAACCCACATTAAGAGGACTGTCTGCTGACAAGTTATGTGTTTTCTTCCCTTGAGTACATGCTGTTAAGATGGATAAGTGCAAATGGTGGAAATTTGGTTGTTAACTCTGAATAATAATAATACTTTGCATTTCTATTGCATCTTCCATCCTCGGATCTCAAAGCACTTTGAAAACACTAATTAACTGAATCTTACCGCACTGCTGTGAAGCAGGTAATTATTATTACCATTTTTTACAGAAAAAGAAGCTTTGTCATAGTGAAAGAGAGTTTCCCTGGGTCACCAAAGAACCAAAAATAGTCAAGAAAGGATGATGACTTCTCAAAGTAAATTAGAAACATTGCATTAATTTCCTGGAAATTAATTTGGTTTTGTTTTTTTACCAATGAATAAATTAAGCCAAGCTTCACACATTTTCAACTTTTGAAAACCTCTTTTTTGGAACTAAAACACTAAAAAGAAACTACAGACCTTGCACTTTCCACTTTCTTGCTGAACAACCACAAAAATATCAATCAAGAATGAAAATGGGCTATGGAAAGCTGAGTTAGTTGAAGAAATAGTTTGATGATTGCAATTAATTAATAATAAGAATATGGTGCAAACCCATGTCAGCTTCAGTGCCAATTCCCATTACTTTTGACCTCATCAGATAGTTCATCACTCTCTTTCCTCCCCCCCTGGAAAAAAATGCAAACTCTTTGTGAGGACTACAAGGCTTGTTTTTATCCTGCTTTTCTATTTTTTTTTTCTTCCTGTCATCTGTTTAAAAACACCCTCTAAATGTGCTGCTGAAGGCTGAGACTTCATAGACAATAGGCTCATAAGCTTGCGTAATTGAGAAAAAGAGAGCAAGACCAAGTTTCAGTGTTGATTTTTGCCCGTTGCATAATATTAGTTATTTGATTTCCAGACCCAGAATCCATCCTTAAATTAGAGGAAGATGTTGTGGTCCCGTCAAAGAATTGAAGACAAATTCTGCTAATCCTTCTGAGAGGTGAGACAATAGTAATGGGGGGTAAGGAATGACATCTGGGTGGGCAATATCGCCTGTTCATTTCCTCGGCTTAGCTACTGATTGTCACTCTTGTGCCTTTGAGATGCCCATAAGCTTCCAGGGAGACTACATGAAGGTAGAGCAGCTTAATTATGTAGGCTGCTATTTACTAGGTATCAGCTGAATCCATCAAACTAACTTTGCTTTAACCTGAGCCAGATTTGATTACGAAGCCAATTTATCGACTGGTTTCTCCTTTGGCAGTGCATCCTTTGATTTAGATACAGATACTTACCTACTTGAAAAGTAGTGGTGTTATGACACAATTTATATTTTAAAAAGCAATATTACACGGAACATAATTTTTAAAAACCAACAAACAAACAACAACAACAAAAAGCCCTTTGAATCTAGAATAATGGCTACCTGTAAGGCAGTAGCTCACTTGAGAGATTTTGCTCAAGTAACTTATAACTATCAGCAGAACCCCCTAGGGAATCACCGCTGTTTTTGCAGAAGCTGTTTGCAGTGGAATAAACAGACAAGTGCTCTATATATCATTTTAAGTAAGACAAATAAAGTTCTGCTTCTTCCTTACAACGATGTCATTGTCACTTATATAAGAATAATTCTGTGTGACTTTTTATGAATCTTTCCCCTGTGCAGAAGTACAATGGCCTAATTTCCTACGCTGCGTATTATAAATAAACGTCCTTCTTCAGCAATCTATAGCCAAGCCGAAATGGTCTTACCACGAATGGAGCGGTCTGGAAATGCTAAGGTGCGTTCAAGCATCAGTGATGGGTGGAGGGAAACCCCACAACTCCAGAAGAGGGTATGTCCATACCTGCTCCTTCCCTGGGAGGATTTCTTACGGCCCTCCCACCGTGCTCTCGCCCTGGGATCACTGGACAGGAAGGCCTGGGAAAGCCACACCTTTTGTCATAGATTCCCCTTACAACTCATGGCATAGCTGGGAGACAGTTTAATTTATTCTGGATTCTCAAAGAGACAATATCAAATGTGTGGTACTTGCGAGCGTGGAGGAGAAAAGAGCACAACCCCCTGTTTCCCATACAACCGCCCACTACTATTGCTATGAAGAAACTCTCAGATGGTAAAAACACGTTAAAAAATTAATAAAAAAAGCTAGAAAGTGTTATTCAAAATGTAATTTTAACACATTGTGAAGGGCTTTTAAGGGGAAATCTGTGTGGGGAGGGCTCCTATCTCTCTAAGTCTCCAGCTAATGTGGCTGGCTGCCCAGGGGAATGCCGGAGGGAGAGAAAATGGGAGAAATGATATTAAAATGGTGGGAATGTTATTTTATAACTTAAAAAAATATATTTGTTTTCCCCAGAGTCTTTCAGGTTGGTTTGCTCTTCTGGCTGCGTTTGATCTGCCAATAGCAAAGCCCATCTCTGCAGTGATTGTGGAGTTCTGTCTGATATTCCCTGCGTGCCGTGAGCATGGGGATTTCATTTCATACATCATTTCCAGCGAATACCCTCAGTACAAAGCACAGAAGAAATTTCTCTCATACACACATGCACGCACTCACGTCTGTGTGTGCACGCATACATGTGTATGTGTCCACATGAATCAAATCACACTTGGCAGAGAGATAGCCTCTAGCTCTGGTTAAATTCATGTGATAAATTGTATTTATCCTATGTCTTTCAGTGCCTCACCTGCACCATCCTGCCTGCTAATCTCTCTGCTTGGATTTGTTCTAATGTTCTGAACCTCTGAGAGTAGCTTCGAAAAGGTTGCCATTAAAACAACAAAAAAAAAAAAAAAAAAAAAAAGCAGCTAGCAGAGTAACATTTCTTCTTCTCCTTCTTAAGTGGAAGCTGCCTTATTCCTCCTCACCTCCTCCAAAAAAATACAACCAACTCAAGTCCCAGGACTAAGAACGTATACAGAATAACCCACTTAAAGTCCAGTATTTTACAACCCAACGGGGTTAGAAAGAGCTGCTGAAAGGTGTAACTGGAAATGGAAGATTTCTAATGGGGCACAGTTGAGCTTTTATGTCTGAGGTATCAGATCTTAATATGATACTGGTTTGTACTTTCTAGAGGTTTCTACAACAGCAGAAGTTTTGTTTCTTCAGCCTTTTGAGTTCTGTTCAACTAGACTTGTGAAAACTAAAAGGAGACTCTCTTGGTAAGTGAATAGACATTAACATAAGAACACAAAAAATCTACAAAAGCCCTTCAGAATTTGTGTG
>NW_008825498.1:7385453-7388843 GCF_000699105.1 Pygoscelis adeliae
AATGGTGCACAGCAGCAGGAAAAATCTGCATCTCCTCTTGAGATTATTTACATGTTCTTTCACTACCTGGAACTAATCTGACCAGCCTAAACTAACAGTGAAAATGCCCTCAAACCTAGTCTATCAAGACTTTCCTATACTATTTTAAGGTACTTTGAAATCCCTAAGTGAGAAATTTCAATATAGGTGCCACATGCAAGTCTTCATTTTGCTGTTTGTTTGGGTTTTTTTAATCCATTCCTCCTGGTCTTTCATTGCTTTATTGCATCACAGAGTGAATAAATAGTAGTATAACCTTAGTGGTTATATACTAAGATACGTAATTTATAGACCATTGGGAACGAAGGTCTATAATCAGGAAGAAAACTCCTGAGGCATCTAAATCCTCAGAAATGTGTGGCTCTGCCTCACCTGACCAGTATGGAGGCTGTAGGAGCTGCTGGTGAGCCAGTGTCACCCCTCCCCGGCCAGCAGCTGCCAGAGTTTCCTCACGCTATGGGTGGCCGAGGGGCAGGGCACGTGTGCCACCGCTCTCCACCACTTTCAGAGGTGGCTTGCTGGTTTAGGAGAGTTGGCAGGTCTCAAACTGATACCTCCACCTTGCGTGGCTGTGCCATCCTCTCTCATGTGAAGTTTTATCTACTCTCGCTCATATCCTAAGAAGATAACCTGTCTCTGGGCAGACTTATTTTAATATCCAGCTTGTCTGTTTTAAGGAAAAAAATCATGGTATCTAACCTAAACTTTTTCTTCCTTTGTTTGAGGCTGCTACTTCTTGTTCTACCTTCTTGTACTAGTGTGAAGAATTCCCTTACTTCATTAAACGCACTTCTACATAATGGTAATGTCCCCAGTGAGTGATCTCTGTATAAATTCAGTTCCTCTGATATTTTCCCATATGTTTTATACTCTGCTCTCTGTATTACTTTGGTGGTTAATCTCTCTATGTTCTCCAGTGTGGTAGCTACACACTAGAAGAACCATAAAGTGTTTTGGATGGCATCATCCTAGATTTACATAGTTGCCATACCACTCTTCTACTTTTATATGAGACTTCTTTTTAATTGCATACAAGAATACCACTGCTGTAATTTTCTTAGGTTACAGCACAAGTGTAAGTTTCATAGAGTAGCTAGAATAATAGTCTCAAGCTCTGTCACTTACTGGTTTCTAGATAGCTCCTCTTTGGCTATATCTCTATCTTTTATCGACACTCCCAGAGTACTATATTTGTTGAAATCCCTGTTCAAAGTGCCTATGGACATAATCTTGCTGTGTTTTCAGAGTTATCTTTTTTTTGGTCACTGGACTTGTACATGCAGTATTTCTGAGATGTTGTGAAATATAACCTGCAAAACAAGAGCACGGTTATAAGACAAGTGACCCTGATTGAAAGGGTGGCTGTGAAAACTGATTACACAGCAAATTGCCCATCTGCACAGACTCAGAATAAGAACATTTCAAAGCTCATTTGTGGGCTGATGTTGCCATTTAATGCAGTTTCCAACAAATCATTCATAAAACTAATGGCCACAACGGATGCTTGTTTCTCTGAAGCTCTTCTGTGAAAAATAGTTCTTCCATTGATTCAGGAAGATATGTAAAGGAATGGGTGTTATCTGAAGAAAATTGAATGAAGTAATCTTCACACAACTGCAGATACTTGGGCTACTGGTAACATACCAGGTTACTGTATAATTTTGCTCTTCACAATCCACACGTCAGTTTTTCTATTATTAATACAGCTTTGTTCTGTAGCTTTCAAAAATGTTCCTAAAGGAACCTGTCACTTGTGTCCCTGCTAAATGTCCCTGACACTGACTTGTTGGCCCCATGGATGGTGGTTTGAGGAGGTATAGCTTTGGCTCTTTCTTCAACTTCTCTGCTGCCCATCATGGGCCCAGAATATCTTTTTATATCCTCTCAAAACATAGGACTTCACAGTTCATGTGGCCTATGTCCCAGGAGTAGAAGTGCCACTTCTAATTTCCCATACCCCAAGTACCTCTTTTTCCAGAACTCCGATTTTGTGGGGACTCTGGATTTGAAATTAACCTCTTAGTCGATAGTAGAATTGCACAGAGACTTCACAAAAGGTTTCACAAAACAACTACTATTTACTCTGACTAACACTAGAAGTGTTCAATTCTAATGAAACAAATAACATCTACTGTTTGTTTCCTGATTCCTCCAAGTATCTTTCCATCTTAGGCTAGATGTCATTTAAGACCAATTTCTTCCCTTTTCTTTTGGATGGGTACCCTTCCAAGTCATAGAAATCTATCTCCCCCCTTAGCAGATAGTTTAGTTCTCCCTGAGATAGTTTTGGAGTTTAAAACTTCTCTCCTCTGAAAGCACGTCCCTCTGGCACTTTTTCTGCCCAAGGGTCCTGTGTCTCTGCAACCTCTTCCTGAGACTCTTGGGCTTTGGTTTCACAGTGTAAAGTGTTGGTCATTAGTATTAGCTTAACCCACACCCTTTGTCTCCAACCACCATTTCTTACTCCCCCTGCAAATTATGCCGTTTTTCAGATGTCCTGGCACAATTGCTTGTGAGACAGAGATGGGAACTGTACCAGGAAATTCACCTGCCTTTTAAATCATGCACCTGCATCCCCCTTCCCCTCATAAATAACAATACTAAAACATAGTCCCAGGATCTATGCATTTTAAAATCAAATATTAACAGTTTATATACTGTGTAGGACATCTGCAGTACACAAGGATTCACACACTATGTAAACCAAACGGAATTTCAGAAAAAAATTATAGAAAGGGAGATATGTGTTAACATGGAGAAATGGTTTTGCAGAAAACTACTTTCTTGTTACAGAGATTTCAGTACTGATTTGGAATGTAACTTAATTAAAGTCTCCCTGCATGATTATAATCCCAGACTAATTTTACACTGGCTTAATTCCATGAAATTCTATGCAATTGATGAACTTCTAGGTTCGAAGGGGGAAGTGGACAAAACCAGGCTCACTAGAGATGAGCCTAGGGGTATCATGCCAACGCTGGGGGTAAAATCAATAGCCCAGCTCAAGTGCATCTACAGCAATGCACGCAGCATGGGCGGCAAACAGGACGAGCTGGAAGCCATTGTGCAGCGGGATAGATATGACTTAGTCACCATCACAGAAACGCGGTGGGGTGACTCTCATGATTGGAGTGCTGCAATGGATGGCTATAAACTCTTCAGAAGGGACAGGAGAGGAAGGAGAGGTGGTGGGGTGGCCCTGTATGTTAGGGAGTGTTTTGATTGTATAGAGCTCAACGATTGTGATGATGATACGGTTGAGTGTTTATGGGTAAGGATGAGGGGGAAGGCCAACGAGGCAGATATCCTGCTGGGAGTCTGTTATAGACCACCCAACCAGGATGAAGAGGC
>NW_008825498.1:7390710-7409590 GCF_000699105.1 Pygoscelis adeliae
TCGACAGCCAGCTGAACATGAGCCGGCAGTGTGCCCAGGTGGCCAAGAAGGCCAATGGCATCCTGGCCTGTATCAGAAACAGTGTGGCCAGCAGGACTAGGGAAGTGATCGTGCCCCTGTACTCAGCACTGGTGAGGCTGTACCTCGAATACTGTGTTCAGTTTTGGGCCCCTCACTACAAGAAGGACATTGAGATGTTGGAGCGTGTCCAGAGAAGGGCAACGAGGCTGGTGAGGGGTCTGGAGGACAAGTCTTATGAGGAGCGGCTGAGGGAACTGGGGTTGTTTAGCCTGGAGAAAAGGAGGCTGAGGGGAGACCTCATCGCTCTCTACAACTACCTGAAAGGAGGCTGTAGTGAGGTGGGTGTTGGTCTCTTCTCCCAAGTAACTGGCGAAAGGACGAGAGGAAATGGCCTCAAGTTGCGCCAGGGGAGGTTTAGATTGGATGTGAGGAAAAATTTCTTTACTGAAAGAGTGGTTAAACATTGGACCAGGCTGCCCAGGGAAGTGGTTGAGTCACCATCCCCGGAGGTATTTAAAAGACGGGTAGATGAGGCGCTTAGGGACATGGTTTAGTGGACATGGTGGTGTTGGGTCAACGGTTGGACTGGATGATCTTAGAACTCTTTTCCAACCTTAATGATTCTATGATATGAGTATAACTCAAAGAAGAGGCAGATCCTGAGCACTCTGGATCACTGTATCATTGCACAGCTACCTATACACATCATGTTGTGTACTATCCTTGTATTAGATCATCAGCAATTTCCTGTAGAAAATGGGTTACGCAGGGATCCTCGTTCTGGAGTAATATGCTCAGGTGCATAATAAACTCCTAAGGATCACATGCAATGTATCTATCTCTTTATTTTTTCTTACCTTTTTCATGATGCGGTCGTTCACTCCAAAATCTCTTCCATAGGTAAAAGGAAAACATCTTTTGGGACTCCAGATAACCCTGAAGTATGAACTGTCTTCCTGAGTCAGCAGAGATCCTGAGGCAGTGGTCCTGAGGATGTAGACTGCCTCAAACTATCTCAAGTCCATCACTGAAGCCTCATGATAAGTTTCCTGTCAGCATCGTGATCTATTGTACTAGTGTCCACATGAAAAGGAAAAGCATGGACACAGTCAGGGGAACCTGCACACACAGTCACAGCTGGGCCCCTCTTTAGTTTCATGAGTGGGTGCACTTAGCATACCAGCTGATCTGATGGGAATATCTTGATTCGCTTTTGCTGTGGTTTCACCTACAGAGCCAGCAAGCAAAGGGATGGCACAGATTCCAGTTGAGCACACAACAAAAGGAGACAAATCTCAGAGATATGTGCCAAGGTAATCCCAACAAATCAAGTTCAGTTGGCATACACATTTTGGCGAAGCCCTGTGTTGTCCAGTTAGCATGGCCAAATAATACTGAGATCATTCCACATCCTCTCAGGGAAAATCCCAGGTGAGGAAGTTGGTGGCTCTGCTGGGGAGCAACTCTGAGCAGCTTGGGACGGTTTTCAAAATGCATGCTTAAACAGAGAAGAAAACCAGATCTGGTCATTTTTAGGAGACTGTATATGCAAAACATGCATGCTTGCTACAAGGAGGCTGTTACCATGACATTACATTCTTGTGTCTCAAAGTGATTTGAAGACACCCTGGTTTTCCTCAGTTCTCCCCTTACTACTTCAGTCCCTCCTCAGCTGAGGCTGAGTTCAAAGATCACCCAATTAGTAAAAGGAAATAGAAGAATATTTCCATCCTATTCCCCTACCTGATCAAGATAGTTTAATGTAAGACAAACTTTCAAAAGGTTTTACTGCATGAGGAAGGTCTTTAGGCTCAATACCAGGAAAGAACCACTCAAGGTGAATGCAAGTAGGTAGTTTCAAACATCACTGTACGGACAACTATTTGAAGCTGGGCCAAGCTGCCTGTGAAAAGGCAAGACTCCCCAAGCAACAATATCTTCGTTCTTTTCCAGCATACTGCCCCAGTGGCTGCAAAAAACATGATTCTGGTTTTCTTTATAGTGAATATTCTACTAAAATGTTTCTCCCTTCTTACTGTCTCCCCCAGCGTTTTTCTGCCAGCTCTGATAAATTAACATCCAGCTGGTCAGGTTGCTACTTTTGGGGTGGGAAGACCAATATTACCTTGTCAGTGCAGCTCCCTAAGTGTCAGCAAATCTTTGGTTTATCGCACCACCGTTCAAACAATGAGACTCTATAACAACGCACAGCACATATTTTGCAATTTACTTCCCCACTAGTTCAATTTATTTCCTTTTCTTCTGTGTTTGGAAAAGGCACTCTTCACATAATCTCCACGCTGACCTGACAGGGAGCTGTAACTGTCTTTGAAGTCCTCTGCAGTTCTCTTTCGATGAAGCGAACAGAAGGTCACAGAATTATCATTGCACATCATTAGTATGTTTTACACTTACATATTTATGTTGCTTGATAGTGTCATCCCTTATATCATGAAAAATTCTCATCTAATCCCAGGAGGCAAACAGCTTCCTGTAATGTCAGTTCACACTGCCATTTCTTCATCGGTGCAAAATCGTGTTTTTATACAGAAGCTTCTTGGTTCAGGAAAAAACAGCTCTGGTTAACAGGAGGGCCAAGCTTCCTGATTATCCATACACTTATTGACCATACAGCATGAAACAACATACTCTGAGCGGAAGTGCAGGCTGGATATTTTTCAACACAGTGCAGCAGTTATTTTGTGCAAACACAGCAAGCTTCTGGTTTACTGCTCTCTGATGGAAGTATTCAGAGTGGTGGTACACTACAGAGAGGGAGAAAATTAATTTAGATTTTGAATAGAAGTGGATATCAATTATATGTGCTTTTAAAAAAGATTGTTTGAACTTCATGCTTGGAAGAGAAAGTGTAACAAGTCCTGATCGGGTTTTTTTACACTTTTTTTTGCAAGCTAGCATTGTATGTGACACTTAAGGGTTTAAAGATTTAAGTTCAGCTGACCTACCTCCACATAAACGAAGGGGCTATAAACAGGGCTATAAAAATAACTTCTTAGATTTAGTTTTGTCAGATTTTCTTAGGTATATTGGGGATGTTTGATTGTATTGGACTAGTTTCAGTTTTTAAAGGAGGTTGGCTGCAATCATGCATTCACTGAGGATGCATGGATACTACTGACAGCACAATTTAATTCCCAGGGCAGATTCCTCCCTGGAGTTCACATAGGATCCAATATTGCTCATGGTGTCTATGTGCCATGTCCCTGTTGTTAGTGTATACAGGAGAGCCCTCTAAATTGGTACTGTATGGTGGGAAAAGAAATGGGCCAATTAGACAATCTCCCCAGCTCACAGTGATATGAGCTATGGGTAGATAATCACTTTTATATCAAGCACTGTAAATATAGACACGGCACAACATTTGAGATACGATTCTTAGAACCATGTGCGGCATAATGATACTAGAAACTGCAATGAAGAGAAAAGAAAGATTTTTGGACCAAGAGCTTTCTGTGCACCACTACCCACACAAGTGCTTGCAGTTATATCAGGTGTAACACTGAACTGAACTGCATATGCCGTGGTGTTTTTTTAGCCATGGTTACAGTAAGATTTACTGTATTATGTAAAAATGCCTATTTTTGCCATGATGTATTATTTGTACAGTGACCAAAATGTACTGTGATAGACCTTGGCACAGTGACAGGCTCATTACAAAAACATATAAAAGCACAGGGAGACATATTCAGATGGCACATCATGAAGCCTGAGACATCTTAGGTGCTTACAACATTGCTTAAGTTCAAAGGAGTGTTGACGACTTCGGGCCAACCAAACCTTGTCTAGTTCTCTTTAGGGAGAGTAAACAGATGGTCCCAGTTGTCTTTCGCTTTTTTAAATTTAGAGACCACAGCAGAGAGCCTGAATATGGCCCAATGCCTCTTCTCCAAGAAATGTGCAAACTAATGCAAGATGACGTGTAACGATACAGTAGCAAGCAGCGGTAAGGAGTAGATGGGTGACAAAACAGAGGAAACCTTTTTGCTCCCAGACCCAGCAACACTTTCCAGAAGAGCAAGGCTTGCTTGTACAGGATTCAAGGAGGCAGAGTTCAGTCAGGGCTACGAGCTAGGAACCACCTCTGTTTTCAGGGATCATAGAGTCGATGAGAAAAGCTATTCTGTAATGGTGTCTGGCAAACCTGTTTCAGTCAAAACACAGCTTGAGATGATCAAAATTTCACCAGCATTTGGATTTATGTTGGGGCAGGAGAGAATTGAGAGTTCTAGCAACAACATGAATGTTTGGTTCAATCTTTCTCAATGAGACACCTTTCATGAAAAAATATATTGTTACCCATCTGCAATTATTATTACAAAAACTTTTGGTTTGATTTGTCTTTTTGAAAGCAAACCATCTTCATTTGAAAGCAATTTGGAAACTGGAAGGCTCTTCTGAGATGTAACAAAATCAAATATCAACAATTTACAGTCTTCAGGAAAAAGAAATTTCTACTCTTTTCATAGTCATTTCCTTTTTTCTTCCAATATAACACACATGCTTGCCCTTTATAACATAAAAACAGTAAACAATATGAATCTTTCTTTAAGAAGAACAAACAAAGTAGCAATCTCTGTTAAAACAAAATTCCTCATTTACAGTTCTGTTCTTTGGGAGAAGCGGAGAGAGACTGAATCATGTTTAACAGATATTGCTCACTTTGTTTACTGCACTACTGGGAGGTGCTACGTTGACATACTCAGGTGATGAGGGCAGAATAAGAAAGTTAGTAAAGAAAGTAGCAGGGAAAGGGGGAAAACGTAAGAACAAGCAGCAAGAGCTAGCTTTAAGACCAAAGGGATGCTAATAGAAGGACAACATACCTTGATTTATGGCCAAAGAGATTTTAGTAGTAGTACCAGGGAAATATTAGAGAACACCTTTGCGGATATCCAGATGACCAAACCTAAGGAGGTGTGAATAGTCATAGTATGAGATGCTTGAACCATGTGCAAGCCATACAGCTTCCCTGAGGTCATGCTGAGAACAGGGTTTGGCAGAATTTATATGTCTAGGCATAAGAGCTCTGCAAACCACTTTGCTCTCTGACTGCCAGGTCCATAGTGGCAGCAGAAGCTGTTTGGGGTCTTGCAGCTACTCTGCCAGCTGAGGATGAGCCTGAGCCCCTGCCCCACAGCGGTTCTGAAATGGGACAGGATAACCTACACGAAGCCCCGCGCCCTACCCTTCATCAGGTCAGAGCCCATTTGTTGCACAACAAATGGATTGACATTTTGCTGGCAGTGTGACTGCAGTGTAGGTGTACCTGTGGTATACTTGGGCAAGCTTCAGAGGGGAATTTTTTTGTGTGCAGAGAAATGTTCAGGTATAGAATACTGTCCCTTCACCTTGTTTTCATTTTCACAGCCACCTAAAGAGTCAGTCCCATCTGCACAGCAACTTTCCTGAAATTACCAGAGCAAAGACCTTCCCAAACAAAATAAGTCCCCTGTCAGCTGTTCTGGTTCAGAACCAGAAAACCAAAAATACTCATACTCACAGTCTTAAATGTACAAAATCAGAGGAATATTGGAATGAAGGTATACAGTGTAGACCACGCACATGTTTTCTTATGCCTGCTTTATGTTTTCCACAGGGCAAAACCATTTGTTCCACATTATAGAGGCAGTAACTGTGCTTTTGAAAAAACGCATCATCCTGTATCCCATATCCAATTAAAAATATGTGCAGTACATGCCTATTTGCCATTGACAACTTCTTCTAACAGCTGGCTGAAATAGGGTTAGTGTTTTGATTATGAAGGGCTGAAGAGGAGGGTAGAAGTTTCTATCTGATTTGAGAGCATCTGAAAGTGAAAAAATATAAGCCTTTAACAGACTCACTGGCCGGGCTATGTGATCAGTGTCCGGCTACCACAAACTTGTTTGGGTATTTTGTGCTGAGACTTGTTAGATAACTAGCTACAGTGTGCAAGACAGAGTAAAAGAAATAAGTAAGTGGTGGGGAGTGAAGCTGGGAAAAGAAGGGGAAGCAAAAAGAGAAGAGTTTTCTTAACAAACTGGAGAGCTGCAAGGATGAAAGACTGACCTGGCAACGGCTGCGAAGTTGAGGAGCTCCTGTTTCAGGGATGTGATGTTGTCATGCCCAGCCTTTTACTTTGCATGTTCACTGAGCTTAGGGGCACGTCACACACTTGTGAGAACTTTACCAGAATGTTGATGCAATATTGTGTCAGTAACCGAGTGATTTGTTTTTCCTCTGGACATTGATTGAAGAAATTCTTATTACATTTTATAGCTTGCTTGGCCTTGGTATGAGAGTCAAGACATAAATTGGATCATAAATTGGCCTATGTCGGAATCTGCATTGAAATGACATCAAATACATGTCATCATGCTGGTGCTTCAGCTAACAGCAGGAACCTGACACTCCCTGTCAACTTGATCAAATGCCAGACCCCCTCACATCTTTGCCATGTGGCACACTTCAGCAGTTATAGTGAAGGCTGTGGAGGTATCTTTTGTGATGATAGTGGAGAATGCTGCAGTAGGAAAATAAATTGTGTTTGTAAACCAAATTGATTTGCTTCGACTTATTGCAAAGTAACAATCTCCACTGTGAGTGTTGCAGGTATATGCATATAAATAAAAATTGACACAGAAAAATATATAGATACACTGAGAGGAAAAGAGAGCATACATAACTGAGATATATTTATCCCACAAGCAAAGCGAGACTTGATAATTCATGAGTGGCAAAGATGCAGTTGAGTTATGGAGATCTTTCCTCTGGAGTAAAATAAATATAGCGTCTCGATTCAGCCCATTATATAGTGTGATTAATAGAAGTGAATGCTTTCAATAGGTTGCTTTTATTTTGAAACATTTAGAGGCTATATTCTGTTCTTAATTTACAAACTATCAAAAATCCTCATGGCGATTTGGATTTAGAAAGCTACAGTTTGGTAATAGCGATTTTTGAAGGGGGGGGCAAATTTCTGTTTACCACTCTGCAAAGAGAAATCAAACTTATTTTACTTAGAAACTGGAGTTTACCTAATTGTAAGTTAGCGGCTCAGTCTTTGTCAGAAAGCTAGAGCATAGCTTAGTGTCGGGTAAAATCTACAGCACACTATGAGTCACCTTTTTGGCTAGTTGACTTTCAGATGAGCCGCTACATCGCATTTGGGGTATATCAACAGTTGTCCATTGCCTTCACCACTACTGTGAGGACTGGCCAGTTCCCACCCATTTCACTCTGCATCTAGCAGTATCTTAAGACCTAAACTCATCACCCCTCTGTTGCGAAACGCTACGAATACCGCAGGCAGGAACGTGGCATCACCACAGTTGGAGCATTTTGCAACATGGTGTTAACGTCAACAGGCTTCTCCCCGATGGCTTACACGGACTTTGCATACTGTCGTCCGTGGAGACAGACAGTGGCCAAATGTGGAGTACCAAGCCATGGAAGGTGGCCTGGTGTTATTTTATGACTCTCTCTCTAAGTCAGCATCTTTTTCTAGCTTAGATTTTGGCTATTACATACCATGTAAATGTCAGCACTATTAGCTACTTGCTTATAACTGTAATAGAAAACTCTTGGTAATGTGCCTGTTCGTCAGTCCTAAATCATAAGACCTTCTTGTGGGCCAAAACCCAGCTACCTCACAAAACTGCCAAAACCTTAGTTTTTCCATTGCCAACACCAACAATGCCCTGAGGTTCTTTTAATATAAAATTGGTAACATACAGAAAACTGAAAATGTTGAGACAGCATTGAGGAGTAACTCTATTAACTCAAGAGAGTTGTATGACTGTCAAAAAGAGAAAAGAGCCAGACCTACAGAAATCTATATGGAAATAAAAAACAGAAGGATAATGGCATGTACTGCAGAACTGGTTTCTATTCACTTAGTTCATTAGAAGAGATCATTTTTAATTGAAGTCCGTCACAACACGGAAGAACATCCCAGAACTTCCCTCACCAGAGAACTGGACCTTATCTATAGGTCTGAGAAAGGTGCAGTGAATGATATGCCACATACGTGGTTGAAATATGCCACACAGTAAACTGCTGAAAGGGGAAATGTGACTGGATATTTATGCTCCTCAAAGTTGTGCGCGACACCTCAGGAGTGAGGGACTTGTTTGTCATCTCTTTGACGAGTCAGAAAGAATTCCAGAGCGGAGAAGCACCTTGAATCCACTGTAAATCCTCTGCCTTGTTATCATTCAGCGATCTGCAGGGTTGCAACAGAAGAGATGCTATCTTTGTTTTACTGTTTGCACAGCTGTAGGAATTATATCCGTGCCCACAAACCTAGCTCTATTTAAGGGTCTTCAGGGCTGCTATTCTGAAACCGAGCTCAGGGCAGGAGCGCCGAAACACAAAATGCTTCCAGGAAAGAGGCTGAAGTGACTCGTGCAAACTGTTAACAAGAGCTTCTTGTAGAAATCTGCTCTTTCTGCCTCGGTGATAACAGATCTAAAATCTTTGCTCTAAGATAGGACATTTTGAAAAACAACCCCAGATTTTTGCATCTGGCTCTCCTGCTGTGTTCCCCTCCTCTCCCTTCCTAAGCCTATTTTAAATTTTTTTTTATATGCATGTTGCTCTACAGGACTGATCTTTTGCTGTTTGAACAGAAATAGGACCATGTAGAACTATCCAGCTGTTCCACAACATCTCCTATTATTCTTTTGCACCCATAACAGAGAAATATATTGAAAACCCATAATTCTGACAACTTTTCACTGAAAAATGGAAAAAGAGACAGACAAAATGTTGGCAGAATTTTTTTCAAACTTATAAAGGCCACTGTCCAAACCACCAAACAAAAAAATTGCTTCTACTTAATGTTTTCTTAAATTACCTATGGCTTAAAAAACTAGTAACCCAGGACAGCATTTCGTCGCAAGATTCACTGCAAGAATACCTCTGATTTCTAGTCAAGACACTGAGACTTAAGTACTTGCAGAAAACTGAGTAAAGGTGTGAGTATGTTCCTTTACCAAGGTTTTGAAACTTACTGTGTCCTTTTCTCTAATGAAAGTTTGTCCTAAGCCAGGAAGCCCAGACAAACAAACGAGTGAGCAGATTTTCTAGATCCATGGTGTCCACAGCAAAGAGAAGTGTTGTCATCAAGCTGGCTCTGGCTCCCTGGTTGTGATCCACGCTGCCTCCACCCAGCTCAGAGCTGCTAGGAACCTTATGCTGAATGGACATCACCGTCTGCCCAAGTTACCTTTCCTCTGGAGCACTTTGTCATGCCCCACGTCTCCCACCGCAGCAGCTGATAGGCAATACTGCAGGCAGAAAGTTTGGCTGACCCGGAGCAATTCTCCAAGGACCTTGGCTAATCTAGGTGATATTGCTCAGTTAAAATCTGAATAGGCTTTGCAGTATGATCTGACCCTCACCATCATAGCAAAACGCTTCTGTATCAAACGGTTGGCATGAAGATCTATAAGGCATTGCAATGATTCTGATGATTTCTCTGCAGGAAACAAGTTTCTATTAAGAACTAATAAAATTATAAGGCTGGTAAATGGCCAACACTTCACTTTGTAAAATTCCATGTTGAGTTCTTTGTAAATCTGTCAAGCTTTAATGTTGTAGACCAAAATTTTCCATGGTGGCTGCCTGCTTCAAATGAACTATTAGGGGCAACTTTTCTAGAAGAAATTAGCCATTTTCTGAAATACACTTAAGCAAAATACACATTTCAATTGACAGGAATTTCTTTTAGTTTGAATATAGTGTTCCCATTTGCTGGGAGCGTTGTGTTAAGGGAAGGAGAGAGCTAGCAGAAAAAAATTTTACCTGGCCAGGTAATTGAAAACTATATCATGTGCAAGCACCCGCCTGTGGTAGTGGAAAAAAGATTGGACAAGCTCCCATATCCTAATTTTTTACTGCATAGTTTTACAAGCTTAATAATATAATTTAAGTACAATTTTTGGCATAACATATATCTTTTCACTGATCTTGGTGGTTGCTCAAAGGGAGAGTCAGAGCTCAGAGAACTTCCCATTTCCCTTCCTTTAACAAAATCGCATTGCATGGGTTTACCTTGTTGGAAAGCAGAGGTCATGCTGGGGGCATTCATATGCTGGATTAATGTGACATCATGGCAATGACATCAGTTAGCAAGCTCGGTGATGGTTTCCATTTGAGCACAGCTTTTCCCAGTCTGGACAGAGTGGGATCCTTCAGAAACTGAAATGCACAGAAAGTTATTCCCAAGCTCTGCAGAATACAATAAGCTCAATAGGATGTGCATTCTGGTAAATCTTAAAACCATGCCGGGGAATATAGCAACAAATTCTACCAGTTAGACTTAAAATGCAGCAATGAGATTAGCATTCGCTGTTAAATCCCACCTGACTTTTTCAAGGACTTCTTCACCAGAACTGCTGTTCTGGCGGACTAGGGCCAGTGTCACAGCTGCTCCTTCTCCATGTGTGCCCCCAGTGGCCCTCTGCTGCCTGAGCCCTCTGCAGGGAGGAGGCCTGGAGCAAATGGCGTTGGGGCATTGATTTCCACAGCTCCTTTTCCAGAGTGTTTGCTAATGCGACCATAATGTAGCCTTCAGAGACTCAGGTGCGTGGTTGTCAAGGTACACCACAATTCCATTCATTCAGCACAATATAAATGAGATAATGGTTCATATGATCACTTATCTCCAAATGAGAGATGTTAGCCTTTCCTTTTTTCTTTGATCACCTATTAAAACCCCTCACACACATACATACAGCACTCAGGTCTTACAAATGCAATGTCCTTGGCGATCCACGTTGGCTGAACAAAAAAAGGGTTTGAGTGAAACTCACAGAAGCAAAGACATTTGCACCAAAGGATGAAATGAAATACATAACATCTAGTTTTGCCCACAGGGACCTCAGAGCAGCAGGCAGTCTCATTTACCATATACTCTAATTTTGGGGCATAAAGCAGGGACTTAAGGATGGTATCTGGGCCTTTACCGTGAGTAACCTCACTTTTGCCAGTTTAAAGCTGGAACCAGTGCATTAGCTGAAGGTATAGTGTGTGTGTGTGTGTGTGTGTGTGTGTGTGTGGTTTAACACGCATTTAATATAGCTCCTGGGAAAGCTAATGGAGTTGCCTTGGGGAGTTGAGCAACCTCCCAGTGCGCTCTGCATAAATCTTCTTTAGCTGCAGGTGAACAAAAAGTTATGTTAAGTGCAAAAGTGAAGGTAACAGCTGCTGAATCCCTTTTGCTGGCCTACGGAGAATTGCTACTGCATGTTACCAGCTGATTGGTGATTTCTTAACCTCTTCTAACCTGTAAAAATAAGAGGAAGAATTGAAGCTTTGGGGGCAGAATTTCTCTCCTAGTAGAATTTTCTCTTATTCACCAAGGACAGTAGGTTAAAAAAATAATTTGGAAAGAAATTCAGCTAGAAAATGGCCAGGACACGACAAATGCAGTTTTATAAGACTCTTTCTTCTTACTTTCCTTTTTTTTTCCTTGAAGAAGACAACTCGGTTTTATACTTTACTGTCTTATTAACAGAATGCATTTTGGAAGTCTGCCACTGTTAACAGTATCAGAAGGATTTAGGGCTGCTGAAATACACTTGAAGATTTAATTCTGCTGACTTCAGCTCTGATCCGAAGTAAAAACTGTAACCATAGATTAAATGTTTAGCGCCAGATATTGCAATTGCTGCTTCTTGTCGTAAATCCTTGTGTCTATTGCTGTTTCAGACAGCTCTCTGTGGGCCCTTGGCAGTGCGTGCAGCACAATGCTCATGTTGTATGAGGTTCTTCACCAGGGGCCAATTCTTGAAGTCCTCTCTCCATCCTTCCCCATAAAACTCCCCGTTGCCTGAGTGAGAACCTTGAGATGTAGCGGCACAAGGCTGCCCCGCGGACATAATTCCCATGCAACGCTATGAAAACCAGGATGGCCGCCTGCTTTTTGTAACGCCTGATCTTTGGTTTTCAAAAAGAGTATTCCAAGGGTGGGGGGAAGAGCCTTTTCAGACTTTATTAATCTCTTAGGAGAGCCAACTAATAAAAGCAAATAATCAATACAAAATTAGATTGTCATGATGAAAATTAACTAATGTGGTCATTCATACACTAGAATATCTGGTTAAAAGTTTAACGGCTACCTCCCTCTCTTAGTTATAATTTTATAGGTCTCTGTAGACTCCTTTTTTTGACTTCAGCAGCCACTGACATTTTAATCTTTTTAATGCGGTCATCTGATTTACACGTGGGGTTCGCTATTTCATAGTGAGTAGTTCTCCACTCATTGCTTATTGCACTCAAATAAAGTTATAATAAGAATACATCTCAATAGTCCCCGGTCCAAAACTGGTGCCTGTCTTCTCTGACCTTGGGTAGATTTATTGCATTGTAAATCTCAGCACACAAGCTTTAATTTTTTTTCTACTAAAATTTTAATGTCAAGGGTATAACCCAAAATATTTTCAAGGCATCTCATAGTACCAATCATATTGACATGTGAGAAGATGCTAGCACCCTTCTTCTAATGAAAAAAAAAGAAGAAAAAAATTAAAACCAAGGCAAAAAAGATGGCACACACTAGCAGAAAAAAAAACCCACACCAGCACTGAGGCCACATGTAGAGATTGGGAAGAAAGGCATTAAGGTATGAGCCTTTGTCTGCACTCCTAGATGGTGGCCTGATGTTGAAATATTTTATGTCTTCAAGAAGAGGAAAAACAAAAATACGAAGCAAAAATTTAGGTGGGAATGTTGAGTGGAAGGTCAGTAGTACCACCCCAACCCAGCTAACCCATAAATTAAGTAAAAATTATTCACTCAGCTAGCTGGGTATTTATATTGCGCTTACAATCTCTGGGACTGGACTATCTGGCTAATGCCCTATCCTGGTAGTTGGAAAGGGGCAACTCAGAATCTGGCAAATTTGGTTTAAACAAATTTTAATTTTAATTTGAGCTCTTGGACCTTTGACATGATGGTATATGGATAGCCTGCTGCTGGATTGCCCACCCTTCTTGCACACACGCATGTTCAGTTAGTTTTTCAAGCAGTCACTTGTAGCCTTCTCATACTTCATCTGCTGGTTTTTTAGCGTTATATAAGACCTGTATTGAATAAAAGTATCAGACTTGTTTCGTATGGCCATGCTAGTCCCAAAGCACACAGATAAAAGAAACTGCACAGCGATGCATTCTGCACAGCTCCAGTGCAGGAGGCAATCGTTTCCTTTGTTCCTTTCCCATATGAGCAAACTAGTCTTTTATTAATTCTCTACCCTATCCCCATTTAGTCTTATAGAGAGTGCCAGGGAGAAGCTGGGAATATAATGCTTTCCTCCCTTTTTGCTACAGGTCATATAAAATGGATATTGCATTCAGTGCAGATGGGGCGACATTGTCATTCATCAGTTCCCCAAATTGGCTGCTTGGCAGACAGAATTATTTAAGTAAAACTGAAGTAATTTTCAAAATTGAAACTTAAGCTGTTTAGTGGCATAAGCCAAGAGCCGTTTTTCTTGGACCCCCAACACTTCCTTGGCTCACATTCGCAGTTCAGCTATTTTCATTCCCGTCAATTAGTTCAATCTCCATGGATGTGAGGAAGGGCTAGAGCAGCGCGGTTTCTTTGATGCAATTTCATGTATACATATGGAGCATCTGTTACTCCAGGAGTCTTGCCGTCACTTCCATTATATGGAGAGTATTGATAGTGATAGGAACTCAGGACCTGATGGGCCATTTTCTTCTGAGCTTCACACAGACATGCCTTGGCAGAAAGCCGTGTGTGAGGGAATACCCCTCCAAACAAAGGAAACATGCCATGGCAAAGCCCTGCAAAAGGGCCCGGGGAAAACAAAATGTGCAGGAGTGTGCTCCCTTCCTCCCCTGCTCCACTCCTCCTGAGCATCTGGGTATTTTACACCTTCAATATGAATGCATATAACACTGGCACAGGGTTTCTTGACACCACGCTTGGGGTGCTCAGGCTGGTCCACTCGAAAATAAATGGCTCGAGGAAGGCTCTTTGCCTTTAGCAGCCTCTTGCTATTAGGCCACTCTTTTTTGGGGGTAGGGGGAGCTATAAATGTTTTTCTTCAGTATTTCTTTCGAGACAGCATGTATTCTACTTGTATTGATGCGCCAGAGGCTATCATTACCAACAACTCAGGTAAACATCTCCAGCCAATTATTAACCTGTGATAGAAAGATAACATTTTCTCCCCTTCTTGGTACCTTTTATTTATCCTTAATACTTTCCAGGGAAATATCTGAGAGCTCTTGTTTTTCATCTTATAATTCGGTCAGGAGGATAGGTTAAGAGTCTAAGATTGCTGCCCCAAATCCCAGTACTTGGTTAAGTGTGATTTAAGTGGCAATTAAAATGTTATTCTAGGCTTCAGTATACGATGAGCTTCTGTCTCTCATTTAGCACACCCACCCATTGCCTAATTTCAGAAAGGGCCTGATGGATGGTTTCAAGGACCGTTCAAGAAATATTTGACAGGTACCTGCTCTCTATCATAGATTGCCACTGGTTTAATAACCACTACATTTTCAGCTTGTTTGGGTTCTTTAGTCTCTAAGCAACCTTCTTTGTAGAGAAACGCAGACAGTACTTATAGGCGGACAAGCTACCTGCAGTCTTCAGGAACTCTCAGGTGGTCAGAAAATGCCACCGGTGCAAGCAGAAACCCCGCGCTTGCTGGGGTTTGACGACAGGGCTTGTCGTCTTATGGGATAAATTGTTGTTTCTGCTCTGGCACACAATGAAAATGAAAAGGCCTACCATTTCTTATAAAACAATGCTTCACAAATTGACTTAACTGAGATGCACTGTTCTGATTTGAGCTATTTTGTTAGAGAAGATTTTCAAATGGAGGAAAAAGTGCCCTGATAAAAAAAAAAAAGAAAAAATAACATACCATTCCAAAAAAGTTTAATGGAATTTCAGCTATTCTTGCCAAACAACATTTCACTGAAATCAACACACTGCTGCAAAAGTGTTTGCTTTTTATCAGCTGACATTTTTCCTTCTAAAAATTTCCAGCCAAAAGTTTTCTACTCATGTATCAATATTGCAGTAAGAATATTTGTAACTGTGGTTTGAATTTATGCGAGATGCTTTTAGTCTGACTCTTCAACCTACTTAGATCGAGGCAGACTCTTGTATAATTTGAAACATTCCACAGTGTTTATCTCTGGGTTGGTGAAATGCATTAGAAGGACAGTTTTAAATTATTGCTTCATGTGTTATGCTGCTCCTATAAATTCCTGCATTTTCTCAAAATAGGTTAATTGTTTCTTGTCACTTCCCAGATAATACCAAATTATATGAAACTAGTTATGTACGAAAAATGTAGGGTTTGCTTTTTCCTTGGGGTTTTAAAGAAGTTCATATAGTGAAGTGCAGAAAATACCAGAGAGATGTAGCCTTTACCAGTATCAGTTTTCTTAGTAGACTTCCTAACCTTGGACTCTGCATATGGAGTCACTATACTGAATACATATATATGAATATATACTGAACGCTAACTGATTTTGGAGAGAGAATCTAGAAGGCAAACAGTGCCTGACATTGATGGTGTATTACTATGAGACCTGTTTTTTCATAAAATAAGAGTATGTTTTCTATTCCTGTATGCCAGTTATAATTTAGTGGGTTAAGTGACTTGGAACCTGCTGTGCTCTTTGGAGACTGCAGGTCCAAAGACATGTCTAACCCATCATTACAGCACCTTTGAACAACCAGAGTAGGGTTAGTATCTGCCCCAGTATGTTTAGGCATGAGCTTTATGTAAAGCTGCCAGATATAATCATTCATCCAGCTTCTTCTTTCCATGGACCAACACGTGGAAACAGTCTTGTAGTGGCCTTTACTTCTCTTAAATTATAAGTGTCTGTTCCTGTCAGTTTTGAGAAGTACTTATAATTTTTAATCATTACTTGAGACTGATAATAACAGAAGATTTGTTAGTAATTACACTCTGTTCTTTGGTTTCATTGTTATTTTTCAGTTTCTTTTTTTTTGTTTGTGTCTCCCTGGGATTGACCACAAGCAAAATTATCTAGGAAACAACCTCATCATTTGGTTATGAAGCACCAATAAACCTGAACAGCATTTTGTTTGTCTATGCTGAATAGCCTTTGCTATGTATTAGCCCAGTGCCATTACAAATTCAAACCCTATATATATATATATTGTTCATGGCCCTTTGTGTCATCAGGAAATTAAAGTTTGCAGCTGGCCTCTTCATCTTAGTTAATCATGCGAACATGAAATCCTTAAAGGTCCACGCAATGGTCCCTGCGGGGCCCCCACTCAGCACTTCTCTGCAGCGTGACATTGTTTTTCAGCTGTGTTTTTATCTTCTCCCCTCTTCTGTTCTGAGCTCCTGCTGCTTTTAGCTTCAGTAGCAGACTGTCATGTGGCACTTTATCATGGGCTGTCCAGAGGGCCGCAGTAGCCGTGCCCCTGCACCACGCATAGCAACCTGCTTGAAAGTTTAGGAGGTTAGAGATGAAGCCTCTCCTGCTCTCACTGCTCTGTGTTCCTGCTTTCAGCCCTGCCCTGGTGGTAAATGGGAAAAACCTCTGAGTATACCTTGTACTGCGTCTTACACAAGGTTGCAGGGTGATGGTTTAAGGGCTTAGTTTCTCCCGCCTGTATTTTATGCTGTGGTTGCTTGTTTTCTAAGAACTCACTTAAATTATGACAATAAATCAAAGATTTCCTTCCAGATGTCCTTTAACATCTAGCATCATTTCCTCCAGGTCCTGGATATGTCCTAGATTTTAGTTTCCTTAGGTAATTTCCTCCACTGGCCTTAGTGACCCTGACACAGGCTGACCTGTAGTTAACTGTGTCTCCCTTTTTAAGATTCAGTTTGAAGAAGTCAGTCAATACCTCATTTAAAGAGGGTGGGGGGAGGTGGGAGCGAAGGAAAGCCTTCACTAGCTTCTTCGTTTTCATTTCCTGTGCCATTGTATTCTAACTTTCTCCCTGACTGATTTCCACTCTCTTGCAGGTAACAAGAAAAATCTTTTAGTATTTGTTTTCTTTCTTTCTGTTTCTTTGCTGTAGGTCCTTTAAATTTTCTATTAGCTTTTCCTTACCTCTTGATACATAACGTAGATGTGAAAGACTTAAAGGGCTTTTTTTTTTTTTACCATCAGATTTCTCCAGAGTTGTTAATATTTTTCTCTTTACCATTGAGAAAGCCATTTTGTCATTTTAAAGATCACAGCTACTTTTATAGAGCTCTAATCTTTTGGGCCCTAATCCAACAAATCTTTTAAGCATGTGCTTAACTTCAGACACGTGAGCGGTTGTATTGAACTCAATGGAGCTAGTCAGGTGCTTAAAGTTAAGCAGATGATTAAGTGCTTTGTTTGGCTGGCCTTGCAGAACACCGTCCCCCAGGAACCTCTTCACCAACAGCCTGCACAGAGCTACCAGTGGGTGGGTGTTCTTGCTGCACTCAGGAGGCAGGCATTGTAACAGAGAGGAGAGGATCCTGCAGCACATGATCCTCCCAAAAGTTTTAGGAGAATATCTTTATTTTCAATTACTGATTTTAATATAATGCATGCCTTTGCACATGGTACCTTCTGACCTCTAGGCACCTGCGATTTAAGTGATACAGACATGGGACAAGGAGGAGAGGAACCAAAACAGATGAAACAAGAAAGATGATGCAAAGACAGCCATACGGGTCTGATTGCACAAGGACATGCAGCTTCTTGCACTGTCTTCCCCCACTGATTTCAGAGAGACCCTTGTGTGCTCAGTCCTTACCTGCAAGTATTCAGCGTCTTGCAGAATCAGAACCTGGTCTTATTTATGTATTTATTTAGCCTACCTCTTTCAGCTGCCCATATTCTTTGCATTGCTGCTCAGAGGTGGGAAGATGACCCACCCTCACCAGCTGCTCGGTGCATCATTGCCTGCTCCGGTTTCTACCCACTACATCCGGAGTAAAAGGGCGCTCTTCCAACTGCTTGAGACCAAGGGGACAGAACAGGAGCCAAGTCCCCTTTGCCCTGAGGCAGAGGGAGGACACTGGTATGGCAGCACTACCCCGTCACAGATTTCTCCTGGCTGCTTCCACTTGCCTGAGAACCGAGCTGTTGCTGCAGCTGCTTTGTGGCACCAAAAGACATGCACTTACCAGGGAAGTTAGGTTGCCAGTAGCAGTTTGGGTGCTCAGAAGTTAACCTGAACAAGCGACTGCATTCAAGCCTCTGGGAAAGGCTTCTCTAGATAGATAGGAACCTCTTAAAATGATGCTTTGTAAAACTGTGCATGGTAGACTCCTGTATCAGCTAAACTATCTGGCTCTAGTTGTGCTGGTTTGGAGGTTGTGAACAAGCTGGCTGGCAGTTCTGCATGCTCTGTCAAGCCTGTTAATCCTTAGGACACTGCTTTCTCTGAGGCCTGGCCAGATGAAGAAACCATCATCGCTAAATAAATGGGATAGGCCTGAAATAAACTATCAGATGTTCCCCTAGACAAGTCATTTTGGTGTTCCTCACAGATAGGGGCTTGAAAGTTCTTTACATAAAAGCTGTTTCACATTGGTCTCGTTCCTACCTCTCTAGAGGCTTCTTTATTTGTCAGAGACTGTACACAGAAAATGTGTCCGTTTAGGTTAAGGGAGGAATTCCTTCAGCTGGCAGCAGTCACAAGATCCCTTATTCATACTGGGGTAGCAGCCAGGAGGCTCCATCCGAGACCAAGACCCAGTTGTATTGGTGCTGTACCAACATTTCCCTTCAATCATTGAAAGAAAAGCTGTTAACGTTTTCTATCCTTTTCTGGAGGTTGGCTGCTAGGAATGGGGAAAGGCTTGGGTAATACCTCTTTAAAATCATTTCTA
>NW_008825498.1:7409629-7418241 GCF_000699105.1 Pygoscelis adeliae
TGGTGACAGCAGCAATTTCAGCATTATTTCAGGAAAGATAATGTGTCACTTTTCTGCATTGGTAAGCTGGCATCTCTTCTTGTCGTATGACCCTAATTAATTTATGTAGTATGCGTCATGGGGGAAGACAAGATCCAGACTGAAGCCTTTGTAATGGGATTTTACCCTGTGCCAGACAGAAGTAATTAACTATATCTATCTTTTTCAGTTTCAGTTGTTCTTCCCTAAAAGATTTATATTAGGAAGGTGAAATCATACGCAGTCACACCTTGTCCATACAAGCTTTTCTTATCTCCTGTGACAGAATTAAATGGTATACTTTGTCTCTAGCAAACGGTAATATCCCTATGACTAGCACCAAACTAAAAGTCACTCTAAGCACACTTGTTCTTTGTGACATTATCACTGCTGTGATTGCTAGATAGCCTCTGCCATCCCATATTCGCTTGCATTTCCTCTATCCATGTTTACTCTGATTTCTACAGGTATATCCTGTTGAGTGTATGGCAGGGAGGGAGGTTATTTATGCATAGGATATGTGTAAAGACAGCACCAAGCTCATCAGAAAAGAGCAGGGGAGGAGAGGGAGAACACAGGTGCTCTTCTAAACTAATGAAAGGAGAATATGTCTTCACACAAACCATAGCAGAGCTGTAAAAATCCTTGTTGTTAAAGGTCTACAAGGATTAAAACCAAAATAAATAGAAAGGATTGGATTTTTAGCTCTTGGGTTTGTCCTTTGAGGGTTAGGAAATAGAGAGACTTCCTCTGCCTGTGGAAGACTCTGGGCTGTGGCTG
This sequence comes from Pygoscelis adeliae, assembly GCF_000699105.1. Taxonomy (NCBI): domain Eukaryota; kingdom Metazoa; phylum Chordata; class Aves; order Sphenisciformes; family Spheniscidae; genus Pygoscelis; species Pygoscelis adeliae. Next base: position 7,410,428 of record NW_008825498.1, read on the forward strand.
GTGGTGTCAGAAGAGAGTTCAAGGGCATTTCTTTCTTCTGTCCTGGTCTCAGCTGTACTGGACAAAGAGGATATCATACAGGACCTTGTCACCATCTCTCTGGGGACACCTTCTGTCCGCTTCCCCTCCAGCCCCTCCAGCTCAGCATGATCCTTCCCTAGCTCATCTTCATGTAGCCATCAAGACCAGTAACAAGCTGCTATTGAAGCTCACGTGCTTCAAGACTGGATCATGAGCAGTTGCATGAGGAGTTTAGCTGGCCTGGCTGGGGCAGGAGTCAGCAGGCAGCTGGGGATGGGCTGGGGGCAGCAAGCGCTGCAGTCAGCATGGCTCTTTGCAGGGGGGGTGTTTGGGTATGCTCCCGGAGGAGGTGGTGGTCCAGCAGCAGCGTCGCCTGGAGTAACCAGTACTGCGGGGGGCATGGCAGGGCAGAGCTGCATCACTGAGCAACCTCCCCATCGCCGGGGGCTGCATCCAGCCCTGCTGCAGGCACTGCTCCAGTTAACAGCACTGAGAGCTGTTCCTGCCATTCCCTAAGTGCAAAACGTGCAGGAAATTTATCCTATTATACCAAAATTGCGGTCATTCTCCACACCCCTGGCACCTGTATTTTCTTTCTAATGACTAGTTTGTCCTCTCTCTAGCTGGGATAAACTACACAAAAACTCTCTCACAGGCACCACTTCTCTCTATTCTGCCTGACTTTTGGCTGTCTTAAGTGGTCCTGCACCAGAAATAAAGCCTACAGTACTAATTTTAGACCACCTCACAATCCCTAATATATTGTACCTCTTTAAAACCTATAGCCGTTCATTTCTCTTACACATCCATGATAGGATCTTACTGCAGCATTCCAGGCTACCCCTATCTCACTTAAGCCTTATATGTCTTAACTTTTGTCCTTGGCATCCAGACAATTCTTCTATTCTCAGGATGACTTCTGCTGAACTTCCTGTCTATAAAAACGCGCTCAGGGAGTCTATCACTCTTCCAGCCTATTCCTTCCCCTTCCCAGAGCTTCCCCTTCTCTTACCATACCAAGCAATTATTCTTATTAATTATTCCAGCTAACAGTAATTATCAGCAGCATGCACCCCCAGCCACATTAATAACAGCAATATCTAGGACACTGAGGAATTGCCTGAAAAGATTCACTTTGCTACTTGGATTGCATAGGAAGACAAATTCCTTTTCTTCCCTGCGTGTCTATTTTGAGGGGGGGTCTTACCACTTTCTTGTTTTAAGATGGGCAAAAAGAGGTCAGATGAAGAAGCGAGGACTTAAAGTATACGCATGGCCTAAGAAGAGTCAAAGAAGAGGGGTCCAAGGTTTAGTCTGTGGATTTTGTACATGGTTTCTGAGCAGTGGCATTAATTGATTTTTTTTTTAGCTTCTGATATTTATGGGCCAAATACTGAAATTTCTGCTTGGGCTCCAATAACCTGGAGTCTGCCTCAGGGTTAGAACTTTGAATTGTTTTCATCCATTCCACAGGAACAACTACCATTCAGCAGCAAATGGAATAAAATTTGGCCATGTTTCATCATCTGTAATTTGTCAATATTTTTCATCTGACTGCTGAAAAGCACTGAAGTTTTTAAAAGCGATGCTTCTTTAGTGCAAAAGAACAAAGAAAAAAGGCAAAAATATTTTAAAAAGAAATAAATTAAAAAAGAAAAAACTTCTACAAAATGAGAGAGTTAAAAAAATATTTTCCCTCAAAATTGCTTACCATTTGCCTAAGCTGCAAAGTTTTTAATGACATTCTAGTGAAAATAGAGCACTCTGGCTAAATTCCTTCAAACCCAATAAAGCAGATGACTGGGAACCATAATGGAATTGATGCTGTCAAGTGCATTTGCTTTTTTAATGCTAACATGTTTTTGGTTATTAAGAAACAAAAAAACAAGTGGTATATGATGAACATAGCTTCTGACAGGGGCATTGGAACCCATCTGGCTTATGGAACCCCCACTTTTTTATTAGCCTGACATTATAAAGTTGTAACACTGTAGTTTAACTTCTGGCTTCTGCAACTGTAGATTGGCAAAGGGCTAACTATAAGGTGTGAGTTTCTGAAAACTAAAATATGATACTGACCCAGTGCAGACCACACAGGCCTGCAGCAGATGTATTGGATGAAGGAAATACAGTAGCGCTGTTGAAATGTTACTGATTGGTTCCAACTGAGTAGCTCTAGATATAAACCAGCTTTCAAAAGCAACAGATGAGATAAAAATGTCAGAAACGATCATTAAAAGCTGATGCCATATATTACTTAATGAAGTCACATAAGGCAAAAATACTACCAAGCATCCTCCAGCAGTAACGGGTGTACTCCATGAACATTAGCTCCACAGTTGTCAGTATCTGTGATGAAAAAAAAGCCTCTCAATCTTTACAGATTTCTTTAATTTAAATAAGCCTTTTAACATAGAGAGGATTTGTTCTCTCTGTGTGCTTCATTAGTGTAGCTTACCACCACAAAACCTGGTTGTATTGAGAAAGATTGCCCCATTATCAAATAATTAGGACTGCCTTAGCAGGTGCATACACTTACCTTTGTAATTAAATCCTTGTTGAAACACCAAAATCCAGAGAATTTAAATGGTTACCTGATCCCAGAGGAGGTAGCCCAGAAGGTTATTCTATAAGGTAGACGTCATCTGGGAGCAACGTTACTGAGCAGAGAATCTTTTCCTCATGGGATGTTGATGAAGCACATCTGCACACATCATGCAGTGCAATAAAAATTGCAATGACAATACTAGACAAACACCTACTGTACAAGAAGCCAGAGAAACCAAGCATAAGCCTGCACAGAATCATATGCTATGTAATGGAGCTTTCACAACCTCACTAGTTTTAGAGTTACAAGCAAAATTAAAGATGATGATCCTCATTTTTAATAATTCTTTGAAATATTTGCCTGATTTACTATATTCTACAATGAGTCCAGGAGACTTATTCCTGAACTTAGCTTCTGAAATCTTACCACAGTGGAATAACAGTGGTTACATGGCTACATGTACAGCTATTTTAAGAAGAGCTCAGAATCCTAATAAAATCTGAAAGAAAATAATTCAAGTTGCAGTAATCTCATGCAGTCATAAAAATCACATTTCTAATATGTTATAGATAAATTTGTGTATTCCTGTGTTGTATGTTCTACACATTTACAGACCTGTGAATGTCTATATTAATAAAATATGCCAGCAAGTGGATTAGACAGTCTATTACAACAAATTATCTCTATTCAATTGGCACTCTGATTGTCTCACCAGAACTGATCAACCAGATGTGGCATAATTAGCTACTCACCTAGAGGTGTAGCAGTGCTTTTACCATAAAGGATACTGAGCAAGCTCGCATTCTGCTGGCTACTTGTATTCAGCCTCCAAGTTTGGGATCAGAAACCCCAACCAAACTCTGGCTTCCCAAAGCCAGAGAGAAAACCATAAGATTGGAATAGATTTGTTTTCCGCCTCTCAGAAGAACTCTGTTGACCAAAACAGTAGGGCCCAACATGAAAAATAATTTACAAGATCTGCGCATACTCATCGACTTCAATCTGTGTTCAGAGTTGTAGATTCAGCACTGACAAAAGTACTCTCATATTTTAGATGTGAAACATCTATAGAACAGCCAGTTTCTGGAACGATGTTCTTAGATAAATGGAGTTAGTCCTGGAAATCAATTTAGACAAAGTTGCAGCAGTGCTGGTATTGGAATTCACCAACTCGCTACATAATTTGAATAAATGTGAAGAGAGATGACTCCTGAGAGTAGCACTGGCAGCCAAAAGAGTTACACTGATGGACTGAAAAAGCAAAGCCATGCCATGTATTGATTTATGGACTATTGCCCTTCTGGATATAGCTAAATGTGAAAGAACTCCCTTTATTCATACTAATAAAATGGACATCAATGCTCTCAGACAAAAACTGCTGTTGGAGTTGTACTGTGAATAGCTGGCATGTGGGATGGTCTTCTTTCACTTGCCCATCACACATGCTCTGTGGGCTGGTGAAGTTTGAGACACACAGAAAACAACAGGGACTTTTTCTAGAGTTGCTTCATTTGTTTGTTTTGGGTCTTTTTTTCCACTCCAAATTATTTCCTTTGTCTTTTTTTTTTCTTTCTTTCTTTTTTCTAGAATCTGTTGGTGTAAATCAGAACTTAAGATAGTATATTTTCACTTAATAGATGTGGTCCTGTGATAGTCAATTTTCAGCCTTTTGGAGACAAGTGCCTTTTTTTCTGACTTAAAAATTCTAGGCAATGCTAAAGGAGCATGAAAACAGAACAACACTAATTCCACCCCCTCTGTGACACCATTATGGCTGTGATGTCCCTGTCCTACCCGCCAAAGCTGGGTTAATGCATGCCACGCTTGATATGAGAAGACCCCTACAAACCAGCTCTCGCTCCCTTAGCCAAACCAGTGCTGTCCCTTAGGCTTTGTTTATCTTCGGAGGAGCCTCTGAAGATTTCCTGCTCTCCACAATTTCGTCTCCATCAATACAAGTAATACGGGGAGCCCTACTGTAGCCTGTCAGCTGCCAAAATTTTTAATGCTATATTGATTAAACTGCTATGAGTGGGATCAAATTATGTGGTATTAGTTGTGCTGGCAACTGGTTTACCTCCGGGACCCTGATGTTGCTAGTGCTGGCAGACCTAAGCCAGAATTAGGAGCACTGGGAAATTAAAAAAAAATAAAATAAAAATTAAGCCCTTACATAGACATGACCTTGGTTGCTCAAACTTGATGTCACATGATGAATAAACCTTTTGGAGCCTGGGATGCCACTGCGCTTGGTGACAGGCCCTGTCCATCTTCCCAGCAGAAAGGAGGGAGCCCTACCTAGGAAGCCCTGAGTCAGAGCCGGCACCACACACAGCTGTGAGTCAAGAAGAAAACTGAGCTGTTTGCTTCAGCTTTTGAGGAGCTAATGAGAGATAATGAGATAATGAGGTCAGTTCTGGGATATGCGGGTAAGTATCATTGTAGCCTTGCCCCATTGTAGTGCCCTTTCCTAAAACATCCCGCCCCCCCCGGCTGCTGTCCGAGACAATGGCCCTTTGTCCACCCATCACCCCTGTGCAGTAGGAGTTCTCCTGCACCCAGGGGACTGCCGGGGAAGTGAGTGAGCCTGCTCCTGCAGACTGCCTCTGGACGTGGCAAAAGGACGGCTGAGCAGCTCTGTGCTGAGAAAGAAAACTCAGCCCCTGGGAAAAGAGAGATGAGCACACTGGTCTTGCTGTGGCTGTGGCCACTAGACCACCTGTGAAGTGTTTAAACCTCACTGAGGTGCTTGTAAAGCTGAGTGTAAAGTCCACAAAAGATTGCCCATTCACTTACTCCTGAAAAGTTTTTGTGCTCACTTTACATACAGAGTTTATCACTGCTATCCAGATGAACCTGAAAAAGAATTGCTGCTGCCGTGGTGGACTTAGTAGTGATACAAAACCATGTGACCATCAAGGATCGCTGGACAAGACAGCCTTCCACCCTCCTTGAGGTATTATGGGTACACAGTCTGCTTCAGACACTGACCCCAGTGCTTACAAGAGAAGCACGTTTTCTGAGTAAGGTTTCCCCAGGGCTCTCTGCAGAACGCAGGTGACAATTATCATTGTATTCCAGACTAACTAATGTCACTAATGATATGACTTACAACGTGACTACTTCTGAGGCTACACTGCTTGACCTGTGTGAAGATAGAAAGGTAAAGGACGTAAGAAGTTTGTTAAAATTAAACTGAGCACAGATTAGCAATGCAATTTGTAAATATTGAACAAAGTTTAAGCTTCAGTCAAGCTGAAGAGAGAAAGGCTTTGCACTAAGGCTTTTATAAGTGGAAGAGAAAATTGAGAGAATCAGGTGATACCAAGTGCTTCCTACATTATTGCTTATTCTGCATAATTTCAAAATTTCAAGAAAAATGTACCGACTGTGCCTTATAGATCAAAGAGAGAGAAAAAGTCCACCATTTTTAATTTCTTTGTTGACAAAACACACCTCCAAAATATCTAGGGCTAGGTGGTTCCAGAGCTTAGTGTGATATTACAAAACCTGTCACGTCCAAGTCATTGGCTGAAGTTGAGCCTGAATGGCTAATGAAATGACTGAAAATTATTGTCAGCTGAGAGGTCTTCAGTGGCCTGTGACAATTGCAGTCTGTGATGTAGAACGGTGGCTGCCATTTTAAGTATGCAGACATGCTGCACTCAGGGTAGGACACCAAAAAAAAGCATTAAAAATTCATTCAGGCTGTAGGAGGGATGGATTGGAGGAGATGAAAGATGGAGAAGGGGTCAGGGCATTGGAGTTAACATCTTCCTTTCCTCAAGCGTGCCACAGCGTCGTAACAAATGCCTCAAGAAATGAGAAGAAAAATATGCTTTAGCAGAATGGTTCACTAGTCATTGCAAGGAGTGTTTACCTTCTGAATCTTGTAGTGTTTTGGGTCTGTCTTAGTTGTTTCCCATGTAAAGACCGGCCCAGCCCAATCCTGGTACTTTGTTTATAATCTGAACTGATGACACTACAGCTTCAGGGAGAATAGTTTCAGTGAAGGTGGTTGCAAAATATTTCGATCTATCTAGTCCTGAAGCTCGAGTAAGCAAAAGATATACTGTCGTGTCGCTTCCTCTTCACATATTGGAGGTAAATATAGGAACTTATCCTCAACATGTCTGAATATGTCTTATTTTCATAACACTATGCCTATGTGGGACTTAACAATGATGGAGCAGAATCATTACGGTGTCATCGATTCCTTACAGTGCAAGAGCTTTTGGAAGTCAGATTATCTTCAGCGCTATAAACTCAGGGAATCATCTCTGCCACTTCCTGCGTCAGAGCAGTGTTGCGGGATGTTGTTTTAAAAATCGCTTCACCTTCAAACCTTGTGCAAACAAAACCGTATTTTTCCCTCCTGTTTGGGGATGGTGGACAGGCTGACCCCACTACTGCCTTGTGCCAGTCACACAGCGAAAATACCGCTGAAGTGTGAAGCTGCAAACCCAGAGGGAATCCTCTTCCCTGGACTACTCATCTCCTTCAGTACAAGCTTTGCTGAGCTCTTATTCAGCAGATGGTGTAGGAGAGAGAGCCTCCAAAACCACAGAGACAAATATTTGGTTTGGATGAGTACATTAAAGATTACTCACTTCTCCCGTCAAATTATCTGTGTTTTGCAGAGAGTACAAAGGGCATGGTTTGGATCATCCCCTTTCTAATAAAAGTGGTTTCCAGCCGTTGGCGCCGAGGACCTTCTGCAAGCCAAGCTCACTGGTATCTGATACTCCATTCGTGGTTAGGTGAGGAGAGGACATTGGCTGTGACGCCTTCCTGGGGAGTCTCTGAAGCAAAATGAACTTTCATGAAAATTGCCCTCCTCCAACAGCTATCCCAAAGACAGGACAGTCAGGTTGGCATATGCTGAAACAGTAAGTTGTGCCCCAAATTGCGGATTTCTGACTCAGGCAAAGCAGCAAACCTATTCTTCCATCCTTAAAACACTGGTAAAGGTTGTGAAACCAGAGTTGAAATGCAAACAGTAGCCTGTCTGAAAAGGCACTGGTCTACATTTGCCCCTTCTCTTCTCTTCTGTTTTGACTGAACCTTTTATGACTCCTTGATTTCCTTCTTATCTTTGTCTGCGTTAATTGCTGGGTTTTGAGGCTATGGTTTCAAGCTGGTGAGAGCCAAAACCCAGTGCCTCACAGAGAGGCAAGATGTTATCAGTCGGTCAACCGTTGTTTGCCGGGACAGAGCAGAAATGAGAGCAGGTGTTGTGAGTGGA
>NW_008825498.1:7418285-7427631 GCF_000699105.1 Pygoscelis adeliae
CCAGGCAGCACCGGCTCTTGCTCAGTTCCTTCGAATAGTCACAGTGCATCCTAAGGAGGGGTGGAGATGCGGAGCTGATCATTTGGGAAAAAGCCTCAGGGAGGGCCACCGCCTACTCTGGGCACTCTGTGCATGTGCATACACATCTGTGTGACTTCAGACTGGCCTGTCCTTAAGATTTATCTCAGTGCTGACAGGTCACAAATTTACTTGTCCGTTTTTCCCATGGGTCTCTGTACATGTCTTTCTGGTAGATTATTGTCATTAGATTAAACACATTGCTAAAAGCAAGTGTTTCTAAGTTTTCTTCCTCTCTTTCTTTTGAGCTCTACCACTGTTCATGCCATAAAAAGACCATTTCCAAAACTTCTCTTTTATTTTGCCCAGACTTTCAGCTTCTCAAAAACACTTTCTGCCACTGTCTCCAGTAATTAAGTTACTTTCTTTTGGTTTTGATAACCACATCCCTGCTATCTGTAACTCCTTCCTTTTTGCCCCCTCTGCAGCCTGTATCCAGATCACCCCATTCAAAACCTGGTTGCCAATATTACCTTGTTAAGCCCTCTTCTAAACTGTGTTACCTTCCTCCATAGTACCTCTGAGCACAACAAATTCCATTTTCTCATGCCTGCCTTCATGAGTGCTCACAGCTCCGTGCAGGTCTACACTCTGTATTTCCTTTCTTAATGCTTCCCTCAGTGCAGCTTGTAACCCTGCAATGTCATTTCTGCATTCATACATGTCTTCTCATGCTCTGGTCTATGTAGAGGATGCATGTTCCATGTGCAAACTATGAACCTGTCTCCTTGTATAGGTTCTCCTTTTTTAAGGTCCACAAAAGCTCACTGATACCAATCCACACTCTATTTCAACATCATAAAGGAAGGAACGAAATAAAATGTTGTAATAGTCTTTCCTGTGACTGCTCCAAACTCATGTGCTATTACTGGTCTTTCAAATTTCCTTGGGATAGAAGCTACCTTTATTTTTGCCATTTAGCATTCCAAGAAAGTTGCCAGCACTTAAACTAGAAGGATAAGTCATAGATGAAAGAAAGCATCATATTTATCTTTCCATTTTACTAACCATGCTCACACCACTTCTATGTGCAGTGTTGAATGTAACAGGCAAACGCTACTACTCTGACTGCATTTAACATAAGGAATGCTCTGCTCCCAAATATAGGACTCGTGAACATTAAGCTGCAAGTGCAACTGCTAATAAACTGACTGTGAATATTAATCCAGTATTCCTTCTCTAATCAGGTTTCATCACTGCCCCATTTGCTTTACAGTCATGACAAGCAGTGAATGTATTCCAGGCAAAAAACAATGAAACAGCTTTTTTTTTTTTTACAGTCTACGCTTTATCACTACTTCATTGATTTTTCAGTATTTTAGCAGATAGAGCACAACTGGATTAACTAGATAAGGAACCTTTCACTCTTAGGTCATCAGTTCACGTCTGAGACAGGTTGGTACTGACCGAAGGTCACTTTAGCATTATAATTTTCATGAAGACCAAGACAGAGACAGGCCTTCAACAGGCATAAAACAACATTTTAACTTTCTTAAGCTGCCCACAGCATACACAACTAGACCAACTTTGTTGCCTGCCAAAGTCAAACTGATAGAGAGTTAGATGGTCATCTAGTTGCCAGATGTCTGGCTGTGTAACTTTCTGGCACTAAGCATTATATAGAGACAGATCTATGGATTGGATCAATTAGCATTACACTTACCATCTGACAACTGTTTGGTCGCCTTCGCCCAGTTCCTAGAGGACAGGTGTTCACATCACAGAAATCACCATCACAATTGGTACGACTAATTGACACAGTTGTTGGCAGTCACAGCAGAGAGGACAAGGACTGAATTAGCACCGAGACCAAAGCACCGTTTTCACCCCTAGACATGGTCTCTTCAGCCCAGGATGTCCAGGGCTTTTGGAGGATGCCTTTCTGCCATTGCATGCGTTGTGCTGAGCAGAATCTGCTCTGTTTTCAGATCCAGTACATTTACCCAGCACTAAATTCAACGAGGTTTCCTGGGGGACAAGGGAGAGAAGGGGGGTGGTGTGTGTCTTTTCTTTAATTTTTTGTTAGATGCCTTAAGAAAGACCTTCTCTATGTTTTTTTGCCATTTCCTCAGTGTCTTCTGAGGTTTATTTTGTAGAGGGGGGGGAAGATAAAGTGAGTGCAGTGATCTTAACAGTGTGAGTGTGTCATGCACCATTTCAAGGGAAAAAAGAAAAAGTACACTTGCAGAAATACTCAAGCATTTACAGTAACTCTAGTGCTCCCTCATTTCTTCTGTTTTACACTCCAGACAGTCATGTGAAGAGCTTCACGGGTATATTCTCTTGCGGAGCTTGTGGGTATACTTGGTGATTAGACAAATGGGGTTCTGCTTTGGCAAATGTCCATTGCTTTCCCCAGCTGACTTACAGAATATGCTATAAAATGCAAAGGAAGGCAATAAATGTCCCATCTGCAGCTGAGATTTCCACTTTGCCAAAGACCCTTTTGCTATCAGCACCTTTAACTATGACTTTCAAAGAAGAGAGAGGTGTAATTTTTTCTGTGGCAGATATTTTACTACATTCACTAGCAGTATCATCCCCACCTTATGTGAGTTGATTTTGAATATTAATCTAAGAATGGAAGAGCCAATAATCATGTGAAATATAAATAGATCTTTGGGCCATCATTCTATCCAAAAGAGAAGGCAAGAATTTCAGCTGCTTTCCTATTCTCTTTGCACTCCAGAACAATATCACTTTTTTATGGTCTATACGCCAACTGCGCTTTATTGATTTTTAATATTTTTAGCAGATACAGCATAATTACAGCCAATAATGCAAATACTGCAAGTGAGAAATGCAATTAGAAGACACCAAACACTTTGCAAGCTGGGTCAGGAAAAAATAAAAGATGAAATATTTTGTTTCAGCACTGGGATTTCCTGGTCTTGGCTATGTATTCTTCAGAGGTTAGTGAAAAAAGAGGAATTCTGCCCTCTACTAAATTCCTATTTCCAGTACTAAAGCATTAAAGAGGAACAGATATGAGTCAAAGGCATTTGCCCGAAAAAGCCCTTACATAGCAAACAGTTGCTACAACAGAGGATGTTCATTGACTGTCACCTTAATTTGAAAGGTATCATTATCATTAATTTTGACAAGTAGCCTCTCCTTGGGGAATCCAAGCCTGAGCCAGTCAGGCTTTTCTTTCAGCTCAGGTAAGTAATCCCTACCCATGTGAAGAGCCCAAATGCGTTTCCTTTCACCTAACAAGATCAAAACAGCCGCTTTCAGGCTGATGACTGACTACAGAAAACAACCAGGAAAGAACAAATAAAACATAAACCTTTGCAAAAACAAAGAGAAACAAAGTGCCCAGGGTGTCGCTGGTGAAATGACTCACCCCACTGCTTCCCATCAGGCATGCCAGGGCGCTCCCACCTCCCACCACGCAGCACCTACATACCTGAACGGAGGCATTTCCACCCCTGCTCTGTGGCTACACACACGTTACTCATAGGAAGGATCCCAGGAGGCTTACTCGGGTACAAAAGCCGGATTCTGATCTTTCCTTCTCCTCCTGCCTGTCAGGGATCTTACCTTCTCATGTCAAGGGACAAGTTAATTCAGACTCAACAGTGCAATGTCTCTTCTTGAATAGTTCCCTGTTGTAGACATTTTTAGTTCTGGCAGCAGAGTGTCCTCTTCCCCTTTCAAGTTTAATTCACTGGACTAATTATTCCAAGAAAAAGACCTCAATATTCCAGTTTATCCTAATGCAGTGGGTGAAACTAAATGAGATGTTCTCATTCTGTAGCAGGGAGGTAATGACTAAGTCGCTCTGGAAAATGCCCAGGAAATTTACTTCTGGTCATTTTTTTCCTGAATTAAAAATCCAGCTAAACTGTGAGTTGTGAATTTACCTGTTTCTAAAATACAGTATTTGTATTATAATGCACATTGTAGTTTATATCTTTTTTTCCCCCAGATAAATTATTCAGATTAGGAGAGAGGAATGGTATCAACCTGTGATTGCTATGTCCCCACAGCTAAGCAAGTTTGCCCCCAAAGCTTTCCTTTAGATAAATTCAATACTAAGAATCTGTCCCAACTGCCAGGTACTGCTCAGCTGTGGATGCAAGATAAAAAGAAATAGTTCACTTTCTGACTGCTGGTACTGGACTGGACCAAGCAAAAACCTGTCCCGGGTCCCACTTTGAAATCTGAACTCCAGGATGCTGATGGCCAAACATGTCCCAGGCACCCTGGTCTGCCCCCGGAGCGCTCCCTCTGAGGGCTGTGCTGCTGCCCGGGCTCTGCCCTTCCCTTGACTGCTTTCCATCCCTCAGCCCATAGCCGATGAGGTGCGGGAGAAGCATCCAGCTATGCATCTGTCTTCCGAACTGCAAGGGAGTGGGCGGTGAGAGGGTTTCCTCCAGCTCCTCCTTGCTCTGGAAGATCGCATGCTGCCCCCGTGGTGATTTCCTGGCTGACAGTCCCAGAACTGGTAGACAAGAATATAACCGGGGATCACAGAGCAAACAAAAGTACTCTTTTTCCTATAGACACCTATAGGGAGAAACTTCTTGCCCCTCAGGCAAAATACTGGTAAGTGCTCTCCCCCACTCTCTGCTGGGGTCTCTCTCTTGTCCTTGTCCTTCCAGAGCAGTGCCTTCTTTCTTTCTAACGTATAATGTATTTACAGAAAAAATACTTGTTCCTTGTCAGTATCTCCTCAAGCAATCAATTATTTATCCCCAAACTTTTTTTTTCCTATTCTTTGTTGCATTTTATATGATGATAAGGTACCTGTGACAGCTTTTTACTGTGAGAAAAGAAAATTAAGTTGAATGAGGGACAGACTGGCCTCAAGAAAGCAGAACTCTGCCTTTGGAGAAGAAGAAAACACCTCAACTCTTTGCCATAGCCCTTTTCCTCTGGTGATACAACCCTTCATCCACATGTTCTTGGTTCTTGAGGAATCTCTAGCTTTACCGTGACCAAGGGACAAATCTTGTACTCCTTACTCAGGTGACCCCTGGCAATTCATATAGAAGAGATCTATTCTCTATTTCTATCGGTATTTCTAGCCACCATGCTACCTTACTGTTGCATTATTTTGTTTTAAGTGACTTTACCATGTGCCTCCGTTTTACGAAGCACTGTGGAGCATTTGTTCCTCTCCTTCTTTTGACAAACCTCTTTCCCAGTGATGTGAGGCATAGAAAACCAAAGTTTACTGGGTCAACAACTTGCAAATGTATTCAGTGATGCTAACAAAGAGACAATGACAAATGGCATGAGTAATTTCTGACTAATTTCCAATCAAATCAATGTTATTGAATATATCAGAAGAACACAGACATTTACATCACTTTTTTTTCTTTAAGATTTTGGAGAGCTGGTAAAAGTATCACGTGTTTAGGTCATGTACCCCTCACAAACTGCGAGTGATTTTCTGTGTGAATCAGACCGTGGCAGGAGGCTGCAGGGTCCTCTCTCCCCAGCCCAGTCCTGAGTCTGAAGGTGTCCACTTTGTCAAAAAAGGGTGGGATGCATACTCAGGCCAGGAGGTTTGGTATGTCTCATGCAGTTCTCATCCAGAAATAATCAAGAATCTACCCAAAAGTAAATACACATTGTGTGAAGTCCTCTCCATGTCCTGGCCATATTCTGGAGCTGCACTGCCAGGACTAAGAAAGAACCGCAGGGAGTATGGGTAGCACAGAGGCTCTGGGTTTCTAGGCAGAAATGCCTGACCTCTGGCAGATCCCTTGAGATATCCTGGTTCCCAGATCCGAACCGCTTTGCCTGTTCCAAGAGGAACAGGGGGAGGCAAGAGATAAATATACACTTAATGCCTTCCTGATGGAACCGTCTGTAGAAAATTCCTCGAGGGAGTTTCCTGTCCTTTTTTGCTTTTTGTTGTGAGTAGGGAATGAACTGACCCATTGGTAGAGTTATTAGAAACTTTCTGCATCCAGAAAGCTTAAATGAATACTGTCAAGTTATTTACCGGCTGTCTCGCTGTGTTAAAATAATATTGCAAATAAAAGAGTTATTAAAATAACAATGAACCAGAAGGAGAATGAAATTGAACTAACAAACAACAGTGTTTATGAATAGCAGTCTGTCTCAGAAGGCTGAAAGTTGCCTCTCAAGGTGCAGCAGATACAGAGTATTAGTCTGACTCCATTTACTGCTTTTTCCAATACCAAGGGAAAAAAATCCCAAGCCTTCTCCTGACACATCTGAGTCCAGCATATGCCCCAATATAACTATTGGCCTGCACAGTGTTAGCCCGTAGGAGAGCTATAACTATTGTATTCTTGTAACAGGAATTCTGCCTTGCTCCCCCATCACAGATGCAAACATATCAGATATTAAACCTGAGAGGATAACGCTGATGCCCCGCATTGCAGGCTTCCTTTGATGGCTCCAGGGGATATAAAGGTATTTTGCCGTTTCCTCTCCAGAGGCATCTGGTTTAGTCAGGTGGTTCACAGTGCACATGGTCACATTTATTGTTTGGTTCATTCTCCATTGTGCTTCTTCCCCCTCCCCAGTATGTTATCTGTCCTGGCCTTTCCCAAGGACTTTTATACAGAACTGAAATATTTGTTTATTTCTGGCATTTCCATCTGGTGTTAGGAGGATGAGAAACAGGCTCATGTCACTAACACTCCCCAACCGTCAGAAAGACTGTTACAACATCCCAGAGATCTGGGGTTTTACGTGTCTCCCCACCTCTAACGCCTTATCAAGTATAAGTGTTACAAGATCCTGTTTGAGTCCTGGTAAATATTCTCTTGCAAAGGCATAACTTCTTTTATGAAGGCCCACCATTTTACAAATCACGTACATCCATTTTCACAACAGCCAGGTTCTGCAGACCCAAGAATATTATAAACAAAAAAATAAAACACAACTAAAATCCAAAAAATGGTTAATGTCCCCAGCAAAACCCTACTTCTCAACTGGCTGAGCAGAACAGAGCCAAAAATAGGTTATACCTTTAGGTTGCCTGAATGCTATTTTTTTTCTTATATCTAATGGTCTTCCTGTTACCTGCTTTAGATGAATCTATATTTCATATCCTATTCAAAATAATGTTAAGTATTTCTACCATTGTGTTTTTCACTTTCAGTAACGCCAGGTAATAGCTAAAAGACCTTCATAATCCCCAGTTTTAGATTATACTCAAACTTCACATAAACCTGTGATTCCAATTAGATGTGATCTGTGCTATATTCCCCAATGACTATACTTACAGGAATCTCTAGCTGAGATGGCGGTTGCAGAGGTGTTGGCCAACCATTTTAGTTCCAACACAAATTCTTTTTTGCCCCACTTGTAAAACACCATTTTATCAATGGATGATTCGGAGATGCACTGGAGATATGCTGGAGATCAATTCTGTATCACTGAGGATTTGCTTCTTCAGCCTGCATGGAAGGCACCAACTTTTAATCCCCATGTGGGTCCGACATGGGTTACAAATGGCACTTGGGGGTCAGCACATTCATAGCCTTCCTCTGTAGGACCACACCACAATTTTCAGGTATAAATCTTCTAGGACTCCTCCAGATGTGAGCACTTCCCATCCATATTGAGCTTCATCTCACAAAAGCTTGTTTCGTTTGTCAAGCCATCTTTGGCAGTTGGTCAGGGTTTACTAGAAAATCTCTGCTGTATGTCCTCTGAAAAGACAGTGTAAGAACACCTTCCTAAGTTTTCTAGCCGACATACAGCAAACAAAACCCTTTTTGCATAAAGATTTGAATAGATTAGGATGTCTTAGAATTTTCCTTTGCCATCTCAACATAAATAATAGGTACTTGTACAAAATAAGTGAAACGTATAGCCTATCATTTTCTATAAACCAATAACTGAAGTCCAGAGGGAAAGAAAACACAAAATAAAACTAAGCACAGTTGGGAGAATCAAGGACACACAGAGTGCCTTCACTGTGCTACTTAAAAGAGTATTTTGTTAAATACTTAGTGCCTAGGAAGATTATGTTTAGCTGAATAGTCTCTGAATAGGTCTATGTACTGTCTGTGTTTCAACAGATACCCTCAGATCCTACAGAAGATGGCCTGGAAGGTCCAGCACACCCAGGAATGCTGAGATTGTTTAGAGTTAATACAGAAATGTTAAGTGATCCTTTGTCTGAAGCCAGGCTGAGGAAGAGAATGTGGGTTGTTGATAAGCATGCAAGAATATCAGTCCTCCTGGCAAATCACTTCTACCAGTGAGTCACCACAGCTGGGGCTTGTTCCTTCCTGGGGGGCACGTCCTTTCTACCCTTTCTCAGCCAAATCTTAAGCTTCGCTCCTTACAGTATTTTCTTCCATTTGCTCAAAAGGTACTTTTTCCACAAACTTTCCTGGCAACAAAAGAATTCCTTAGAATAGCAGAGGGAAATGTAACAGAAAAATGGGCAGGCATACAGGCAAAGTTACATCAGCTCTTAAATTCTTCCAAAATTGAATTCACACAAACAATAGTGAGTTAGTTGCCAAGCTCAGGTTCAGAATGACTGTAAATAAAAGGGATTCTATGCTGAAAAGAGATACGCTGGGGATACATGGCATTTTTTGGTTGAAATAGTAGACTACTGCACAGTAGTACTGTACCGTAACTACATTTACCCTTTATCTTTACATTTCCTTCTACTAACTGAATATAGCGTATACAAAATTTGTGGGGGAAAGTGTAAAGTGACATCTCCCTTTTGCTGAGAAAAGCCTCGGCTAAGTTAAACAGATCACAGTTTGATCACCGATTTAATCATTTAACAGTAGACCTTTGTACATTGAGATGATTGTATAGAAAGTAAAGAAAAGTGTAATTGGCTTGAGGCTACTGAATAAGTAGAACCACTAGTTGCATTATTAAAAGAAGTTGTGTCTCTAATTTTTTCCTGCGGCAGGTAAAACCAAAAGATAACTCTCAAATGTCAAAACACCAGTGTTAGTGAATGTAGTGCAGGAGACAAAATTCCCAGTGCTGCTACAGGTAAAACAAATTTTAAGGAGGATTCCAGCACTTTTGTAATGATGGAATACAACCTTAGGCAATATAAATTCATAATCTCTCAGGACGAATGGCCTTTAAAAATGCAACAGATTACCCAATTCACCACTGAAACGGGATTTGCTCTGGCAGCCTTACAATGCCTATAATACATACTACAGAACTTCACATTAACACGATACTTGCATTATCTTTGAATTTTTCATCCAAACCCGATAGACTGTCAATAAAACCATGATAATAATAACACCTGCATTAGTCTGCGCGTCTGAGTCCCCGCCATTCC
>NW_008825498.1:7427655-7427937 GCF_000699105.1 Pygoscelis adeliae
GGGTTTGTGCAAGCCAGGCAGGGCAGAGCAGCCAGGGAGCTGCCTTGCTCAGGTGCACAGGAATTTCTCTGCTGTTACTGAGTCGCACAATGCACAAAGCAGCATTGCCGGCCCTGCACCCTCATCCCTCTGGTGACTGTCCCCCCTCCTGAGGGGGTTGGTGATGACGGTATGGAAGTGGGGAGGAGGGCACAGCTGGTGTATGGGGTCAGAAGTCCCAGCAACTCCCACAGCAGTGGTGGGAGGATGCTTTGGAGGATGCAGCTGTGGGATGGGGGGGGG
>NW_008825498.1:7428010-7440999 GCF_000699105.1 Pygoscelis adeliae
CTTGGGTGGGTGGGGAATGTTTCTGCAGTGGGTTTTCATGCTGTTCCCCAACTGAGCTGGCCTTACCTCTCCACATTTCTTCACTCTGTCTTCATCTGTAACAGGCTGATGTCTCACCCAAGAATTAAATGAAATATTTCTCCTACTTAAATTCATTTTAGCAAGCAAAGTTTGATTTTCTTTTTTTTTTAATTTAAGTAAAACAAATGACAAAGCTTAAAGTAGCCTGCTTAATTGTGACTAAAAGGCATTGCCACTGGATGGATGGTTGACAGCCTGTGTGAAATAGGTTTAATGGTTCTGCTTTGGTTATAAAAGACAAATGTTCACCTCACACCACCACTCAAGCGCACAGCACAAATTAGCATTATCTTTGTAAATATCACCATTACTTTTCATTATTAAATTTATATTTTTTCTGTCTCTTCTAAAAGTGAGAAAGATGGGATGAAACCCAAACCTGTTTTATTTTTTTAACTGTGTCTTTTACTAAAAGCACAATTCACCCAAATGAAACCATGTTGCATCTGGTCTAAGAATGCTTATGCCAAAAAGCTGATGAGACTTATGTAACAGCCATGATGTTAAGTCTTCAAAAAACAGTCATAAAGGAACAGATTCTTAATTGAAAGCAGGCTGCTAATAACAGTGCTCTTTCAAATGAATGTTTGCTATCAAACTAAGTGGTAAAATAATGATTTTTCTATGCATATAGATTATAAATTTGATAGGTTTACTCATTTAATGGTGATTCTGTAGATTCAGTAGTGATGAAATCGTATTTCACCCTGTATCATTCTGTAAGAGATGTGGTCATCACGTACTGGTTTGAAAGAGTTAAGATTAAAACATGCAGAAGATAAAGCAGTTTAAGTTGTGTTCAGCCTACACAGAGCAATATGAAATAAAACCCTAATATGCTCCTCTATATTTTACCTTCACCCTTCTGCCTGGAACAATTTAACCAGATGCTCTGCTGATTACCTTTACCACCGTATAATGAATTTTACTCTGCCATACATTGTGGATGTTCAAGACTTCCTTCAGAGAAAAGTCCGGGTCAAAGTCTGTGCAGTGCAGATTTTAAGGTCCTTTACCTGCAGTTCTGATTAGCTTTCCTCAGATGCTCATTCACTTCTGTGAGGTTTGGACTTTAATGCCGCAACTGTAAAGCACAGCTTAGCTTGCTTGTGCAGAGCCAGCCATCTCCCGAGGTTTCTCTCGCAACTGCTGGAAACCAATTTGCCTCAGTCACTCCAGCTCCTCAGCTCAAACTGGCAAACTAACTGGTTCACATCACAGGATGGCTTTTTATATGTATATATATATATATATATATGGTTCATGAGAATAAAATATTAAGTGCCCTAGGCTCACTTTGTGTGTATGTGAGTGGGCAGGGTTTTTTTTCTTTATGTGCTCCCATAATGTACAGGAAGCAAAGAATTCTGACTTTGACCAGCAAAGACATGCAAATTCAGAGAACTTCAAACCCTTCCCCTACAATGCACCTCAGGAAGGAGCAGGCCAAAGTCATTTAGGAAAAATCACACATGGGAAGGGGCCTGGAATTTTTTAAGAGCTTTCTCTAGTTATCTTTCACCAGTCATGCTTGCCTTATTCCCTAATCACTCATTAGCACGCACCACTGTGTAAAAGCCAGTCTTGGTGACAGTGCACGTAGTGAAAACCTTTGGACTGAATTTACCATCCTTGTATTGAAATGTCCACCAATCAACCTGTGCTAAAAGCACATATTTGAACATTTTTTCCACTTATTTTTGACTAGAGGTAGTATCAGCACAGAAAGGTTAAAATTTCAACGTGTCTCTACCCACCTCGTTTCCTTGTGCAAGTTCTGGCTTGACGTTGGCTCATTTCAGCAATGTGTGGGGACAGGATCTGAATCAGCCTGAACTGGGGTAGACAATCTGGGAAGGAAAAGATTAGTACAGATATAGCGAAAGACAGAATATGATAATTCAAAATGACAAAAATGGGCATGAAGTTGCACTGCTCCAACTTTGAAACATTTGACACAAATGTTAAAAGGAGATATTTCCATGGCATCTGCATTTAGGAGAGTTATCTCCATGAATATTTCCACCCTTATTTAGTATATTTTTCATAGTAGAATGACATTATTCCCCTTGGGCCCTCAGTTTTTAATGCTGCATTGAAGGTAGAAGTAAAAGACTAAGAATCCCCTTAACACAAGTAACTTAGCATAGAGATGGCAAGAAACAAATCATCACCAAACAAGCAGGTAGGTAAAAGCAGATATATTTTTAACTTTTTTTTTTATTAATGCAATATATTTTTAAAAGAATTTCTGGATTGAGTCTGTCAAACAGTCTTAGCTAGAAAAATAAAATCTTAAACCTGGGAAAATCAAACATTTCATAGAAGCAGAGAACTAGAAAAGATGTCTTTGGTCACTAAGCCTTACCCCCTGCTATAACATAGGCGGTTATTGTCATGTAATCACATTTCATATATTGATCAGGTTCCCTATTGAAAGTATTCAGACAAATATTCACAACTTCAGGCAAAAGGCTGTTTTAGAAGCTCTTTAACTGTTAGAATCTGCTTCTAATATTCAATCTAGATTTATTCCATTTGTATACATATATTCATACTTGTGACAGCAGTGTCCTTTAGGTGAAATAGCCGTTTTTCTTGCCTGACGTTTACCCCCTTGATGTTTTAAACAGGAAACAATTAGCTTCCCTTTCAGCCTGTGTTTTACTAGACTGCAGAGGTGATGTTTTCGTGTGGCCTCAAAGTCAGACAGGTTCTCATTTCCCCTCATGCCCCGTAGCCTTTCCGTGCCCCTCTCCCAGGTGGCAGGCATCCCCCCTGGACACAGGGACCCAGAGCTGCTCGCTGAACTTGGAGGAGGGCCCCTTGTAGTGCTGCTGACACTGCTGTGCCTTCACGGGAACTATCATCCATGTGGGAATTACGGCTACCATTTCCATCAGTCCGCCAACTTAGAGCCAGGGTGTGACCAACAAGAACTTCTCGGTCTTCCCTCTTCCCAACACCATTTCTAGCTGATGAGCAAAATGACCTCCAAGTACACAAATTCTGCACTTCGGGTGTGGTTCTGATCTTCTAGCTCTTTCTGCATTTGTGATGTCTCCCAGATTTTTGTGACCAGTAATTTTATTTTTTTTTAGCACAGTCCTATTTTTTGCACCACAGTTTCAAAATGAAGGTCTCTAATAAAGGCTAGGTCCTAGTAACCTTGTAAGCCAACATCCTTGCAACAGGTAACCTCATTCCAGGACTGAATCTCCTTCTTCAACACAAGCAGTTGGCATATCCCTTTAGTTAGTTTCTTATCCACGTTATACTTTTTGAACTAATTCCCATCTTCTTCAGCTTAACTAATGATTTCCCATGTGGCACCTTATTACCTACTTTTCAGAAGTCCATAGAGATGAGACCTACTGCATTTCTTTAGTCAAGAAAATCTGTTATCTCAGGGAAGAAAGCTATCCAGTTACTCTGCCACAATCAGCCTTTGGCAAACGTACATTGCAGTCTGTCCCACCTTTCATTTACCTCAGTGCCTTTGTCCTAGGGGGCTGCATACTGTTGAGATTATGCTAAAATAGGGCACGTAGTTGCCGCCAGCACTTTCTCCCCTTTCTTAAAGTGGGTGTTATGGGTACTATATTTGCCTTTCTTCCACTATAAGGCATATGAGGGTGTAAGTTAATACTTTCTTTGACAGATGGTGTGGGCAAGGAGCACACCGACAGCTACCCCCGCTCAGCTGATGGACAGTAACTTCTTAGCAGGAACTAGTTCACCTATTGCAATTTTCTTAAAGTGGTCCTGGGAAGCCCCTTAAAATATAAGACCTGTGTAAATACCCGCTGGATGGACAAGCTGAGAGCAAATCCAGGGAATTCCTTCTGGAAACTCGAGAAAGAGAGCTTTGGCTGAAGTTTGTGTTTTGTTATTTATTATTTGGGCTACTAATAAAGGCAAGCCCTCAGAAGGGGTAAGTTTGACCTTATAGTGTCACGTTGAATATATTTGAGGCAGTGTAGAAACACCACCTGCTCACACAAAGAAATTCAAAGCCAGTCTGTCCTAAATCATGCCACTGTGTTCAGTTATTGCATATATATCCCCCAGCACAGCATGATCTTATGTATTATATATATTGCAATTAGACAAAATGGTGTGACTTAGGAATGAAGTGGCAGCCTTAATTGCTGTTTTCATTTGTTACAAAGTTGTAACTTGAACACTGAGGGTAACCTTAACTCTGGCAAGCCAGTTCAGGCAGAAAGGAGAGAAAGTAGAAGGGAACAAGGTGCCTCCTTACTCAGGCACGTTGGTGGCTTTCAGTCCTCTCTGTGGAAGGGGCACTGGTGGGGAAGGGCCTTGGTGGGGAGAGCCCACCCTCCCCACAGGCTGTCGGCAGGACCTGCATCCCCACACTCCGCCTCATGCTGACCAGCTAGATGGAGAGCTTACTGCAAGAAAAACCAAAGCAAATACGGGGCTTGGAAGACTCCTGTCCCAGACCCTCATCTGTGGAAGGCACCAAATGATGATGAACATGTCTGAAACCCAAAGTTGTTTGCGACAGTCGCTTCCATCCAGGAAAAAAAACAGGTGCAAATTTTAGGCAATGGCAGGAAGGAGCCCAAGAAGAGAGATGCACCTGGAGGCAAAGGAGATGTTTTGCTAGGTGTAGGGAGGGCACAGAGCACCCTCCTTGTGGATCAAGGATGGACTCATAAACAGGCTTGTGGCTGCTGTGTTCGACTTCTGGTCTCGGCTCTGGAGCAACACAGCTATGCAGTATTTTCTTTCTTAAGGGTCTGCGGCTAAGTCGCTGCCGAAGCCTTTGGGCTTGTCTCAGTCCTTAACCTGACTGAAGTTTGCTTGTCTAAAGACAGAGTTGAGGCCCCAGGATACGGCCCCCTGTTAATACGGTGACTGATACTGAAACTACATTTTCCCACAGAGTGCCTCACAGTGAGCATGTTTCTAAAAGCTCTGCATAAAATGTAAACAAGGTAGAAAAGTCAAGTCTGTAATGAGCATTCTCTCAGCAGAAATGATGCTCATGCAGTGATGAAACTCTTCATTCATTTGAGCTCGTCTCACTTTGTGACATGTATTTCTTCTTATGGTGCAGCTTCTATAAATCCATAGCAGTGTCACAGCACATGCACATTAGACATTAGCTGCAATTGAATCTGAATGTTGTCATTTAACAAAGAGGAGAATAAGCTTCAGATGAAAAAAATGATTTAATGGGATTAGAAAAAACTACAGATACTTTTTGTGATTTTTATGGTTGCACACCGTGTCAAGAGTTTCGTAATTTATAAAACTTCTTGATAGAAATATATGAATATACCAGTCAAAGTAATAATTAATTCCCCAGAGAAAATGCTCATTAAAAAAAATCTGTTGCAAAAAAGAAAATTCTAAGAAGCTAGGAGATCACAATGTAAGCTAGCTGCCAATTAAGCCTTCATGGGGCTGAGAAAAGAAAATGAAGACAACAATATAGCTTTCTGACTGGGGATTTGATCTTCAAGGTAACCTCCGAATTGCAATGTTTCACTTATTCAAAACTCTGCTGAAATACCTCCTAGCTGATTATGCCATAATACTGTACATTTATCCTCACATGTAAGGAATTATTTTATTACTCATAAACACAGTTAGTTATGAATGGTAGACAATAGCACCCTTTTCAGAAGCGAGTCTGTAAGGAAATACAGAAAAATTTTTTTTTTTTTTTTTACTATCATATATCCCAAGAATGCCATTTTGCTGTAAATGCAGGTCTACCTTTTCTGTGCTGGGGTATCATCTACGATACTTTGACTATGTATCATTAAACATTTGTAGGACAGACGAGAAGGGCGTAATATATGAATACACTGCAGAATCCGTGCTGAGCAGAGCAGGATTACAATCAAAGACTAAACTGTCTAATAAATATATTTAGTTTGACAGGCTATTTAAAAGCATTCACTAATAGCCACTGCGTGCAGCCAAACAACAGCCACTCTGCCTGTAGAGAACAGAGGTCTCCATGACACGGCCCAGAAGATGCCTGTGTCCCCAGTGTGGGTCACCTCCGGCATCCGTGTCCATCACCACAGTTTGTACTGCTGCAAAGTATAGGAAAACTTCCACGAAATGAGGGAACTTGTACTAAAAATGATGTGTTCCGGGAACTGCTATAAAGTCCAGGTGGTTCAGATTTTCTGTGTGTTTGTAAAAAATTAAATCAAATAGTTTTGGGGTTTTTTTTAAGAAGTGAAATTTTTCACAAATACTTTGCAGACATAGGCTAATATAACTTAAAAGCCTTCCTACAATAGAATCTAATTTTGCAACCTTCACTCACATCAAATAATACCTCTTCACAGAAGATGTTCCCCTAATGTCTAATGGCTGTGACTCATGAACCCTGGTGAATCACATTGGGGTGAGGTGGGAGGTTACCCTCAGGTCCCCTGCGCCTCTCCCCACCTGGAGGGTACCTCAGAAGTGGCAAAATGGCTGCGTTCGCCTTTCCTCAGCTGTTGCAGTTCATCACCCAATTTATTCATTTACACTGCTGTTGATTGAAATTTACCTTAATCTGCTGGGATGTGACTTGTGATTTAGCGGAGACAGGTGAGGGGCTGACTAGGTGGCAGAGCCGTGCTTCTGCTGTCACGTACTCCAGTACAAATTGAGTCAAGAGAGGCAGAGCAATGTGGAAATAGCCTGGGCACAGTGAGAACCAGTGGCCCTTGGCTATTAAATATGTGCGTATGAAAATGCACAAAATCAAACACTGCAAATATCCTGCCAACAGTGCAGACGCTTTCATATCACAGGGCAGAAACCCACAGGTTAGGTTGGCCAAGTGCAGCGGAAAGCTATTTTCCATCCATTTTTTTTAACTTTGCTATCTATCTTTGGAAGCAAAATACATATCACCAGTGGAATCATCTGGATACTGCTGCAGATAAAAATTTACTTAGCTTATACGGATGATTTTAAGGCCACCACACCACCTTCCCCAGAGGCTCCTAAGCCTGCAGAAGCCCCTAAGCTGCAATGGTGCATGCCCTGTCCTACTACCTTGTGCATACATGAGACACAGGGATGTTCCCGGGTGTGCTGACTTTGGGCACGTCGAAGTCGGTCAAAAGATTCTAATTACTAAGTGTCAGGATCTGGTGTTTTACTTACGTATGGGATGACTTTGCCATTTTTTTGGTAGCCACATAGGAATTGGCAACATTTTGTTCTTCATATTTATTTATCTTTTATGTGGAATTATTTTCCCCCTTCAAAAGTAGAGCACAATTTATGACAATGAGAGCTGAGTATGTTACACAGTAATAAAGGTAAGCACTAACAGAATAAAGCTGTCTAAGGGGTGCTATAAATGTATCTCATTAATTTGTATGCAAAATATATTTTGGACTCCACTCAGTGCATTGCAGGTGAAGGCTGTGTGGGAGCCAGAAATGATGCTGTGCTTCCTGGGTCCCTGAAGCAGCCTTGGCCTGATCCTGGACTCAGTCTGAGACTCAGCATCATTGTAACCATTGGAGAGCCCAGTGGCTCCACTTTACATCACAGATGGCAGCTGGTGCAGAAGCATCATCACTGGCTTGAAGGAAAAGAGGAGAGAACTACAGGTTCCAGCCACTTTGCCACATCTCAGCAGCATAAATAGGCTGTCTCTTAGTAGATGATCAAGCCCTTGATTTCTTGCTCACTTGCTCATGGCTCAACACTTTGCTGTTCCAGGCACACCTGCAAGGTGCAGCACACCTGGGTTTTGAGGGTGCAACACCATCAAGGGGAAGCAGACTTTTTGTTAGTTACTAGGATTAAGGTCACTGATGCAATACCACAATTAATATCCAACACTACTTAGATGTATAGAGGTATTAAAAATATCACATTACGTTAAACCCCCCTGAAATGACCGAAATATTCAGGACTCCCATTTCTCCTCTGTGGACCTTTGAGGTTGCCTCAGAGCCCAAATCGTTAATGAATACTTTGGAATATCTCAGTCATATCACTTAGAGGTATACCCACAACAGCAATGCTTACATTGCATTTGAGATCACATGTGTGAGCCCTGGGCAGAGGTGAAGATGGCAGAGATAGGATGTCTGCTACTGTTCTCTTTTTTCCCCAAAAAAGTCAGGCTGGCTTTTTCCCAAGGGAAAAAAAAGGTGAAATGCTAATCCCTGTTTATGTTATGGAACTGCTAATTTTGCTGTGAGTACAAGCAACACACACGCATGCACACACACACATTTTAATCTCAATCCCACAGAGGAGCTATGGCTAAGCAGTTACACAGAGTCACTTGAAAGCCAGCTGAAAGTACCCATTGAGTTTGCTGAGGATTCCCCGGAGGACACCTTAGCAGTTCTGCTCTTACAGCTCAAGGAGAATTGGTCGTTCCACAGCTACGGTGTCGTTCTCCCTTCTCCCCAGACGAGGATGCCTAAGGGTGACTTATGGTTGCTGCTTCCTAAGTGGAGCAATAGTATTTTTTCCACCTTTAGTTCGTGCGTCAGCTGGCTCACAAACCCAGGCATGTCATTCTGGCCTAGGTTTTCTGACACATGCACACACACACACACACACACATAAAGACCGGCACGTTGTAGGAACTAGCTTATTCACACTGAGGGGAGAGGTCACTGTGCATGTGAATGTGCACAGCATACGGAAATACAGTGCTTGCCATGCTAAAGGAAGACATGTCACTCCTATGCTGAAGTCTCTAAATCAAATTCACTAGCACTAAAATGTTAGCTTAAAAACAAGAGTAAAAACAGGTTGCAATGTTTAATGCTCTGTAGCATATGAAGGAATGCAAACCTGTCCCTAACCTGGAAATGATAAGTCACAGCCAAACATGTGTCCTGTGAGAAGCTTTTCACCCTGCAGAGAGGTATGTCTCATGCCAGAAAGTGCCATAGCCCAGTTCTCACTGTACATAAGTTATTTTCATTTGGTTCTTTTCTCTTCCAACACAGACATCTAAAAAAATTCTGAGAAATGCATTAAAATGCATGTTGTGTTTTTGTGAAAAAGTGTAGTGTCTTATTCTAATTATACCCAGATTATTTCACAAATATTTGAGAATTAAACCCCTAGATCTTAAATGTTGACCACAAAAAAAACCCATCATCCAGATTTGCCACCTGGAGACACTAGACTATGGAACAAACTGCCCCAAAAGAAAAGACACAGCTCCAACGATTTTTCCTGCCAAGTGCAGGACTTTGCATTTCCTCTCTGGTGGAGATGCAACTTAATGTAAAATCACACAGAGAAACAACCCCTCCTGCCATTCTGCTGGAAGAAGCTCACGTTTTCGTTGTTCATACGGAATAAGTCAGACCCACATACTGTTTGTTGCTGACAAACTCAGAGACAGGCAAGTAAGCTGATTTTAATTTGTGAATTACAGTCACATTAGGACTTTAGGGAGTATTATGGCAAATACGGCAATGTTTTCATATTGTAGATGCACTCTAATATTTGGAATTATCTCATTTCAGAAGAAAAGGTATAGCTGAAGGGTTAAAAATAATAAGCAATGGATGAGCAGCAGCATAATAAGCAATGGATGAGCAGCAGCCTGACAAATCCAAGCAAAAGGAGAGGAAAAGAGCAGAAATGGCATTCATCTGTAGGTGTTTCTTCTGGGGAATTATCTCTAGTCATCGCCTAGTCATGAGACAAGTTTTTGCCATAATTACAAACCCAGGCCACTGTGGCTGGGCATAGTCCAGGGAGAAGAGCACTGGAAACAGTGGTCAAAAATGATGAAAGAAAAAAAAAAAAAAGTGCTGAACAACAAAAATAAGGAGATTTGTTCATGAAAAATATTGGGAAAGCAGCTCCTTCAGGAGCAGGAAAAACAGCTCTGGAAACATAAATTATGTGTCAGTTCCCATGTTATCAGATCAGAGTGCCTAAAATGCAGTTTTATTACAGGAAAATCTGACTAAATACACAGACACTGACAAAATTCCCCAGTGTAAAATCCCTAACGCCTGGTTTCTGGCAGGGAACCTGCTCGGAGCCCTGGCTGGGAACCCGGCCAGTTCTGCACCGAGTGTTTTCCTCCTCTTTGCCAGCTCGGGAGAAAGCCCCCTCTTTCATAGTCCCTACTCTCTCCCACAAACACAGCACCTTCCAGCTTATCCAGGCATCTCTCTTCTTATGTGCTTATGAAAGAGAAGTGTCAAATTCTCAGGACACCAGTACTGGGGTGTATCAGGTTACCAAGCATTACTCATCTTCCAGGGTACTCAGACATGGAGCTCAGCCTCTGCCTGTGGCCTCCACCCACAGCTCAAAGGGACTTCAGGCACCCGTGGTGCTGCGAGGAGGCAATAATGCATTGCTCCCGGTGACCTCGCCAGCTGCCGAGGGAAGGTGCCGTGCTGCTTCGCTGCCCATCACTGGCTCACAGGCACTGCAGAGCCGCAGTAAGGTGACAGAGCACCTCTTCTGCAGCCCCTGCCTGTTCGCTCCACCACTGCTCACCATCTCCATCATTGACTTCACCTAACCAGCCCCACACCTTCTCCCCTGGTGTTACCTCCCAGGCTCCGTTTCCATAATATATACCTCTGCACTCCCTGCCTTCACCCTGTCCCACCTCCCTCTATCCACTGACGACCTAGGACCCTGCTCGGCAGAGACCTCGGTGAATCTGCAGCTCTCCTGCCCTGTTGCTCACCTGTGGCAGCTTAGAGCACTACCTGCTGCTCCAGGCCCCTGTTGTGGTTTAACCCAGCAGGCAGCCAAACACCACACAGCCGTTCGCTCACTCCCCCCCAGCCCCGCAGTGGGATGGGGGAGAGAATCAGGGAGGGAAAAAAAAGTAAAATTCATGGGTTGAGATAAAGACAGTTTAATAGGACAGAAAAGGAAGGGGAAATAATAATAATGATGATAAAAAATATACAAAACAAGTGATACACAATGCAATTGCTCGCCAACAGACACCCAGGCAGTTCCCGAGCAGCCGTCACCGCCCCCCGGCCAACTCCCCCCAGTTTATACACTGAGCAAGACATCACATGGTATGGAATACCCCTTTGGCCAGTTTGGGTCAGCTGTCCTGGCTGTGCCCCCTCCCAGCTTCTCACTAGTGGGGCATGAGAAGCTGAAAAGTCCTTGACTAGTGTAAGCACTACTTAGCAACAACTAAAACATCGGTGTGTTATCAACATTATTTTCATCCTAAATCCAAAACACAGCACTGTACCAGCTACTAGGAAGAAAATTAACTCTATCCCAGCCAGAAGCAGGACAGCCCCACCTCAGCCACCCATTCACCCAGCTGCCTTATCTCCCTTGCCCCCCATCTGCTCTCATCACCTGTCTTAGCCCTTATCATGATGACAGTTTTCCTGCCAAGGTACCACTTACCCCTGGTGTCCCCCCGCCAAGCTCGATTCGTTCCTACAAACTTCTGGGGGATGTAGGAAACCATCCATGGGAATACTAGAAACCTGGCAGCTTAGGGTAAAAGGAATGATGGTCCTCACCACTGAAATCTCTGAACAATGAAGGGGAGAGAGAAGAAAAAACAACCAAAACCAAACCCCAGTGATACAGCTGTGCCCCATTCCTTAATGTTAATGGCTAACAGACAATTTTTACTAGCTGCCAGGGCACACTTTCTGGCTGTTTTAGGATGTTTTCCGTTTCCAAGAAGCCTAACCTGCTGCCCCAGACATCAGTGCAGCATGGAAAGCAGAATGGGAGTTTAGGTGGGATGAAATAAGGACTGGCAGCAGTTGCATCAAACAACACACCACTGCACTGGAACGAGTAAATAATACATGTAGATTGATAGACTGGTGAATTGGCTGGGTTAGATGATGCCAAGGTCATGCACCCTGGATGCAAAGGAGTCCTGGGTTTTCACCCTGTCAGGATTCCCTGGTGAAGGACTATCTTCCTTTTGTGCCCTTGCCCACACACTTCAGGTGCTGAGTCAGTTAAATGATTGTCATGAAGTGGTCTTTGTTCTGTACTGGATTATGACAGGATATGTCACAGCAAAGGTCAGCAAGCACGGAGAACATCCACAAACTCTGTGTCTCTCCCAGTAATAACGATTCCTGGGCAGATCAGTCCAAGAGATGCTGCAACAATACGAGATTAATTTCTTAGAGCAGACTTGCCCCATCATTAGCAGTAAGTCAGCTAACCCTCCGATACCTATCTTCCCTTCTGCCTACTGTGCGTGGGACTACATGGACCTTTACCGCAGCAACGAATCACTGACCAGCAGGGCAGCAAGCATCACAGATTCAAAGACAAATATGAGGCTTGTACTGCCTGAATGCTACAAGGTATGGAGTGACCAGCTGGGACAGTGTTACAAGACTGAAATGTATGAAATGGAGATGGGTCTGGCAGGTCATCAGAGTCATTTATTCACAAGGGTAGGGGATGCAACATACTTTTTGGGGCAGACCATGCCACCTCACTTGTACTAGGTATTGGCTAGCATGTGAAAGCGGGGTAGTGGTACCTGTCTGGGTTATCTGTGGAAGAACTGATCACCAGCTTTCATGGGTTTCCACTTCAGCTAATAATACCAACATCCCAATTACACGCTGAAGGTGTGAACACTGCTTTTGTGACACTCGTTACATGAAGCTCCATGTGTGCCACATAACATTATTGGTTTTGCAGTGCATAACCAGAAAGCAGAATGTCACAATATTAAAGAGCCTCTGATCTTTTCTCCTGACTGTATACTCCATTGCTCTATGTGAGCTGCAACAGTTGCTGCTGGTTGATATTTGTTTTTCATGGCTCCATCCTTGTCAAGGTGGAAGAACAAAAGAGCCTCAGCTTGGTTTGCTGTTTTCCTTCCTTCTGTTTATTTCTTTGCCAAGGCAGGAATAATTATTCAGAGACATGAAGCCAGGTCTCTT
>NW_008825498.1:7441012-7458255 GCF_000699105.1 Pygoscelis adeliae
TCCCTTTTCTTTTTCTGCTCCTTTGCTCATATCTTACCCCTCAACTATCTTGCATAAAGGGCCGTATTGGCATCAACCATGCATATTCCTCTGAACAGCTGGGAGGAAGTCCACTGCTGGTCTGGTGGCTGTCCCACCCAGCCAGCTTTAGCCAAAAGCTTGGGGTTTTGCCTTCCCTTTCACCGAATGGCTTGCATAACGTGAAGAGACATTCCTTCCTAAATGTTTCTCTTTTCTCTCAAGTTTCTTTCTCTCGCTGAGCACAATAGTGCTATTAATGTCAATGGTACTAAATAGTCACTAACCCTTTGTAGCCAATTCCAAAGTTGACAAAATTAACCATTATAAAATCTCAAATTTGAGAGAGAACCTCAGCCAGAGACGAGCTACAAACTCAGCACCTAAAATGAGAAATCTTGATTTATCCCTTGGCAAAAATTATCTTGAGAGACATATGGCTTAAAAGGTAATGAAACAAATGGGGAACTGATCTGAAAACACGTACTTTCAAACTTGGGCTTGCTAGCTAAAAGGTATTAATAGATTTTTTTCACTGATTTCTTTAAAGTTTGACATACCTGGAATTAGGATGAGCTACATTCGGATTTGTTTTTAACTGCTTATTACTTCTGAGGTAATTTTATGAAAAAAATAGTGTACTGTATAGATACATTTGTCCTTCAGCTATAGACCCCAGGAAACTAGCATTTGAATTCTTATACACCTCAATATTAACAACATTATGCAAGAAGGATAGGGACTGCCAGCTATTGTGATTGTGGTTGCTGATATATTTTAGGGGGAAATCCTATTTTCAGTTGTAATTTCAAACCTATATCACTCCAGATAAATACTGGGCTGAAATCATATTGAATTATTTTTGGAAAATTTCTGATGACATTGTAAAGCTATAGCTGCTGCTGAGGCTAGAAAATGTATGTATATTTGCATATTTGCACATATTTGTGCATATTTTCTGATTATCCCTTGTCTTTTTTCGGAGCTCTGCTATCCCTCTGCTTTTGAACTGTGCTAGGATTTTGGTAGAGGAAGGTGTCTCGGTGTTAGGAATGTGCTTTTTCCTGTTTTTGTAGGAACCGGGGTTAATGGCTGTGGATGAAGGGAGGGAAGCTGAACGGGTTTTTGAGTCAGGGCCTGGCCAAGCAAGGAAACTAGAGCTGTGAGTCAGATGGGAGGAGACTGGGGCTGGCTGGACTCAGAAACTGGGTTAGGAACCATCGGAGAGAGAAGGCGAGATCACAGGGGACGTGAGTCTGTATGGCACATCTGCGTGGTCAGAGCTGGGAAGGGTTTGGGGTGTCCGTGACACGGACCCAAGCACTCCAGGGCCAGTATATGGCAGAGTTACCTTGTCCTACTGTACACCTTGATCCGGTCTTTAACCACATGATTTCCTACTGTTTTCTTCAGCAAGCCCCTGCCTCATTCACTGCACAGACTGGATGTTATTCATCTGCTTCATTCTCATTATTCAGTGTAATGGCCTTACATCCTATTTACTGCTCACTATTCAAACCCTGTTCCAAAGATAGAATAATTAATTTCCTCATGGGCTGCTCCTCATGGGCGCTCATCATTACAGTACTTCATAAATAGTAATTCATTCATTTTCACAACACTCACGTGAGACATAGGTTGGTATTATTCCCATTTTTCAAATGGGGAACTGAGGCAACCAGATTTTAACTAAGGCCAGCATTCACACTAATTATAGATGGCCGAGCTAAGTCACTACACCCTGGTTTGTCAGAGCGCTCGGCATTGCACAGCCGTCAGCGCACAGCTCAGATGTCATGAGTGGCACTTGGGAAGGCAGACTGCTGAAGTGTCAAGTCAAATGCTCTCAAAACACAGTGACCATAAATGAACAGCCTGGTCCTGGTGTTCCCACAGCATTGCAGATGAGGAATAGGCAAGGACAGACCCCTCTGTGTAGGACCACATTCAAATACATCAACTAGGAAACCTTCCTTTCTCTTCCTGCATACTTCTTCCTAATCCTCCAGCCTTGCAACACACTGTGTGCTGGTCTTTCTCTGCTGCTTTTCCTAACTGATCATCAGACAAGTCCATCCACGTCATACTGAGGATAAACAACAAGGGGAGAGCAAATTAGGGCTGCATAAGTAATTTTAATTGTTCCTACACCTTGAAAGCCTTATCATGTGATACTAGCCTTTTAAAACTTTCTCTGTGTGTACTATCCTATATCATCCTCTAAAAAGGCAATCTGAAAACCCCACAGAAGTCCTATCATGGTTGCTCAGCAGCAGGATTGAAATCTTTAGACTCACAATGCTGACCTCAGCCACTCAAGATGGGAGAAAAAGGCTAATATTATCCTGTATGTACACCAGGGGAATGAGACGCTTGCTTTGTGGGTGGTTTCATGGGTGCATAAGGGACCCAGACGCTTGGGGTCCATCCCAGGTCCTGGAGACAAGCAGTCAGCAGCCCCTTCTCTCACCTTCCAAGCCTCCAACCTTAGCCCAGGGTTTCCCAGTCCTGTGACTGGGAATCTCAGCCCCCCCTCCCTGCACCACCAGCCTGTTTAAGTTTTTCTCACTGGGTTTCTCACCTGCAGCCCACTTTTTGCCTACCTCAGTTCCAGTCCCAGTTTCTCATCCCCTTGCTCCTCATCCTGGCTGCAGTCCTGCTCCCATGCCATGAGGCAGTAAGTTACAAATCTGCCCCCCCGGACCACTTTCCTGAGCTCCTTGTCCTTCCGCACATGTGCTTCTCACCAAGCCAGGATGACAGTCTTTCTTCCACACTCTCAAATCATTGACATCTAATCTCAGGTTTCTGCCTCCACTTTCCTGCAGTCCCACATCCCGTGCCTAAACACGTGCAACCACAGCATTTGGGAGCAGCAATAGCGGGGCAAGTTTTGCCCAGAGCCTGCAACCTGGGGGCTGGTGTGTGCTTGGTACAGTCAGAGCCTTTGGAAGACATCGCTGCCAAATTCCTGAGAAGTATCTACTGAACTTGAGCAAAGGCTAAGGATTTGGCCAAAGTTGGTCTGTTTTCACATCCTTGACATCAGGGTAGGTCCTTTTCTATGCCAAATGTAATGTCCGTGCTCCAAGGGATGGCTATATTAGAGTTAATCAATTAAACGGTTGCAAAGACTTTTTTTTTTTTGATGTGGGCAAAATAATATATTTTCTATAATCTTGTTCTTGGAAATTGCTGAACTATTTTCACTAAAATTTTAGAACAACAAATAAATCAAAGTGAGCCAGACATCCAGCATGGGGAATTTTAGTTGAACACTTAAAGTCTGGCACAGTCATATGCAACTGAAAAAAGGGTTTTATAATGGGAAGTGTCAAGCATTAAGTATAGGTGGCACTTCCAACTCCGCCTATAATATAGATTGGACTAGATGCCTGGTTCTGTTCCCAGGGCATTCTGGATTAAACCAACTGACTCACAGTGGACTAGGAAGAAGTTCTTATTTTTCTCAGGTTAATACATTTGTATGGCTTTTTCATCATTAAAAGAAAGAAAAAAAAAAGCCATGTCATTTATCTGGAAGATTTATTTACTGGTATTGGCAAGGAATGCATAATTTGCTGACAGTATGGAATGGATGATTATGGCAACCAATTTTATGAAAGCCTTACAAAAAAAGAGGTTTAATAATAAAATGGTAACAATTATAATTTAAAAATGAGTCAGCTACAGAGAAAATAAGACAAAGGCAAAAAGAAAAAAAAAAAGAAAAACCTTTCAGAGCAAAATGTTTTATTTCCATTTATTTCCAATGCTTTGCAGATGTGTGTGGGGCAAGTAGGAGGCTAATATATCTCACTTTAGCAGTACTAATTGTTTGCATTATCACAATAATCAAATGCAACCATATTAATCTCTGTGGTTATTAACTTGATTTTTACACATTAAGATTTAGATTTAATCCCCTGGGACCATCTATTAATGCTTTTAAAGTTGAAGGGTTTCAACAGTTTTAAGGTTTTTTTCCCCTCTTTTAGCTGCAGGCAGTAAAATTTGAACGTGTGTGGAGTTTTGTATTTTGCATTCCTGTGGGATTTTCAGAGACACTGCTGTCAAGGACCATGAATCATGTTAATACATAGCAACCTCTACAGCTATTAAAATGTCTGCAATAATGTGATTATTTTAAAACGGAAAAACTAATATCATATGTATTACTTAAAGATCAACGTTTTTTTTTTAAGTCATTGGAAAGGGCTGCTTTTGGGAGGGGGGAATGGAAATGTTAGTGGGAGTCGCTAAAATGCAAAATGTCTAATCCACTAAGAGAAACTTCAGTTCCTTTTACAAAAGACATCCTTACTGAGCTTATAGTCAATGAAGCTTAAAAATGGCCAAAAAAATCAAGATCAATAAACATGAAAAGATATTTTATTTTTGTTTAGCCAGATCGTAGTTACACATACCTGCTGGAACAGTATCTGGTTTCATGCTTTCATGGTCACTGAGTGATGACACCCAAGCAGAAAACTGGGCATGGAGGTGGTTTTATGAGATGTTAATGTGGAATGTAGTGCTCGGATTGAATAATGCCATGAACTGGTTAAAAACTCAGTTTTCAAGGTGGATGTATCAGATACCTCATTTACAATTTATATAAACAAGAAAATATAGTAAAGTGACCCCATGAAAGGAAGTAAGAAAGTGTCTTGGAGTGTATTACAGCTCTAGTCTTTAAATATTAACTCCAAAGACAGAAACAGTAAGATGCTGGTTTTGACAAGAAAGAATATAGTTCCTCAGATCATGTATTTTGATTGTAGTTGATTGTGCATATCCATGTTGCCTTTCCTCAGTAAATCCTCCCTTGGCTACCTGTTTAGTTGGGCAACCTTCAAGCAGCCAGCCCTCGATTTCATATCCCCAAGAGCATTCAAAGGTATGAAAACTTCTACAGCCTCTCTGTCTTTTCTGTATCTGCATTCCTGAATGTACCATGGCTTTCTCCTCCAGCAAATGCTCTAGCACCTCAGGTTGTTCAACAGTTTAGAGGTTTGTGCTTGAATGAAGCACCACAGAGGACAAAAAGGTTCCTGTCCCAAACAGCAACAGAAAGACACCATGGGTAGGATATAATCATTTTAATGGGTAGGAATTTAGCTAGCCAAGTGGTTGAGTAGTATTTTATAAGGTGTTAAACAGGTCTGAAATTTGAAGCTATGGTCTTTCAGTACACAAGTGGCCAAATTTGATGTGATGTATTTTATTGGGCACTCAGAAGGACACTGTCATGAAAGAAAGGGCTCAAGCACCCTTGTTCAAGGTCAGGTGGGTTCCTCAGACAAGCATTTTAGCAAGCTAGTTATTGGCACCACACCAAATAATGTTAGATTATGGAATATAGGCGCTCCATTAGCATTGTTTTAAATTGCACTTTCTGTTTTGTAAAATCAAAAAGGAAATTTCATGGGGAAAAGAAGTCTCGCATTCATGCAACATTAATGTTTAGGGAATAATGTGGTGTTTTGCCATGTTAAAAGAATTATTACAAACCCTTCATTGAGAAGCTCTAGAGATCTCATACTTTGGAAAAGAGACTTGATAATTGGATGTGCAGGAGGGGGAGGCAGATGTATGGGGAGGGTGTCACTTTTGGTGACAGCAATGAGCCTTTTTTTGTTCTTATGAAAAAAGACCCTTATCTGGCCGAATTAGAAGCCTTTGAAAAATCTGAGAAGCGGGTAGCTGCAGGTTAGCATGGGGCAAGTAACTGGAGCTCAAGGTAGAGTGATTCACTCTTGGGGTCTCTGCTTCCCTGAGCTGAAGAGAGAATACCATGAGCTCCTGTGCATACAGGCAAGAAGGCTTGGAGGAGGCAAATTAAATTTGCATGTGCCCCTTCCAGTGAGTGCATCTTTTTACTTGCATGGCTCTTTTTTGTATTACCTGAGCACCCCAGAAATCTTGAATAATATCAATAAATACAGGCCAGCTCGCGTCTTCCGAATCTCCACGTAGAGGTGATCTCCTTTCCCAGCGCCACAAAAGTTGTGACGATGCTCCGCCCCTTCCCAGCTTTGCCAGCCGGCCTGCCCCAGGGAACAATGGGGCCGAGCTGCCTAGGCGCCAGGGTGAGAGGTCATGGCATCCAACCGAGCTGCCAGATTTGGGGGCAGATCCCACGGCCTCTACCGCACTGAGCCAAAAGCAGATCTTCTCTTGCCCCCTGCAATCCTGGCAGGGAATCTCGGCAAGACAAGCCTCAGAGGAATTCCTTCCTCAAAACTCACCTTTCACAGCCTTTTTTTTCTTTTTTCTTTTTTCTTTTCTTTTTTCTTTTTTCTTTTTTCTTTTTTCTTTTTTCTTTTTTCTTTTTTCTTTTTTCTTTTTTCTTTTTTTCTTTTCCACATAGAAAGGGACAAGACCGTATGGAAAATTAACTGCACTGGTTTACGGGTCACGTGTGTGAGAGGCTGTGAGCGTTTGTGCATAGGGTCATTGTTGGATTTTACAGCGGTTGCTTTTATCCTTGGAACTGAAGCTGCCACGTATTTTGAGATACCTGCTTATTTTGTAAAGCTAGAGGTCTGGGCAGAGGAACTGATAGAGTCGCTCAGCTCCACTGAAATACCTTGGACTTGGAGACCTGAACTAAGCGACAGACAGAAAGACAAAAGAAACAGAAAACATAAACATGTAAATGTGACATCTGCAATTCCACTTTATGGAGCATTTTACATGTGTGAAAATAGCTCATTGTCTTGCAAAAGTGAGAACTTTGGGGTTGAAACCGATGACAGAAATTAAGGGGACTTAAAAGGAAAAGCCCAGCTATAGAAATGAATTTAAAAGAAGAAAAACAAAAAAAGGCTATGCCAACATTTTCCTGAATGATAGCAGAGATGTGTGCTAAAGAATAGGTGTTGACAGAAAAGAAACACAACCCTTTAATAAAAGAGGTGGGCAGGCAGACATATGAACTGCTGAAATTTCAGCATTTCAGAGTCCTGTGGGTAGCGAACACTGGAACACAGGAAAAACAAGTAGAAAAGATCTTAGGAAACACTCACCTCCTAAAATTTTTGATCATTTTAGATGCCATTTCACTTGAGAAAAGAAACAATTTTATATATATATATATATGAATTACAAAGGGAAAAGAAGACGGGGCGGGGGGGAGGAGGAAAAGACACATTAATGCTTTGACTTCCCTTTCAGATATCCCCTGCACTGTGTCATAATAAATCTTGCATCTTGCTGCTCAGCTGAGGACTCTGCTGCAACAGTCCTTGGTCGCTTTGTTTCGGAGTGCCGTTTGCATTGAATTTGGGGAGTTCTCTAAGCAGCTGCAACAACGCTGTAGCATTTCCTCGCCATTTCCTAGCAAAGCATGATCCAAAAACGCACTTTTGGGGAGGAGGTATTGGGGAAGCATTGCTTTGGGTAGCTGTGACTCCCTGAGTCTGACAGCCTCTTGACAGTTACTAATATCGGCAGAGTGAACGTGTGTAGTCTACTTGCAAGGTTTGTGGTGTGTTTTTGATTTCCTGCCTCCGAAATGCATTTTGGCTAGAAAACAAGCGGGGCATATGCTTCTCTTCCTTGCCATACGCATATCAGGAAATTGTTACCCATGTACCCCGTTCACACTAGGTAATTGGGTAATTGGGCTGTTAACATTTAGGAAGAGATTCTTGCTTATTGGCTATTCAGTTGTTGTGCGAACATGAGTAAAAATTATGAGTTCTTGAAGAATGTGAACTCCGTGTGATTCTGTCCTCATGTAGGCTTTCTAAAGGGTGTTAATTTCCACAAACTATGCTTTATTTGTCTTTCTCTTAGCTACTTCTTTCAATGCCTTTATTCTCTAGGGGTCATGTCATTGTCTTCTGAAATCTTGAAAGATCTTGCTTACATGTGAAAAGTGGCTTTTTATGAAATGCACAATTTCAGAAATTAAACCTAATCAAGGCACCTTCTTCTTCCAGGGCAGTAAATTGGTTGTAATAATTTCTGTGGATTTTTCTTTTCTCAATTTCATATATGTAAAAATAATGGAAAGAGACAACATCAAATTAAGAAAAGGTATTGCTCAATGTTCATTCAGAGGGCCTGAGATTTGAGACATCTTAATAGATGACCCAAGATTCTCATGTTTTTTACAGTGTAACATCCTTTTAAGTTGTTGAAGTCTTACTTCCATGTTAAAATTCTCTTCTGAATATGCCTTTTTTTAAATTATGCTGACCAGAGACAAAAGATTTTAAGATAGTTGCCAGAATATTTTCCAGTAATACAAATTCTTAAGATTAAGTCCTTGAATCTGCAGCAGGATACAGGCTTTGCCTGCAGTTTCCAAGTAGACAAGGGACTTTGCAGAGCTACAGGCATCCAACTGTCTTGCCAACCCTTGATGGATTGAGGCCTCTATCAGAAGCAAATATTAATTTGCATTTATGTTGATCGAGAGTTTTATTTCTGTTGCAAGAGGGGAAGAAAAAGAGGTCACATTTCGATGAAGATGTGAGTGCTTCTGCATGGTATCATGTGGTACAAATTGACCAGAGGTAGTTTCCCTCACTTATTTTGGGGCTTGACCATGACAAAATACTTGTTTCCATCAATATTGGTAAGACTGTTCATCTGAATATGGTCTGATAAATACTACAGAATATCCTCCAAATGCTTTATGGAAGATTGTATTTCTTATATGAGGGCCCAGTCCTCCTTTTTGGTGTAACGTTTACTCTCTGGCTTCTCTAGGAAAGAGCAGAATTAGCTTACAATAAAACCTGGAAAACACACTCTGATGAGGGTTCTTTGAGACAACAAGATATTTTGAAACATATAGTTGATCCTGGCATCCTGACAATATGTTTTAGGCTGTAAAAATCCACTAAAATGCATCAAAACAATGATGATGATGATGATTAATTTCAGTCCTAAAGAGAAATGGCTAATGGATAATACGTATCACTGACCAACTTCTGAATTCACAAACTCCGCTTCTAGATTTCTCTCTGTGAAAAGAAAAGACATTTAAGCAAGTGATTCTTCTTTTTAACATCCCAAGCCCTTAGAATGTTGTCTTTATGGATACACTTCAGAGTTCAGCTTAAAGATCATATTGCTTTAAAATGGGCATAGTAAAACCAAGCACGCCTGGAGGAGAAATTGTAAGCACAATTATGTTTGCCATAGAGTTGCTAGGTCAGTGGGCGGTATACGATGCACCCATCTTTCTAGGAGCAGTAGGATTTCCTGCTGTTTTTTTCAGTAGTGACCTAGAAGGAGGTTAATGATTCCAAAGAATGACTTTTCCCTTAGGGAAAATTTACTCTTCTGACCTTTTTCTCTATCTGTCCATTCCTTTTAAGTCACAGACCCCCTTCATTTAGCTTACATCAAGCTGTTTTATTTTCTTCAAAAACATGGTTGAAGTGACTGCTTTTGCTTTCATTTAACCCTTGAACTGGATGCATTTCCAAACTAAATCATTGCCCAGAATACGGAGTTGCTTGTAAGCATTTCTTTCAAATTTCTATATTTGTCTTAAATGTGATTGTCAACCCTCAGAATCACTTTGACAACTGACTAACTTCGAAAATGCATGCCTTTAATGTACTCTTGCAATCATCTCCGAGAGTTGCTTTACAAAAAGAACATGACAGGAATAAAGCAGCTATTGGATTTTTTCTTTTCCTTTTTTTTTTTTAGTTCTATCAAAATGCTGATGGAACCACAGTACTACAGAAGGAAATTTTATTTAAAATACATTCACCAAGACCATCATGGCATTTTGGGGATTAAATTTGAGCTCATAAAAAATATCAGCATTGCACAGTCAAACCATTGGAGTGTTTTGCTTTGTCTGAACTGTGCAGACACTACTGAATCAAATTTGTTGTCAGAATACTATGAAATAAAATTGTAATTACTTTATTATTCTCAAAGGTGTTGACTCTCGGGTGCAAGGAGTTCTGGAGGGTAACTGGAAACAGAAACTGCCTTGTGCTCGAAGCTGTCAACTTCCTTTTACTCTGCAGCAGACACTGTTTTTGTCTGTATTGTATTACACGCGGTTATTGCCAACATAATAATTCATGAATATTCCTTCATTTTCAGAATTATAATTAATGCTGGATTTTGACATTATGACAAAGTAGGGCGGCTCGGCAGCAGAAACATTCAGCCCTAAGAACAAAGGAATTGCCATATTGGAGCAGACCAGTGGTCCATCTAGTCTGGTATCTCTCTGCCTCTCATACTGGCCAATGCCTGAGGCTGCCGAGGAAGGCATAACCCCCCCTAACGCACCTAATTGCAATACTATACCACAGAGGGAAATTTCTTTTCGACCCCAGCTGGTGATCAGCTTATGCCCTGAAGTATGAGGATTGATAGCCCTTATAATTTTTATTCTAGCTAGTGTGGTTGCAGATGCTATACTTAATCAAATAAATGTCTAATACTTTGGTAGAGCTAAGTAAGGGCTAAATACTCTCATCTCTCGGGAAAAATCCCGAGGAAGGAAAAAGTGCTGAGAAATTCCACAAGGAGAATCACATTGAGTTCCCACTGCTTTCTCCCCTCTCAGGGGAGTACAGTTTGCATGCTTGTGGAGAGGCTGGCAGGGCTGGAAAGGACGTCAAGCAGCACAGTCCTAGGCTTCGTAGGGGAGTCGGGCTCCAAGTTCGGCTGCTCTTTCCTCCTCCCTCATTCTGTCCCTTAGCCCGGACCAAGAGGGTTGTTTAGACTGAGGAGTGGGAGTTAGGGACTCCTATAGCAGCAGCTATTTGGATTTCTGTCTGAAAAACGAGTGGTTTTAGAGGGGAAACTATGTTGCATGGGACGGCTGTTCCTCAGGTCTTCCTTTGCAACCTGAGATGCCCTTTCACCAAACCTGCATATCGCTGGCCATGTGCCCTTTGTGTGGAGGAGCAGCTGAGGAGTCTCAGGGACTGGAGGACATGACAAAGAGTTAGTCCTCCTCCTTTCACTTGCTTTTGTATTTGTTTTCTAATCTGTTATTCCCTCCTTTTTTCTTTTTTTTTTTTTTTTGGAGCAATTGCCCCAAAGCTGTTTTCCTCAATCCTATGCAGCAGCAATAAATCCCACAATTTAACTATATATTCTGATGAAAAAAGCATCTCCATATATTCATTTAAATGTGCTTCCCACTTATTTTTTTGTGAAACGAAAGAGAACAGACAGGAACACCTGAGCTGTTCTGTATCAACTGAAATTTTATGTGATCCTAAAACTCCTCATCCTCTTCATGTTTCTAAATGAAATGATCTTTTCTTTTAAATCTGCCTTCCAACTTGGTCCCGTCCCCCATTTCATTAATCATGTTTACTGCATTTCTCTGTATGTTTCCTCGGTTTGCTGTGTCTTGCCTATAATCCACAGACTAAAATACAACAGAATGTACAGATATGCAGCTTTTACTCATGAAATCATATAGTAATATTTTATGTTTAACCATCTTTTTTGTTCTTAGTGTATCTGAGTGTCTTCTCTGCTTTTGTATGTTTTCTAAGCTCCTGCAATATGCTGGATAGCATTTTTCAGTGAATGATGCCTAGATTTTCCCGTGCTAATTAATAGCCATCAATTCTTGAAAATATTTTCCAACATGCACTCCTTGGCATTAGTCTGCTTAATTTTACATGCCATCATGTCACTATTTTATCTTGGTTCACTGGCTTGCTCTGGAATTTCTTCAAGTTTTGCCTAAATTCAGTTAACTTAATAAACGGCCAAAAATACTCCCATGAATTTTCCTGTTTAGAGCAATGGACATTGGGTCTAAATACGAGAAAGCAGGCTGTGACTCTTGTAGTGAAAACAAATTTTACTATCTTTATTTCAGAAGGCTTTTTTCAAGATTGCTAATGAATAAGTTGAAGAAAACCATCTTTATTGCAGCTATTGATCCCAGGGGCAATTCAGAGTTAACCTCTTTCTCTGCTTCAACTGACCACCGATTCTTCTGCAGTACCTAGAGAAAGGGGTGCTGTCTAGTCATCTAAACGCAGCTCTGGAACCTGGGTGTTCATGGACTGAAGTCCTGGTTCTGACACAGCTTGCTTTTACAGTTATAGGTAAGTTGCTTCATCTCTAATATAACCAGCTCATTAGGAAGTTGTGGTAATCTGCCAGGGTTTATAAAATGCTTTCAGGGGGCAAAATTCTAATTGTTTTGGTGTTTCGGGTCTTGTGTTCCGTCATTTATCCAGTTTTTACACCATAGCTGGACTTCAATTCTGGAGCTGCTATGTTTTTCTTACGAGAGACCTTACCATAAGCTTTTGGAAACACTAAATAAATTGTATCTTCTGGTTCTACTTTATTTACTACTTAATTAACTCTTTCCTGTAGTTCTAGGAGGGTTGAGAGAATGTAGGTAGAGGCATTGCAGCTTTTCCTCGCTATCTCTGTGCCTAAGCATATTATTTTTACTGATTCTCTGAATAGTTTCCTAGTACTAAAGTAAGACTTACTGGTTTATAATTCCCAGGATCATCATTAGCACCTTTTTAAGAGATGGGTACAACCTTGGCCACTCTCCAGTCCTCTGGTACAGTAGCTGTTTTTAATGATAAATTACATATTTTTGTTAGCAGCTCACTTGCATTGGTCTTCGGTTCTTTCAGAGCTCTCAGATGAATACCATCTGGTCCTACTGATTGATTGCAGTTTAATTTCTTGGGTTGATCCATCACCTTTTTTGATATTCGTATTTCTGATAGCGTCTCACTTTCAGCACCTAAAAAGAATAAAGCCTGTGTGGTATTGCTTCCTCTTTGTTAAAGAACAGTGGGAAGAAGCTGTTTGGCTTTTTTTTTTCTTTTTGTATTTTTGTTTGTCTAACACAGCTAAGCATAGGAAAAAAGAAATTGACAGCAAATACTCTTTTTTTGTTTTATTACAAAAAACCCTAAAGATGTGTCAGAGATTTCTTAGGAGATGATAGTGTCAGAAGCCCAGAATTTCAAGTTCAT
Source organism: Pygoscelis adeliae (assembly GCF_000699105.1). Classification (NCBI taxonomy): domain Eukaryota; kingdom Metazoa; phylum Chordata; class Aves; order Sphenisciformes; family Spheniscidae; genus Pygoscelis; species Pygoscelis adeliae. The sequence continues at coordinate 7,453,999 of NW_008825498.1, forward strand.
TTATATTTTCTATTAATAGTGAATTGTACTTTTCAGCATTGAGTCACTGTGGATTGCTGTGGAAAAACTGCCAAGGGAAGTATATATAACATTTTGGGGGATTTCAGTGTTATTTGCTATGGCTGAGCAGAAGAATAAAGATGTACTTATATTACCTATAGTACTAGAATCTAGAACAGAAAAAGAAATCGGAAGGCAAGCTTCTGCAATGGAATAGCTCACTGACAAGCAAGCAAATAGAGAAAAACAATGCTATTACCATACTTACATGAAAATAGAGCAAGAAAGAGAAGTGTCATAATCAGTGTCAATTGGTAGAATATTTCTCAACTCTGCATATTCCTCTATGCACCTCCCCACTCTTCCCACATACTTATACAAATCTCTCTTCTGTCTGCTTTTATTATTCACACTGCTCTCTGTCTAATTTATACTGTAAGCTCCTCAGGTAGGGACCTTGTCTTTTCATATGTCCATAATGTTAAATACATGCCAGTCAAACTGTTGAAATTATAATAACTGAGGGTCTCTCTCTCCCTCCCCCCCTTCCCCCCTCTCTTTCTTCCTCTCTCTCTTTCTCCCTCCCTCTCCCTCCCTCTCCCCCCTTCTTTTTCTTTTCTTTTCTTTTCTTTTCTTTTCTTTTTTTTTTTTTTTTTTTTTTTTTTCTTTTCTTTTCTCTTTTCTTTTCTTTTCTTTTCTTTTCTCTTTTCTTTTCTCTTTTCTTTTCTTTTCTTTTCTTTTCTCTTTTCTTTTCTCTTTTCTTTTCTTTTCTTTTCTTTTCTCTTTTCTTTTCTCTTTTCTTTTCTTTCTTTTCTTTTCTTTTCTTTTCTTTTCTTTTCTTTTCTCTTTTCTTTTCTTTTTTTTTTTTTTTCTCTTCTCTTCTCTTCTCTTCTCTTCTCTTCTCTTCTCTTCTCTTTTCTTCTCTTTACTTCTCTTTTCACTTCTCTTCTCTTCTCTTCGCTTCGCTTCACTTCGCTTTCCTTCGCTTCTTTTTTCTTTTTCTTTCTCAAATGGTAAGTTAAAATCAAAGTAATAATTAGTTTAAAACAGCCCTCAGAGGCAGTCCCAGAAAAAGTGACCTTTTGAGCTACAACCGAACTAGCCAATTTTATTGTGTCTTGAGGTCAAGGCTCCTATTTCACACGACTTGAGGGTCTTTACGTGCATGCTACGCTGCAGTAAACCACACAGAAAGTTATGACCAAGTAGACTTTGCACTTCAGACATCTATTGAGGAATAGCCACAAGATTCAATTCAATCTGAGCCAAAAGTAATCCAGAACCAGGCTCAGGAATGCAATGGAAAATTCCTAAAAGATCGGAGATGAGATTAAAATACAACAAAAAAATAACCAGAGACTGGCTAATGCAAAGCGAGAGCATTGGACTGCTTTTGAGTGGGCTGGACCCTACAATTACAACTTTGTCACCACAGTTTGAAATCTATTAAAGGGATTTATGTTTTGCAGCTGACATTTAAAATTAAGGATTTATGGGACTGGGAATGAATATTTCTTTTGCAATTAGTTTTTTGGAGGTCATATTTCATAAACTGTTATTTTTCTGTTTAATCTACTGTAGCAAGATTTTGTATTGTTAGAACATTTGAAAAATATAAATACAGAAATCGTTTTATTCATTGTAAAGAGACTCCCATGATGAAATTGCTGTTGAGTTGCATCACATAACATTTTCACTAGGTACCTAATATTTCCCACTTGTATATGCTATTAGGCAGGAGCAAGCGAAAGTGAGTGACATCTGATACTATATAACTCATGCACCAGTAACAAATGGAGAGTTTTAATGCAAGATTTTTTGCTTCTCTTATATATGGGCTTTTTAAATTTGCTTTCTGGAAATTTATACACACATTTCTGTGTGTTGCTAGAAGCCTATGAAAAGCTGCATGTTTTTCCATTCTTGTGCATTTATAGAGACGGATTAAACTTCACTGCAGTTGATTATTTGAATTCTTGAACTGAAATTAATTACTGGGAAAAGGAAGGGTATTTTTCAAATTAGGACAGTAATTAATTTAAGACAGTTGTTTTCCTTTGCCACTATTCTAACCCAGTCTTCTCAAAAACAAAGAAATAAAAAAGATCATATAATCATATTTACACAATTCCAATTTAGCTGTCTTCTGTGTCAGAACATTCATACGCAGCAGCAGGAGAGAAAATCAGGATATATAAATTAGAAGCTGGAGTACAATTTCTTAAAGGATGGCTCGATCGTTAAGGAATAGACCCACAGAAATCAGATGCCATTAGTGCCTGGAAACCTCAGGTTGTTATTGGCGCAGGTCTAACTGTGAAATGCAGTAGACCTCGTGTTACAGGTCATCTTTGCGAAGGCATTACGCGTCCTGTTCAACTGTAACTTCATTTTGCCCGGTTCCAGCTTAAACTGTTGCACGCTTCTTCCACAGAGGGAGTGAGAAAGGATAGCTGAAGTAGCCTGAAAATATTTTAAGAAGTCAGTGTATACTCTCTGCTCCAGCTTGATTTTCCTCTGTGACACAGCCACGGAAATAAAGGGGAGTTCTCGATGAGACGATGAGACTGGTCTGAGACGGCTTGATGCAGCCTTGTTTTTGTTGCATCTGTGTGCTTCCTGAAACAAGCTAACTTCAGGGAAAAGAGTGTTTCTCACTTTGGCAAAAGAGTCAACACTGAACGCTGAACTAGTGGGGAAAAAAAGGATGCGAGCGCTTGGTTGTTTTGTGCCTCTCTGCGATGGGGAGGGGTGCAGGGGGGAGAGACAGAGAGGGGGAAAGAAGACAATATAAATGCATTTCCATTGGCCAAAGCTGGGCGGGGGGAAGCCAGTATTTGAGCAAAAAGTGTAATAGGAGCGAGCACGGTAGAGTTGTTAGAGATGTAGGCAGAACACAGATCGGTGCGCAGAAAAGTAGGGAGAAGACAGACGGTGACCACCGAGTGCTAAAAACTTTAGAAACGCAGGCGGCTTTTCTGGACTGCTCAAGAAGTCTGTTTTCATTCATGCAGAAGCATAGGTGTAGATTTTATCAGGACTTTGGGCTGGAGCACCCGCAGCTGTGGATTACAGATGCTTCCTGTCATGTATAAACACAATCATTATGTGAAAGCATGGCACCCACACGGCTACCTAAACAGCCATTCCTCCGGACTGAAGCGCTTTGTTCTCTTTGGAGTTATTTTTATGACTATGAGCAGGACTCTACCCAAAAGTTACTAGCAGCAGCCGTGTTTTTTCATGTCAATTAAATGGATTTTGTTACTTGTAAAATACATGTCCAAACACAACTCCATTCTTCAATCACAAAGTATGTTTTCTTAACACACAGTGATATATAGTGACACTTGTTTGACTGACAGCACGAATGTAAACCATAGTAAATACCACCTGTAACTTTGAAACTGGTGAAGCTCAGTTAATAAAAATAAGAACATCAGAAAAAAATAAAAATCACGGGCTTTTGCGTTACACTGCTACTTTTAAATATCAGCATGGAAATGAGTTAACTCAGTGAAAGGACTTGGCTGGGTTAATGATGCTGTGTGTTAACGTCTGCATGTGTGCCTGCATGTGTACGTCTCTCTCCCTTTCTAAGGGGGGTGAGATTGCCTCGATTTCCAAGCGCAGAGCGATGCTTTCTCCTCGTCGCGCTTTAGATACTGACACAGTTAATCATCCCGCTTAATTTATATTAAACCTCTATACAGCAAAATGTAGGTCCCAGCAGTTTTTAAGGTCCTCTGTTCATAGCTTCTGATGTACTGTATGTCATGTATATTCCCTCCAATCAATTAGTAAATAAATAAATACCCTTGCTCTGCAGAGTGAATCACAGAGCTGGTTCTTGTTGGGAGGAGGGGAGTCTTAGTAAACAAAACTGTATCTGGAACACAGTGCAATCAATTTTAGAAACAATTCTCCTGGTAATGTATCATTTAGTTACCGAGAGTAGCATGTTTTCTTACCTCTCACAAAGAGCTTTAAAAAAGAAAAGTTATTTCGGGGGTTGCCAGCCCGTGGTAATTTAAGCAGCTTATCATTCTAGAATAAAGGATGAGCAAGTTGTAGAAATACTGATGTTTAAATCATATTGGAAAATCCTTCATCACCAGACTCAGAGACTTCCCCCCTCTTGAAAACAAAACAAAACTGCCTTTAAAGTTAATCCGTAATGAGTGAGACTTGGCAGGTCAGTTGCTTTACAAACAAAACCGCATCCAGCATCTCTAGGACAACACGGGGCGGGGGGGG
>NW_008825498.1:7461508-7461940 GCF_000699105.1 Pygoscelis adeliae
GGGGATGTGATCCTGAGCCGCTTCGTGGCTGACGGCAGGCCTTGTTTTCTTCTCGGCTAGGCTGGCGTGCACCAGGAGTTAAGTGCCTAGAAACCAGCGCAATTTCATAGTTAGAAAGCAGGAGCGGGGTCTGCTTTTATGGACTTGTACAGGAGGACCTGGCAAAAAACTGCGCTCCCTTCGCTTGAAACAGCTCTTTCCAGGAGTTCCCTTTTCAAAGTCTTCCTCTTGACTTCAGTGAGCTTTAGAGCAGGCTTTAATTCTTTTTTTCTTTTCTCTTTTCTTTTTTTCTTTTTTTTTTAAACTCTCCAGATATTTTAAAAAGGAATAAAGGGTGCCTTGAATTTACTGCTTTACCTGCCGCTGCCGTCTGTATCTAGTTTACCGAAGTTTGTGCGGTTCAGTGGTGCTTTTGTTCTGCATCTTGTGAAG
>NW_008825498.1:7461970-7509470 GCF_000699105.1 Pygoscelis adeliae
AACGATACCACAATGAAAGTTCTGTTGCTTGGGCGCGCACTTACATTCTTAGCTTCCCAGGGAGGATTTATTTACGTGCGCATAAGAGTTTTAGAGCCAGTAGGAGAGCGACCAATTAGCCGTATTTGCAAAAAAGATGCTGGGAAACTTTAACTGAAGGGTAGTCTTACACCTCCAAGTATTTAAGCGCAAAGGAATAAACGTTCAGAATTAATTGGCAAATAGAGGAAATTGTTCTCCTGTTAGACATTGAATGCGTTTTACTCACGGTTATTTGTTAGATGCGTTACAGAGAGGAGGTTTGTTTCAAATATCTTTCTGTAAACCTCACGCTTAATTTAAAACAAAAGATACAGCTTCCATTTTATGTGGAGGTATGGGCTTTGCCTTCTTTATGTACCAGTAGCCTGGGAGTCCCTAAAATGAGAAAACAGCAACATTGTACGATTCAGATGGAGTAGCTTGGATTTGCTGACAATGAACTACTGACTTAAGAAAACCGCTCAATGTTCAGGGTAGAGATGATAAGAGATTTCTTTACAGTGTCTTATTTACTATTTTTCAACTAAAAACAGGCAGTAAATCAATCATCATCTGTAATTATTGTTGCAGTAATTACCTTTGGGGAGTAGGTTATCATTCTTAGTGGCCTTTGTTCAAGTATCTTTTTCATTTTCCCTGTTTTATGTTTCTTGAATCATGTCCATTTTTGAGTGGATTAATAGTATTCTGAAAGCAGTCTGATTGTAAGATTTCTGAAAGGGCTAACAGTGCGATTCATCTGAGAAGTTGAAAGATGCTTGCACAGGCATAGCATTTAAATTCATTGATGAGAGTCTGCCCATCAATTATTACATCTTCATTTTTAGTGAACAAACAAAAGCTGTAAGTAATGTTACAAGGAGAATTTAAACTGTAACTCCAATGCAGCATTTATTTAAATTCCTTAAGTATTACTGATTTAGTCAGTACAAAATACAGTTCTGCAGCTTAAAAATAAACAGTATTTTAAATAGCTCCTCTGAAAAACTATTCTTTGAATGTATGTAAATGAGTTATTTAAACTCATGAGTGCTGTTTTACATCTAAATAAAATATGGAGTTGCACATTACATTTCCAATTTGTCATGTATTTAGCAACCCTTTCTGGGGGGAAGATAGAAGAGATATTTTTGATATGTCTGTCACTTTTGATAACTTAATTTGAAACTTATATCTTAGGGGAATACTGATACAAGGCAGGTAAATACATTAAAACAAAATGACAATTGAGTTTTTTATATTGAATGCCTGAAACTAACGTTCATCTGAAATGGTGGGTGTTAAGAACTTGCTAATGACTAAATCTCTTCTGTTTCTTGAAAAAACATTTTTTGGAATTACCCTGGTTTCTGTTTACATTCCTTTTCTATTTCTTTTTCTCTCTCCCTCCCCCCCCCCCTTTTTGGTTTTTTTCCAAATTTGGTCTGAATCCCCCCCCACTTCTTCTTTTGTTTTCAGATTTGGACCTAGGAAAGAAAAAAGGCATGGCTAACATTAGATAAGCCTCTTACAATTTAAAAACAATAAAAACATCTTTCCAAGGAAAAAGAAGATTGTAATTATTTTCTGTGAAAAGCACTGTCACTTACAAATATACTACAGGGTTGTGGCAAAAAAAAAAAAAAGTCTCAAAAGGAGAGTAAATTATTTAAGTTTCTGAAAAACTGTAATTTGAATATCTTATTTTACTTTAGGAAGGAGGAATTAAAGTTCAACTGCTGGGTTCTTTTAGGCAGAGGAAGGATCAGTTGCATCAAACTCATCAGTCCTGACCTATATTTCATTCTACTGATTAATTTACCCCATTTCCTTTGCTAGTTTCTGAAAAAAAAATCTAGTAGGTATCATTGACGTGATCAAAATCACCTAATGCATTTGGTGGGGGAGGGAGGATAGCGGGAGAAAAGCAGGTGGGGAAAGATAAGTCAGAGATATGATACCTGTGTATAAGCCCCAAAAGAGCCACTGTGCAAATGAAGAGTATTGAAGAAGGGCAATTGGTATGACTCCTTAAACTCCTAACACCTAAGGGCAGCGCCATTCCCTAAGTAAAACCATGCTGGAGACCCCCTGAGATGAGAAAGCAACGGGGGGGGGGGGGGAAGCAGCTCGCTTGTATCTTGTTTAACTTGGCCATTTGAGTGGTAAACCTTTTTTTGTGACTTGGCATACTGTGCAAGATATCACATTTAGGTTACTGACCACCTCTCCCCTCCCTCCCCTTTCTGGTTTACGGGGTTTTAGTTTCCGGAGGGCTTGAGGCTGTTCTTTTGCCCTTACTACCGGCTTTTGATGAGAAACTTTGTTTAGAAACAAAGTTACAAAAAGATAGTCACTTGCAAAGAAAACCAGGTCTTCTTTACACAAAACGGAATGAAAATGTAGTCCTACTAACTGCTAAACCCAGGTTTCTCTAAGCTAAAGTCAGGTAATATTCATTATGCTAAAGTCACCCGTGAAAAATCACTGAAATTGTAGGCGTTAGATAAGTCATCAGAAGGAAACTAGAACAGCCCCACACATTTAATAGAAGCGCTGATCTCGGAAAGTGATTTCTTTTTGAAAAAAATATAAAAATATTTTGTTATTACTTCAAAGTCAATTTTTACTCATTGTAATTTTGTATCCCGCATTTGATGCAGGAATAAAACTACTGAATGTTAGTTCCTAGAAAGGTGAGAAGGAAAAATTTATCGGCTGTATTTTACATATCTGTTCTGCTTAAAGAAGGCTTGGATCTTGAAATATTTTGGCAAGCTCAGAGTATCTCTTAAAGTTATTCCCTCTTTTTGAGGAAACCTAGGTACTCTTTCCATCCTGACTGAATTTACAACCGCAACTCAGTTCATGTTGGGTGGATGGAGTAAATGTACCTGTGTTTTAACGTGACTTGTTTTCTCATCATAAATTCGAAGCGAAAGGATGTTTCTCGTACAGAGGTGCAGGTGATGTGGTGTAGTACCAAGGAAGGTAGAACAGTAGTGGATTAAAACAAAAATCTTACTTAATAGCAGCAGTAGTTCAGAGAGAATTTGACATTCGGATCCCCTTCAAACAGCAGACTTTACATTTCTGTGTATCTGTCAACTATTTGAATGTTCATTCTCAGCCCCAACCCTCCCCGGCTTCTAAATTGCATGGACTAGACTTCAAAGTCATTAGATTGTCTGCTGATTAGACCATAATCAATGCAGCATAAACAAAAACAGCAATTTGTATTGGCATGATTTCTGTGAACTTGACTTAAAGCTTCAGTATTACCGGTCCAAAGAACTACTTCTGAACGGGCCATTTTCAGGAGCTGTGTTATTTTGGCATCATCGTTTTATAGGGAGGGAACAAAAAATTCGTAAGATTCCATTTGGCCTGAAAAGCAAAAACATCTGTTTGATGCATGAGTGGATTGCTGGCTTCTATTTGGCCATCCAAAAAAGGGCAAAAATTAAGATATCGAACATAAAAGAGTACATGAAAAAACAAATTACAAAGAGGACTTAAGATTAGCATCTTTTTATAATGCAGGCTATTTATAGTGTTCTCTTTTTGACTTGCCAAAGCATGCCCCAGCTCCTTTATATACGAAAAAAATCCGTAACAACAAAAACATCCCTAACCTTTAGTGATATTCATTGACTTTGGCAATGTATAGTGGTATTGATGGCCTTCATTAGCTGTAGGATTACAGTAATGCTACCCAGTCATTTTTGGGGCTAGCATGAGTTATATTGACCGTCACCGTCTACTTCTTAGGAGCAGGTACTATTAGGAGTGAACATCTAAACGGCTGCATCTGAACAGCTACGGGTTGTACCGGTAGTTTCCATAAAGGTGAAATCTTGTGACAAAGATAATATTAAGAGGCTTAGAAGTACCGCACGTTTGGTTTTGTTTTGTTTTCCCGAGTTGCTGTTAACTTGTGTAACAAGGGAAGCTGTCAGTATGGAGGCACTTATCTAACATGTGTAGGATAACGTTATCCGCCATGATCTCAGATGTCTTGAAAGGCTTTATGTTGCTCTGTAATTCATTCAGTCTAATTTACAATGGGTTTAATAGCTCTCATTTCTTTGTTCTGAAACACGATTCAGTATTTTGAAACTCGCACATTTTGGAAAAAAAGTCTTCCTTTTGAATAATTGTACATGAGGAAAGGATCTAGAAGAACTGTTAATGTTTTATGTACACCATACGGATTCAGTGTTTTTTCTGTGTAAAACACGGAAAATAAGGTACTTGGAGTTGTTTTTTTTAGATTGATTAAAATATAGTATAAATGCTGATACCTTAAGACAGACCTCTTAGCATCTTTTCCCAGCTGTATTTTACGGTTTTCATTGGTTCCTGTAGGGCTACCTGAGCTCAAAATCGGTCTCAGCTGGGTGTGGGGAAAATGCGCTATTTCACTTAAATCAGAACTGTGGCATATATACATATGTACATATATTTTTCCCTGAAGGGGCAACATACAGTTCCATGAAGAATTGGGCCTGGTTTATTTGGTGCTGTGAAAATGTACATGTCTGTTTTCAAATATATTTTGCAGTGTGTTACTACAAAGCATTAAAGTTTTTCAGTTGCTCTCTCTACAAAAGTCAGATAGCACAAGAGAAGCTTGTAAATCATAATGCAACACTTGGCATAGGATTCTGACAGCAGATGAATGTGCAAAACCCGAAAGAGGTGCTGAGGTTTGTTTTTGTTTCAATTTTAATTTTAGACAACTTGGGTTCTATTTCACCTCAAGTATGAGTAATTATGCTAGTTTAGCAATTATTAGAGATGAAAGAAATTCTGTTAGATATGAGTCTCCTAAACTTCAGTAGCTTTAGTTTTAGCCAGGATAATGATCAAGGAGTACTTAACCATATGCCTAGGGACTCTGCTGTAGCAAAAAAGATAGGGCTGTTCTTGGGGGTATCCTTATTACAACATGTTATAATTAACATTTTCATTCAGCCCTCCTACTTTCCAAAAAAACCTGCTTTATGTTCTTCTGTGCACACATTAGTAAGACTGCACAAAATTGCCCTCTTCCAATGGATTTTTGAACCAGGACCATTGTCCTCCGTATTTACAATATTAGTTAACAGTGGTCACGCTGTTTTTCCCCACTTCACATTCCTTCAGTTTCAAACACTTTTTTTCCCTCTATACTGCATAATTATTGAGAAAAAGATGTAGAGGGGGTTTTTTTCCTCCTTTTTAAGGATTTAGTCTAGGTTATCATGTTCTTCTGGTGTGTGCCCATTTGGGTCTTTAGATTTTCCTTTAGCTAGAGTGATGCTGTGCATGCTATACCACAACTTTTCTTTGTACAGTTGAATCCGTATAATGTATACTCAGAAGGGTTGTAGCATTGTTGCTTACCAATTCTGCACAATTAATGCCAAGTGAAATTTTAGGTTTTGCGGGTATGTGTTTTCGTTGTGGTTTTTTCCCTCTCTTTTTTTATTATGGGAGCAAGACAGAGGGGTGTTTTTTGAGTAAGTGATTGATCTGATACTTTCACTTTTAAATATAGGTGCAATTAGGTGCAATTTTTTCTTTCTAAGGTTAGGATTTGTAGTCCTTCAAGATTTCTTAAAGTAATTTATATATCTGTTGGTATAGTGACTTCTGCCCCCCCCCTTCTTTTTTAATGTGATAGGGGCTTACTATGGTTCCTTTAAAAATATAGTAGCAGTAACTAGTTAGCCTTCTTACCAATTTGAAAGTACTAGTCATTAGTTAATCAGCCTGCTGGCCGAAGCAGAACACCTTTTTGCCCTGCAGACGAATGGACAGGATGTTGCTAGTGAGGCTATTGGTGTTTTCCCAACTTCCCAAACCCCATTTCTGGAGAGCTTATTCTCTCATGGAAGGCAATAACCTGGAACAGGAATTTTGTCCTTACCTAACAAGAAGTGAAAAAATCTATCTCCTGGTTTCCTATACAGATGCTCGGTGTTCCACACGAGTGTGGAAAAGCTAGAGCACTTTTAAGTCTAAATGTCCTGGTTAACTGCACAATAGATGGCTTTTGTATACAGTCCCTGAAACTTGTTGTGCCCTTACTATTATTAAGTTGTGCTTTGTCGGGAAAATATATTTCGAACAATGAATTCTGTGGTAATTGATTTTTTAGTTTTATTTTTTCTTGTTCACTTCTTTTGATAACCTATCAAGTTCAACTTCCATTATTGACTCATTAACTTCTTGAAAGGAACTTTAAAAACAAAAATAAGATACCTGCTGTGTTGCTGGACTGGATGATGTGATGTAGTGAGGCAGTGTCCTTGGGAAGACTAGGATATGCTTTGATCAACAAAACTTTCTCTGGCACTGAATTATGATGGCTGTTTTTTTTTTTCCAGACAGAGTCAAGTGAATGTCTAACTTTGATAGTGGCAGTAGGAAGGAGGAGGGGGTGGGGAAGTTAATTATTTTCCACCTCCAAAGAATACAATTGTGAGGAAGGAACTTTCTGATTCACTGGTTCCAGGACAACAGGATGTCAAGATCCATGCCTGATGTAACGTTTTCACTCTGAAGATGGGAGGAGGAAATGGGTTGCTATTGGTCTGCGCATGCAACTGCCGGGAAGGGATTGTGTTACGTGACTTATAAAGAGCTAGAGCATAGGAAAAGATTTTGGTTTGCGATTTCTGGTGAATCTGTTGAGCGGAAGACTTGCTCGCCAGATACAAATGTAAATCAATGAAGCAAGGTCAGAAAGCTCTAAGGTTAGGTCCAAAAAAAAGGGCTTGCATGCTGCAAGGCACTATTACTGCAGTGCTTAGTTTACAGGTGCCTGGTTGCCTAGTGGAATAGTCATCTTGCACCAGGCGCTTGGATTCTTTATATAATTTATAGGTAGGTTAGGGGTTTATGAATGTTGTTGAGTGGGAACTACCTTAAGGAAACAGTAGGAAAAACCTGGAAAGAATAGTGTGTCTTAGCTCCTCCCCTGTTCTAGATGTGGGTGTCTTAGTGTAATAGGGTATCTCAAAGCAGTCACTTACCCGATCCAGCTTTTTGGAGATAGGGGACAGGTTTTTCACTTCCTCCCAAGTTAGAAAGAACGGAGGGATTGTGCTGCTGCTCTTCCTCTCCCCTTTACTGAAGAGGGAAAGTTATTTGCTCTGCTAGGATGTGAGAGGCGGGGATTCTGTTCTGTGCTTGTCTAAGGGTGTTTGAATCTGTATCTCACAGGGAGTACGTCACTCATTACACAGCAGCATATTGTGCAATGAGTGTGAGTTGCCCTTTTATTTTTGTCAACGACGTTTCCTTTTTCGAAAGTGTAATTAAGTATTTGTTGGACAAGAGGGTGAGAAAGAGCGCTCATACACAAGACTTGCGGCTCTAACGGCTTGAGTACCAATGGAGAAAGAGGAGACCTGGGTCCTGGTCTGCCAAGTACTTACTGCAATAATACTTCTGATGAATTATTTCAGTGAAACTAGAACTGGAGTCCATGTGTCCCACTTCCCATGTGGGTGCCCTAACCACAAGGATAAGGTATCATGCTAATTCTCCTTCTTTCTAGTTCAGTGAATATCGTAGATGAGGTATGTCAGCTTCAACAGCAATGAATGAGTGCATCTCAAGTCTGAGGGTGGGTGCTCTTTGTTAGGAAGCTCGTAACGTGAGTACAAATCCTTCTGATAGAGAAGAAAGTTGAGCTGGTGCCACCCACATCCTGGGTGGGTGATCTAACCAGTGGGTGTGGGCAAGAGGGGGAAAGGAAGAGGTCTTTCAGCCCACACATTTTCTGCCAGTATCTTGTAGCAACCAGGGAAGGGTATGTAAACTCTGAAGAATGAGCCCATAAGACTGCATCCAAAGCCAGAGCAGGCAGGAGAATATTTAACCTTCCACTAGCCAGCTGCGGTGGGGCTTTGGTTTGATTTCAGCATTGAGCTGCACAGCACTGAGAAAGCCTGGATGATAAAACCATAGGTACTGCCTGACTTGAGTGGCATCTGAGCAAAACTTCTGGCAATTTAGATGCAGCATCCCCTCACTAGTTTTTGGGCTTCTAAGCTCCTTTGTGGATATAGACCAGAGTGCTGTTCTACGTGATGGAAAGTCAGAGAGTTTGAGGGATCAAAAACAAACGTGTAAAACCCTGGTACACAATAGATGGAGATCTCTGGTAAATCAGGGATAATCTCAATTGAAAGGAGGAGGGTTTTTTGACTCAGACAAATGTATGTCTTTAGGTAATAGAGCCAAAGCATGCAGCTGTATTTTGTTTTGGTGTTGGAACGTGTCAGACAATCCAAACTCCTCAATTTAAGTGTCTCATTTTAGGCACACAAATAAACGACTTAACTTTCAAAGGCAATGATCATCTACAGTAACCTTTACTGTAGGTCCTCATAGCCCTTCCTTACATCACCTGTCTTCAGACTTGTGTAATGTTGGTTACTTCGACGTTCTGTGATCCACGCATCAGCTTGATTCAAATTGCTCTTTCTTGCTGAGTTTAGGCTTTCGTAGACAGTGTTTAATGAATTTCCTGTTTTCTAAGCACAGTTGAAAATACAGGTCTGTAGGAGTACCAGAAATTCTTAGTTATGTCCCTCTGAGAGAGTAAGAAAGTTTAGGTGATACATAGCTTCAGTATACTGAGAGGAATCACTCTGAAAGCATTCGTGTTAAGTACTGGGTTTGGTAATTAGGCTTAACATTTATCTTAGCCTCCTAGCTTCTGTCTTTCCTCAAAATGAACTGGATGCCCACAGTCACATTGTCAGGAATGGAGGTGGAGGTGGAGTACTCAGTACTTTGAGACAGGCAGGACAGCTGAAAGTCCTGACCCTGGTACTAAGAATTGACTCCCAGAGAGATTTCCTCTTGCTTTGCTAATTCTCACCGTGGTCCTCAATTTGACTTGGAGATCCATTATAATCTGTTACATTGCATGATAGAGAGTCTTAGGGATGTCTGGAATTTACTTGAGGTTTATAAAAAGCTTTAAGATTCTTTGGAGAAAAGTACTTTTTAAAATACAGAATACCTTTATTAGTTTACTTTAAACAATAAAAATACGAGTATATGTAGATGTGGCTTAAGCTTGTTAAAAGATGCATGATTAGGGAGGCAAAGTTAGCATTCTGGGTGGGATTAATTAATCTACTACCTCAGCTATCCAGAAAAAGATATCCCCACCACCCCTAGCTTTGGGGTTTCTGTAGAATTCTCCTTCTGCTGCAGGAAAGAGCATCTTCGGCCTTTTCTGCACACAATGTTATGTAAAACTGGACGTCTTTGGGCTGCCACATTTGGATACTGTCATCCTTGAGATCAAGGGTTGGAAGAATATCCAAAGGATTTCTTAAGCATAACTTCTTTCCACTTTTCCAAAGTATATTCATTACTTTTATGTTTATGTGCTGCCTAGGAAAATACTTTATTTTAGCATAAGAATAATATTTTCCAACCACTGCAGTCTAATTGGGAACTCCTAATTCGGTCTTTCTACAGGAAGAACATTAGGGGGAAAAAAACCCAAGCTCAGTGTTGGGATAGACTAAAGAGAGGAGTAAAAAATATGAATGCTATGAGGGGCTTTGTCTTCTGGAAAAAGCAAATGCAAGAAGAAAAATGCTTTATGTAACAGGAATCCTGTAAGGAAAATAATAATTTCCAAGTATCAAGAGAATACTGTCACAATGCTGGGGAGGGTAGAAATAGGAAAAGGGGTATGTCAAAGCACAAAGGAGAACAAATCAGAAATACAAATATTCATGCATATGTGGCCTGGTTTTTGCTGGGATAGAGTTAATTTCCTTCCTAGTAGCTGGTACAGTGCTGTGTTGTGGATTTAGGATGAGAATAATGTTGATAACACACCGATGTTTTAGTTGTTGCTAAGTAGTGCTTACACTAGTCAAGGACTTTTCAGCTTCTCATGCCCCACTAGTGAGAAGCTGGGAGGGGGCACAGCCAGGACAGCTGACCCAAACTGGCCAAAAGGGTGTTCCATACCATGTGACGTCATGCTCAGTGTATAAACTGGGGGGAGTTGGCCGGGGGAGGGGTGACGGCTGCTTGGGGGCTGCTTGGGAGCTGGCTGGGCATCGGTCAGCAGGTCGTGGGCAATTGCATTGTGCATCACTTGTTTTGTATATTCTTTTATCATTATTATTATTTCCCCTTCCTTTTCTGTCCTATTAAACTGTCTTTATCTCAGCCCACAAATTTTACTTTTTTCTCCCCAATTCTCTCCCCCATCCCACTGAGGGGGCGGGGGGGAGTGAGCGAACGGCTGTGTGGTGTTTAGCTGCCTGCTGGGTTAAACCACAACAATATGATTAATTGGATTTTTGTACAGTTGTGGCTGCACACATAGAACTAATTTTCAATAGAGTTCTGGAATGTCGATATTTGAAATGATAATATGCCAATGCATTTCTCTTTCCAACTCTTCTCACGCTAAAGTCATTGGGTCCATATACATTTGGGAGTCAAAGTGGTAATCAGGTTTCTGGCCAGTAGCTGATAGACGTGTATTGATACTAGGTGAAGCTGTTCAGAAAACAATATTTTCTTAGTAGTTCTGAACTTTCATGAATGCCAGTTGTCTTAAAGGACATTATGAAGCAGCCTGAAATGGCTGTTGACTTCCAGGAGTCACCCACTGAATTGCTGCTCACATATGGCGTAGCCAGGTGTGAAATCCTGCACTCACATGTGTTGGCCAGAAGGGTTTAAAAGGTGAGTCTTAGAGCACCAGTGGTACCTAGGGAGAGAAGAAAGCGGAGGAACGTGTAGCCCTAGCAGGTGATGCATTGACATGTGATCCTGCATTTAATACTACTCTGTAACTTCTTTAATTTCAGCTTTGTATCCTGACTGAACCCTTATGGAGATGTATTTCCACAGCATGTTATTGCAAAGTGCGAAACATCTTCAAAATCCATTGACTTTAATAGAGTTAGAGGATACTCAGCACCTCCTGTAGCTGGCTCTTAAATTTGCCTTCTGCTATGTGATTAATCTATCTAATCATACTTAATATCTACCTGTAGATGGTGGCAGTATGAATGTCCTCTTGTTTTTTATGTGGCCATGAGGAGGAGGGAAAAGAAAAGTAGAGAGATACTTCCAGAAATTACAGTCATTTGTAGGTACAGAAATAATGGCACACACGTTTTATTTCTGTTCTGTCTGGGTAACTCGGTAAATTGTGTATTGATTATGCTAATACAGCTAGTGTCTCTATTACTTGTCTGCAGAAATTATTCAAACATGTAGATTGAAGATGCACTTGGCAAAGTTACCGTCCTAAGAAAAAGGCTTTTGTGTAAAGATGGCTTTAAATTGAATTACTAAGCATACGCTAATGGAAATTTATAGATTAAGTATTGAATTATAGGAAATGCAAAGTGCAAGTTAAAAATATATATTCTAAACTTACTATCCCAACAGTCTTAGTTACTATATTAGGTTTATTTTCACATCTCTCAAGGAATATGTTTTAGGAAGCGATAAATCAATAGCAATCTATTTTTATAGTTTATTTTGGGATATGTGGCTTCTCCTGCTTTGTTTAACAAGCTGAAAAGAGGCTCAGGCATTTGGGACAGTTCTTTTTTTTTTTTTTTTCTTTTTAAAAATTTATTAACCCACCTAGATTAGAAGAATATAGACTTTTTTCAATTATCTTTTGCTTTTATTTTATTATAGTTTGTAATAGCTCAGAAGCCATAAATTTTAGACAGTTCTCCAAAAGGCTTCCCTTTCAGTGAAAATGTCCTTTTTCACATCTCTAATTTTATCCATTTCTTTTCCATACAAGGTTTTTCCCAGGCATCAACCAGAAATGACTTGTGCTAAAACTACGGATTAACTCTTCAGTGAAGGGGAATCCTGGTTAGTCAGTAGAATATGAATGAGATTTTGCAAGCTAGAAAATCTGTGTATATTTTGTACTAACTTTATAAAATAATCTCCCTCCTTTATAGACTAACCATGTGTCCCATGAAGAGACTCTAAGCAAAAGGGGTGAAATCCTCATTGATCAGCAGGTGTTGCTGTAGAGCAGTCAGGAGATTAATTCTATTTTTAGGATCTCTGTATCAAAATTCCCACAGGTTTTCCTCATTGGCTGTCCTTGATGGTACTACCTGATTTGTTGGTTGTTTTTTCTTTTTTCTTTAAAAAGGCATAGTTGGTCTTAATGTTGACATTCAGCAGCCTAAGCCTGAGAGGTGCTCTGAACTGAAATCGTGGTTTGCCTTAGACACTGGCCGTACCAAAGCTGAAATGTCCTAACCTTTCACATAGATACAGCTTCAGTTTAGAGATATGTTTTTTGCAGTAAAATTTTAAAAACTGGTGTCTGTCCAAACCACAGGCTTTTATAATGGGAGATAGAATTGACGTGCTGGAATTCTGTTTTTCCTTACTGAGATTTTTTTTTTTTTTAAATTGTTCTCAAGAAGTGTGGTGCCACAGTTTGTGGTGATCTGGTCTTTTTTTTTGAAATTTTATTATTTGGGTTTCCTGCTTGTTTTATTTTTCAAAAGTTGCACTGAGAAAATATGTATGGTTTGATGGTTTGTTGTTTTAAGGAACAGATAAGTCAATTGAGAAATATTCCTACAGCTAACAAAACAGGTGACCTGTGGTCATAAACACGTGATTGTAGGGACAAGGAATATTGTTGCGTTCGTGAAAACATTATTTCAAATGTATCTAGAAGTGCTGTTTAGCAGTAACATCACTTATTCATAGTCTGGATTCATAAGCTATTGTTCTGGTTTCCTGAGGCCTCTCCTTTTACTAGCATTTTATCGCTTTGTTATCTGGAATTTGTCTTACCTTATGCTAGGATGTGGTATATGCTGTAATGAAGGTGACACCCCTATGTGCAATTACAGTCCTAGAGTATCAGTAATTTTGATGTTTGAATTAATAATAGTGCCTACACGCTACTGTTTTAATCATCCTTGTGGCTTTTTTTAGTTACTTTTCATGCAAGTGCCAGAGAAATGTTTTTGGTCAGCAAAATTTAAAGCATCTCACTATATAGGTTCTGTTTAAAGTTGCTTTCCTTTCCTCAAAGAAAACGGTATAGTTAATTTTTAAGGGAAGTTAATGTTGGCTGCATGTCACACTGCCTTTCATAGTCAGGTGAGTTTAACATTGGTCTGAGAGCTGAAACAGCACTGAAGTTTTCAGAATCTGGTTGTGGAAGGGTGTAACGTGCTAATTGGGAGCTTATCTGATGCTACCAGCTGTAGCTTACTTAATATAACAATTACTCCTGCTAGCCGGAGGAATGACCTAACTTAATGCAAAGGAAAAGGAGATGCTATTTTGTAGTTGATTCATGCTAATGCTAAGATTTCCCTAATTCTGTGGGTTTTGTGGGGTGGTTTTCTTCCTCCTTTTACCATATTTTCCCCCAAATGAGGTTTTAATTTTCCTGACAAATATGTCAGTCTAGTTGAATATCATTAGCAAGTCTTTGTGCCGTGGCCTGTTGTGACGTACTTGGTTCTGTTGTAACTGAGAATCCTTAAAGGGCTTGAACAACAGTTTAGAAACATGCTAACCACAAAGTTACCTGCTCTGATGCTGGTTTCCTCTTTTTTTTTTTTTAGTGTAATAAAGACACAGTGGTCAGCCTTTGTTGAAAGCAAACCTCAGCTCTCACAGAATTTTCAGATCCCTAAATAGCAGGGAAGTTTTAAACATTTGGTTTCACAAGGCATACACTAGCATGTTTTTACATTACAAAATTGCATACGTGAAAACAATTTGTTACACAGTATCCATGTTTGTTTTTTCCATTTGAAGACCTAAAAATGTTTGGTGTACCTCTCAGTCAGCAGTGTGAAGCTGGGCACATTTTGGTGTGCAGTCGCTTCTCACTAGCAGCGAGAGATTCTGGTACTGCAGCTGGTGGCTGTAGACATTCAGTACAGAACAGCAGCAAAGATGAACTCTTGCATTTTGGTTTGCATACACTTAAAAGTGGAGATCCGCTCAAACAAGCAGATCTTGTTTACCTCTTAGCAGGTAGCTGCTTTATTTTAAAGTTTCCCACTTGGGAATCAGTTCTTGAAAAGTTCATGTTTGGCCACCTCAATTCCATCTTGAAACTTAAAAAATGGTAGAGTTTTTAAACTGCCTTTCTGGACCAAGTTGTGACATGTGTCATGGTTGAGGATTTCACTGGTAGATAACAGATCCGTCTACAACCTTTAATAAGGTTGATCAGTAGGTACTGATGACCAAGGTGAGTTTCCTCTTGAGGGATGGAACAGTGGACTCATTTTTCAGCTTTAGAGCTTGCTCTTGAGAACATTTTTCAGAAATAGATCGACAGCTGATGGTGGGCATAAACAGGGTCAGGTTGGATTGCTGCAGAGGTTTCTCTGGGGGCTTTGAGGGGGTCACAAAAGGTGGTAACCTTTTTTTTTAAACTTTATACTAGTTGTATTCATTTTTCTTCCTTTATTAACGAGTCTTACTGATCTGTGCTGCTCTAGTGAAAAATCTTTCTATTTAGCTTAGTTTGTGTTTGACCACGTGTTCCCCAAAACTCAGCTTTTCATGAGCTTTTCCCATTGCTTTCTTTGTCTGACCAGTTTCCTTTAGCTGTGAGGGCTGCTGGGATGACTGCTTCAGCATTACAAAGAAAATCATACAGTATGATCACAGCTGAAGTACTGGTAACTTCACGTCTGCAAGTGAACTTGTTCATGAACTTCATGAACAAGAAGTTCAGCTGAAATAGTCAGCTCCTAAAATCATATTTTGTGAAATACTTGACTTACTCTAGGGCTGGGGAAACTTTATCAGATCTCTGTTGATGAGAAGAGTGTGCTTACTAGCCACAACTCTGGGACAGAGATGGAGATTGTTTAGAGTCCTCCAGAGCTTGTACTTGACTCTTTCTAATATATGCACTGTGTTTCAAGTTTCTGGTGTCCTGAGTGTCCTTATGAAAACTGGTGTTTTTTTTCTAGAAACTCAGATTCTAGAAACAACCAGTTGTATGAAGCCTTGGGGTTGGCGGAGGAGGAAAAGAGGTACCTGTGGAGTGTGTATATGTATCTCTTCTTTTGAATATATGTCTAGATTTATATGTGACCCTAAGTGTTGCACTCTCTTGTCCCAAGAACCAGGACAAAACCCCCCAAATCTCTGGATTTTAACCCAGTTGCATGATTATTTTTGAGGTCTGAATTCTTGGGAGTGGAAATGCTGTAAAAGTGCAGTCTTTCCCCTTTCAGCTTCTTCCCCTGTGGAGGGAGAATGAATTCTTTTCTCTCCGCTGTTCTCTAACTCAAAGAACTCGGTCTTTGGGAGAATAAAAAGGAAATGGTTCTGCCTTTTAGCTCTTCCCTTACTTTTACTTTGGGAGAGTCAATCTTACTTAGGCATCATATCAGAGCATATGAGAACAGCTCTCTCTAATTTTTCAAAGTAGCAGCAGAATGGCTCTTGTTAGGTTCACTCTTGCCCAACAAGTTTTGAATAGTGAATCTGACAAGAATTGCATTGTTTTTAGTTCTACTGCTCTGGAAAGCTGTGAGCCAAGGGAAAGATGCTGGCATGGTGTATACAGTAAAACAGCATGGGGTTAGTTTTCCTTTGCAAGGCTGTCTGCACTGCTGAGATGTTTGCTACTGAATATAGGATTATTATTATTCTTTTAAAGCTTATGTATGAATTAGCACACACACCTCTCCCGTCTGCCAGGAGAAGGCTTTCTTTTATCCGTGTGGAGCGAGTAGAATCTTAAAGCCCAGAATTATTCTCTCATTTAGTTCCATAATCAAATACAGTAGAGTGCATTGAAGACAAATATCCCAGAGGAAATTCGATTTGGTTTTTAAGCCATGAAACCGATTTGGTCACTCTGTTCTCAGATCTGTAGCTTCCATACAGCAATGTATTCTGTTTTGGTCTGGTCTACACTTTCGCACTTTGCAGTGCAGCTTTTCTTGCCCGTGTTGTACAAGCATTACTGGCTTTCAGAACTGAAGCTGGTGTAAAGATGCTTGAAGCACTTCAGCTACCTACCTAACATCTTTTTTTGTTTTGTTTTTGTTTTGTTTACCTTTTTCTGACAGTAGAAGAAAATGAAACAGAGGACCAGCAGGCAGGTGTGGGACACACAGCCGCACAGACTGGTAATGCTGAATTCCTTCATTAGTGCTTGCTTACCGTTTGACAACAGTGTGAGGGATTTTTGTATCGGGGTGTTTTTGCACAGCCTGCACTCTTCCTTCTCCGTTTCAGCTTAGAATGCATTCTTGGGGCTCGCAATGGAAAATAACATTCCTTTCCCCGTACCTTTCAATTCCTGAGAATTTGAAATTCTGCCTTTTGTAGATCATCCAGCTGAAAGTGAGATGCTTCTAAAGCGCAGCATGCTTTTTTTTCTTTTTTGTTAACGATAATCCTTCTCTACATCCCCCATATAAAACCCCACCCTATGCCATTTCAGATGAACTTGAATATTCATTCCACTTAAACTATTTTCATATTTATAAACTATGTGGATAAGGGTAATTTCTTTTAGGATTATTTGTATAATTTCTTGCCAGTCAGGGGTTAATTTAGGGCTCCTTAATTTTAAGTCAGTGAGATTGGGTAGAAAAAGCTGTTGTTTGAGTCAGAATCACAGGGATATATGTTGTTAATAATCATGAAGAAATAATTGTTAATTCCCAATAACAGAAAGGGCTCTTTTATTCTCTAATATGGTTCTGAGAATGCAAAAAATACTTCTGTCTTTGGTACTGATTCCACAGAATTTTATCTGAAGAGCAGGACCGACTCATCTGAATAGTCTCATTCATTCAGCTGAGGTCACCTTTTGGAGTAAGGGCTGGCTCCTTAAGGATATTCCTAGAAGGCTAGTCATCTCTGAATACGTGTAGGTAATTTGTTTGAGAACAGTTGGAGTTATTCCTCTTATGAAGGTGAACAATGCAGTTAATTTTTTGTTCAGCTAGAAGACTTTATATTTCTCTTGTGTGTGTGTCCTGTGGGTTTGTGTTTGGTCTTTGGTGCCTTTTATAGGTTCTAGTGGCTCTGCGCATAATCTATGTTGTTTGAAAAGAGGAAATAAAAGTGAGAGAGTTCTGTGCTTTTTTAATGGGAAGTTTCTCAAAGTCTTCTGAATACGCTTATGTCTCTGTTTAGCTATCTGCAAACTTGGAAAAAAGCAAACTTGTACTGCTGTAGACACATGAAGTTGAAAAATAGAGGACTGCAAAACTGGAGATCAATATCACAAGGAATGGTTGCTTTTCCACATTTTTTCTTAAAATAATTCTCAATGGTTAAGTTGTCTTGCTAGTTATTTATTTCCCATTATGTCCTGTGTTATTCTCTGTCTGTTTCTAGGCAAGATTTAACATTCTATTTTTCTCTATAGCAAGAATGCAGTGCCGATATTAAAAACAAAAAACCTTCTGATACAGCAAGCAGTACAGAAGGCCCACACTGTGTACACACTGCCAGAAGTTTTTATAGTAATACTTTGTATCTAAGCTCTGGCTCTAACCATTAAATGTGCTTTTTATAGAGTACCAAGTTATAAATGTAGTGCAGCTACGGCATATTAATCTTACTGCAGAGATTTAATGAGGCAGTTGTTTTGCGATGGACACTACTGGGAGCAGAAAGCGACAGAGTTTTACTTTTCCACTGAGCTGAAGAAATATTCCTTGCCTGGTAATAATTATAACCACATGATCTAAGTTTTCCTTTCTTTTGCCAGCACTTTTCCATGCAGAAGTGGCTTGGAAGGAGGTCTGCTGCAAGGCAGTGAAATGGATTGGAAAGGAGGCTGTTTTCTTGGTAGTTTGATGTTTCAGTTGTGATTAGCTATGGATCCTTGTAGCATAGGCTGAAATATGTAAGATGAGTTTCAAGAATACAGATAGTCTTCGCCAGTCCACTGAGATGGCTTTTAGATATTCATTACTTTTACTTGACTTTTATACGGGTTATAAAAAGTAAATGTGGTGAAACCTCATTTTTGCATGGACAGAATAGAATTTCTGCTGGTTGGCCTTAAACCGCTCCATACTTGAAATTAATTGAAGTCCATGGCTTTATTGCCTCCAACACTTTTAAGCCAATGCAATTTTTCATTTTCCCCAAAGTTGCAGTTTTATTAGACCAAGCTACAGCAATAACATCCCTTACGAGGAGGAGGAAGAAGGGAAGGGGAGAACCACCTGCCAGGGAACATAATAATGAGAAAATCATGCTTCTTTTAATTTCCATTTATAAATAATGTTAACATAATCAGTAACAGAAGACAACTGTTCTTTCTCTTTTTTTTTTTTTTTTTAAAGTGCCTTAATAGGCTGAATTTATTTCTGTTCCAAAAATGTAACCCTCCTTTCCATACTAGATAATTTTCAATGATATCTGCAGATGGAGCCGGTGTGTGTATTGTTGCTGATGTGTATTGAAAAAATTCATATAGTACACGGCAGCCTCTGAAATAGGGCAGGGAAGCCTCTGGAAATGACAGTGGCATTTGCAGTTGTTGGGACAGGTAATCTTACTATAAAGACAATCTTTGTTGAGGGAATTGTGGCTGTTGTTGCAGATATTGGGGAGAAAGAAATGTGGGAGATGAATGACATTTGCCCTGAAGTCTGTATGCGAGCATGAGCTTTGAATGGGAAGTTAAGGAGAAAGTATAGATGAATGTATATTGCCTTTATAAAATATGTTTTATTCTAGTCTTTCAAAAGAGCAGCTCAAATAAGGCAGCTTATCCTCAGTTTAAGTAACCATTTAAGGTTAGACCAGCTCTTGATGGTTGTTGTAACAGAAAAGCTATCTATTTGCAAAGCATCCAAACGATATTTTCTCTCTTAAAATATATTTTTATTTTGGTGGTGTCATCTCTTCATGGAAGCGGATCACAGTGGAAATGCATTCATTGAGAGGGGCTGAGACTGCCAGAACTCATTTCACAAAGCTGTCGTAGGCTAAACTCGAACCTAGGTCCCAGAGGGTCCCACTTAAGTGTTGACCTAAAAACAAATGTGCCAGTTGGCTAGAGCATGTATTCTAAAGTTGCAGCAGAAGGGAATAAGCTTGACTGACTTCTGTCCCTGTAGAGTTTATATCTGCAAATGCAGAAGGAGAAGCAAAACATTTATTAGTCTTAAAATGATTCTGATTTTAATAACTGGTCTCTAAGTAGGAAGCTTTAAATTGAGCGATTCTTTAGGCTTTTGTGCACTAAGGGGTGCATCTGTGCATACGTGTGTGCGTATTGCTGAATTCCTGTAAAGTGCAAGTGTTTCTGAATAATAAGTCTTGAGAATTCCCTTCCCTCCCTTTTCTTTCCTTCAGCATTGTACTTAAAGCAGAGTCAGACGCTACCCTTATTTTAAAACAAACAGGTCTGTAAACTTTATGTGCAGCATTTAAATACTCATGTTAAAATTCAAACCCAGTGCCCACGTTTCCCTGAGTGCTGTCAGTTTTATGAGATGAAACTGGGAGCTTGAGCTGAACAACTAATAGTATGTGATGTGCACATGCTGCCTTCCAACAAGTGTTAAATGATGTTGGGGTCAGTTTGCAACAGTTAAGACAATTATTTCTTTTTCTGAACTGCTTATAACCTGGTGATCTCCTAACTACTTTTACTAATCTTGCAAAATATCTTGGAAAATGAAGTGGCAATGGGAGTTATTAGATTCTGAGCATTCAACAATGGCTAAAATGCCATAAAGTCCTTTTATTTAATTAGCATCCCTTTTTTGAGTGTAAATTTGCAGACTACTCTATTTGGAAGTACCTGCCCAAGCTGAATTTTTCACTCTTGAAAGAACCTTGTGAATATAATTTGTCATACAAGGATCACACTCGGTGTATAGGCAGGGCGTTTGCACAGCAAATATGTTTTTGCCTTCAGAACGTGTTCTTTTATTTTTTAAAATTAATCTGGTTTCCCTCTGTAATATATTTCCCTTAAAAATAAATTCTGCCCTTTACCCCTGTCAAAAGAAATTCCTTGGTTTGATCACAAGCCACATAGCATGAGGAAGACTTCCTGACATGGGTCATTTCCAGTTTCCGCTTGCGGGTCTGTCTGTGTTTGAACAGTTGAAGGGCAGGGTGCAGCAGTGTGGACCAAAGGATGTAGAAAGGTGATGAGAGCCCTGACCTTCATTGTGGGCAGCAAGAACGCCTGTGCTTTGTGCGCAGTGGCAAATACAGGTATGGTTGTGCCCACATCACTGTAGGGTGCTGAGAGAGGATTTAAGAAAAGTGGAATCACCCTCCTCCTCCTCACCCCTTCCCCATTCTAATATGAATTTAGTGTTAGCATGTTTTAGTTTCTCTCCTTTCAAGTAGTTGTGCGTGATCCTAATCAATTGCAATGCTAAATAAAGCGGGTTCACAGATACCACCTCTTTGTTGCTGTGGACAAGAAGCTTACTCCTGGTTAGTCACCCCCTTGGCTAAAGAGTGTAACATCTTAAAATGTACTTGCATAATCTCCTGTTATTATGTGAGTTTGTCCTTGTTTTCTAAAATTACTTGTTTCGGTCTTAGCTCTCTCAAATATCTAAAAGGAAAGATGAGGCGGCCAAAGCAGAAAAGGGAAAAGTAGTGAAACACTAGCATTCCTTTTGCTGGAATGTACACAACCATTTTGCTTCTGCATTTCACTTGTTGTACTGTGGTTCCCAAGGAAAAACAAAGTTAAGTGCCAGCTTGCTTTATTAGGGAAGACAGACTGTTTTATTTCTGTCTTTTGAAAGAAGCTTTTAGTAAAGTAGGCAAAAAGTCAGGAGTAGTTAAAGCTACTCCGCTCCTCCTCAGAGGAGAAAAAGTTCTAGACTTCACATTATCTCACTCTGCGCTGGTCATCTGCAGAACTGAGGTAGTGCAGCAAGCTGTGTGGCTTCTCTGCACATAGGGGATGGCAGTGAGACCACACATTCCTTCTGCTTCAGAAGCTTCAACTGGGCTCAGGACTGCTGCTCTGAGGCTACGTCTATCCTGCTATCCCCAAAATGCTTGTTAACATGGCAAACAGACAAAGCTCTCCTTGTGCACTATTTAGGTTTTACAGTAGTTAATTTCCAGTTTTCCATGATCTGGCAAATACAGGAACTTTATCGGGTTTGTCCTAAGTCATACACAAGTTCAAAGCACGTGTAGCATTTTGACCCAGGGTATAATCTTTCCAGGGCTTTGTTTGTGTCAAATAATGTGGTGATGGAGTATCGGAGTGGGTTGTAAAATCAAGATTAATTTCATGTTTATGTAAATCAAATTTGTTAGTCTCTTAATTCTGGTAATTTCCTGTGAAACGCTGTAGTTAACAGTGAAAAGAAGTTCCTGCACACTCATTGATTTGATTTTTCTTTTCATTGAAGACTAATTGCATAGGTGCTTTATCCTTTCTTACAATGATCAAAGCAGTTTCAATAGCTGTGATAAAATTGGCAAACCTAACATTGAAGCATGGAAGAATTGCTTGAGTGAGAAATGGAGCTGCATTTGTGGGAGTAGAAGGGAAATTCTCCTTTCATTGAGATTAGAAAAAAAATTAAGGAAAAAACCTCCTTTGCTTATTTAGCAATAAAATCTACAGTGTGCTGCAGGCTCATGACAAATATGTTTCTTCTCATCATTACCACAAGAACCTATCTTGATTTTTTTTTTTTTCTTTTTAAAGGTTCTCTTCTTAGATGCCTGACGTCACGGTCTTGATTTTCTTTCAGACCCTAGCTGTAAACTAGAAGACAAGGCAGAAGATGGAGAAGTGCTAGACTGTAAGAAAAGGCCGGATGAAGGGGAGGAGTTAGAAGAAGAAGCTGTGCACAGCTGTGACAGCTGCCTCCAGGTGTTTGAGTCACTGAGTGATATCACAGAACACAAGATTAATCAATGTCAACTGACAGGTAAACAATACTTACCACTTTGTGGTTTCGTGCACTGTTCTATTTCTGATTCCCATCCTCTGCTTTTGATCTCCCTGCTCCTTTCTCAGTTATTTTATTTTCCTGCACTTGAATGCTTGGGTGAAACCTTTATAAACAGATTCTGGGACAGGATTATACTGTAAATGGGGCACTATAAATTTCCTTCATACCGAAGGATGTATGGATAATTACTGTATTGTCAGTGTATTTAAAGTGTTCGTTAGCTGTCTGTGCCTGGCTGCTGCGTGTATTTTCTAGATTCATACTGTACAGCTTTCCGTACTTTGCTTATACATGTATTTTACTAAGTCACCTGTGAACGCAGAGAGTATTTGTAAGTGGGGTTTAGGTGTAGCCGCATAATGAATGAATTTGCACAGTGGCATGTTGCAGATCTGGGCTGGATGTTGCCTTAGTCTAAACTGTTAACTGCAAATGACTGTACAGTAATCAGTAACTGAAAGTTGAGAGGAATGAAGCAAATTGTTAGAGGGGAAAATAAAATCTCAGCTTCAGTCAAGGGGCAGAACTGAGCACTGATCAGATACTACTGAATTGAGCAGAGCTGGGTGAATGGACCTGTAGCCAAACCAGGTTCCTCTTTGAAATGATTGTAGACAGCCCCCTCACCTAGGAAACCACATGAAATCTGCTGAAGTAGTTTTGCCCTTTAGTTTTAGTAGGTCTTTTGATGGTATGCATCCAAATAGACTCAGTATCAACAGAAAGGCATTTTTATTTTTTATTAGATGGTACTTTAGTTTTAGCCTCTACAGTGTAAAATGTATTTATTGTGCAGTGCAGTTATGTTAAAAACCTTTCTGTATTATGACTTTGTAAACAAGGAAAGCCATCATTCCCATTTGAGAATGCTTTTAGAAAGTGTGCGTGTGCTCATGTTTGGAGAGCTTTCTGAGTTATTTTTGGTTCCAGTAAATCCATAGGCTAAGTCCTGGCAGGATGACATAAAAGTCAAGTAGCAGTACTGCTCTTGAGGACGAAGTGTGAAAAGAAGGTGAGCAGAAGAGGAATAAGTGGGCAGTAGCAGAAGGAAAGTTGAGGAAGTAGTGTGAATTTGTCAAATGGTTTTAATCCCAACTTCAAATTATGGAAGATGAAAATCTGCTGCAGCAAGAAATGTTTACTTTTATTAATATATCGCTTTGCCTTTTCTTGCCTGTAAAATGTTTTTTCTAACTTCAGATACAGTCAGTTCTGCCATTCCCTAATCACTCCTACAAACTTCTAGAATGTATTTGTCTGTATTGCTCATGGTTTCTGTTAGTATGGATATTCTCTTGACTTTAAAAAACTTAATGTTTTTCTCTCCTTTTCTTCATACCTCTCTTCTTTCTTTTGCTCTTTCTATGCTGAAAAATCAGTGGCTTTAGCTTGCCTCTTCCTTCCATCTCCCAGAAAGCATTCTCCCTGCCCCGATCCTCTGGATCTCCCCTTTACTGCCTCAGATCCCATCTATTCATCCTTGTTTTTTCACCTTGATCTGATATGGTTGTTTCTCCTTTCTGGTTAGTTAGTCGCTGCCCACTCTCCCCACTTCTACCAACTGGTTTCTCTGCTTTAAAGCTGCAAGCAGAATGCACTGAACAGTGCGTGCACAGTTGGGTTGAGAAACTGAAGAAAAGCAGGTGGGGGAGCAGTAAGTAGGAAGAGTCCCAGAGAACTGCTCCTGAACGCAGCAGTTCTTGCTGAGAGTTGTGTTGCTAAATGAAAGTGAAAACAAGTACGCTGGATTAGTCAATTAAGGGTGCATGTGTAAAGGCAGGAATACATCTATGATGTATGGGGGAATGAAAATGAATCTTGAAGGAAATTTTTTAAGTTCCTAAAAATACCTTTGCCTCTCTTTCAAGGAAACTTGTGATAGTGAATGGGAAGAGATCGTACTGTTTGAAAGCTAATGAAGTGAACAAAAACCTAAACTGCACATCCTTCTGGACTACCAAGTTGACAAAAAGCCAACTGTCTTCTGTTTCTGAATATAAATGATGAAAATACACCCTTAAGCTCCTGTGGGGACCTGGATGGAATGGCCAGAGTTGAGGATTTCTTTCTCCAGGAAAAAAGTACTAAACAGGTGGTTAGTGAGGTGAATTCAGTGCAGGGTCCTAAGCTGCATGTATGGCCTAACACTAAGGATACAACATTTAGGAAAACCTCATCGTTTTAGATTATTTTTAGTTAATCAGTGACAAACAGTTGACAGACAAGCAGCTTACCTTTCTCTTCTGGAGCACAATATATATTTGACAAAAATAAAGTTTGCTTTTAGCATTTTAGGCAAGCTCCCTGGACTCTTGCCTTTCTCTTGGACTTCCACCAGTGCCTTTGGATGCCACGCTCAGGTTCAAAGTTTTCAAAAAAAGTATTACCATGGAGGGACGGTTACACCTCCCTTTCTCATCACAGTCTTCTGACGTGACAGGGTGTTACAAAATTGCTCTGGTTGTCTCCTTTTGGAGGAGTCCCAATGAAACTAGTAGACACCCTAAGGTATTTGTCTGTCACTAAGTGGTTAATGAAAGGCAAGAGGTTTACCAAAATTGAATTTCTTCTACTATATTCTGTTGTTTGGGTCAACTGTGTTCTCTCTGGAGAAGGGCAGAGTGTATCATCTATCCTGATGTATGATCTTTCCAATCTGGGCCTCATCTCAGGTACTGAAGAGTTACCTAAGTTGTCCATTATGTAAAAAATGCCAGGACTGTCAGCCTCTGAAGTTCACCTTTGAGTTCTGAAGCCCCTCAAACCCTGATTTTTCAGATGGCTGAGCCAGCTGCAGCTTGTCTGGATTTTACTGAGCTTTGGAGGTGCTCTGTGAGATGCACAGGGAGCTGCACTGCAAGAATTTATGAACTGTGCGTGTTGACCCAGTTGTAGGGTCATTTTCCATACAGTTATACTGGGTAAAATCAACAATTACGGTGATGGTACAAACAGAATGGCAAAACGATGGCTTAAGACAACCCTTTTGTAAAACCCTGAGTATGAAACATGAGAGTTGAGTGTCATAGTGTCTTGACTGCCCCTAATTCTACCAACCTTGTAACATGTTTGAGAATGGGGCTTGCCACTGTAGGTTCTCAAATTGATACTGGGGCTTCTAGTTTTTGCATTTGAAAATGTTAGATGAGTTCTTCTGAAGCTTGGACACTTCAGTGGAAGGAGTAAAATTACTTTATTGAATCTTCATTCTGCACTTTCAACCAAAGACAGGAAGGGGGAGAAGGGAGCTGGTTTATTAAACAGTGGTCCCAGTCTCTCAAAGTGTCAGTCACCCCCACCTATTCAGAGGATAGTGGAAGATGAGAGCTACTTACAACTCTGTGAGATTTAGCTCTCAGGATCTTGAATTGCTGTTCTCTTGTAGATTTTTTTTCAAAGGAGAAGAAAAAAGTTCTCCCCAACTGGTTCCTTCCTGTAATCTGTTGTTTGAATTGAAGTCGTGTTCTTTTTCTAGAGGAGGGCATAGCTGCTCTTTTATCCTAATGTGTGCGCTATTGATCTTTTCAATTTGGGTCTGATCCAATATCCATTGAAGTCAATGAAAAGATTCCCATTGACTTCAATGGGGGATGGTACAGGCCCTTCATGAGCTATTTAGTAATATTTTTTGCTATCATCTGGAATTCTTGTACTGAAGCTTTCTCTGAAAAGGTGATGATTTATTTATGTTAATTGCTGACAATTCCTGTGATGTTTGTGGAATACAGATAATGGATAAATGGGGGAAAAAGTCCAAAAAAATTATTTGCAATACTTGTAACCGTGGGCAGATAAGATGGTGACCTATATTAATTTAGTCATTACAAAAGATTGGCAATAAAAATATGGATTTAATAGTATTTCTCTCTGACGTTAATGCTTTTCTCACTCTATCCTTCCTGCAGCATTTCTATTTAATAACTCATGAGCCACTTGCATATTGTCATCCTCTAAGTTGTGTATATAAGTAAAGGATCCAGTTAGCATGACTATGAACCTGATGTCCTTCTAGTATATGTCAGTTTGGATCTCACTGTAGGAGCATGCATGCAGGATCAAATGTGGTGCACCACTGATAAATCCTCAACTGCACCTTCTCTTCTTCTGCCAACAGGAAAAGAAACTTAACTTTTTGCAGTGCTGCTGTATATGCTGTTGGTGGGGCACAATTTGTCAGACACTTTCCCTAATCTTCTCCTGCTTGACTTACAATCTCTTCTCCCTGCACAGTGCTTCGTGCTGCTTATTTCACCTTTCAGTCCAAACCCTCAGGGATTGTACTCTTATGAAATCTCCCCTGTATACGTGAGAACTGCCTCTCCGCTGGCTGACTCTTGTGTTCAGAGGCATTCAGCTCAAGCTTGGTTCTCTTGAAGATCCTGTAGGTCACTCTGGCATCAGAAGTCTCAGTCATAACCAGAGTAATACTAGAAAAAGGAGCATCCTATGGTGCTGCCTTGCTTGCAGCCAAACATGCAGTGAACATGCCAGTCTAGTTGGCTGAGTTGTTGAATAACTCAACAGCAGTGGAGGTGCTGGTACACAAGACTGCCATCCTCCACCTGAATGTCAGTAGACCTAGTGTGTGTTACATGACTTCCCTGCTAGCCCCACTGGCATCACAGGCTGTAAAAGTTGTCTGAAAGCAGGCTACTGAATCATGTGCAGCAGTCCTAGCTTCAAGGCTAAAGGTGTTCGGAGGCAAAAGATATGAGCTATTTCTCCATTGGGGATATTTATTTTGCCTTTAGGTGATCAGGTAGACTTAGTTTTATGCTTTGGGCTCTAGCTTAGTGCTAGAGCTTGACAGGTTGAGTAAGTATGTCAGGTAGAACTGAGAGCCATTCATGTTATTCCCTAAGTTGTTTCTGATGTTGAAAAGGTTACTGGCTATAGCTGTGTGTCCCCTGCCAATGAGGAGATGCAGTCCTGCCCTCTAGCCCTGCTCAGAGATTCCTCTCGCATGCCATCTGAAAATAATTCCAGCAGATATATTGGGGACCAGTCATTCTGAGTGCTGTTCTCCATCAGCACTGGAGTATCACTAGGCTGAGAACTTCTAGCTAAGTCAGTATTTCTGTGTTTCCAGTTACGACCAAAATTAATTCTCACGGATATCCTCCTGTGTGGTTGAGAAACACCTTCTTGCATGTCAAGAAATAAGAGGTTGTGCTACCTAACAGCTTCACAGACAGCATGCGCCACGAGTAATCATGGACTTACCAAATGGGAGGTAATAGAGATCCCACTATAATGGTTTCCTTCTCTTGCCTCTTTTCTCTTCTTCCTAGTGCCCAGGAATCTTTCATCTTTCTGAATGAGTTGGTAATGCCAGGACCATCTCCTTCACTGGAAGACTTGAAAACTTTCCAGGGGATTTTGTCCCAAAGGATGTATGCTGTGCACAGTGAGACTACGAGATAAATCTTGTGAGCACTTGGCGTTGTCATGCTTTGATATCCTAGCTAGAATTGCTCTTCTTGCTAGCAAAAGAATCCTAGAGCTGGCCAAATATATTGCAGATCTTGCCATTGTTTTTTCAGTTTCCACTATCTGTGTGGAGAAAAGATACATGGCAAGGGTCCTTGGTCATTTCTGCAGTACAGAGAAAAATCTGAGCTTGATGAAAGTGCTTCTGAGGACAAGGACCCTAAGAAGTTAAATCTATGATGCACCAAAAGCATATTTATCTGCCTCATTGCAGTTAGTGGCACACAGCCAAGCACTGTTTGCCAAGTACAGTTACTTCACTTGAGAGAGTCACCCTGTTTCTCTTGAGAATTCCTGCACCAAGGACTGCGTATGGATTTTACATTAAATAGTTATTGAATGAAAAACAAACAGTGCTTGGACTGGGGACTTGAGCTTAGGCCTCTCTTTTTCCTTAGAGGGCTTCCCAGTTGCTGTACTACAGAGACATGCTTCTACTTTTCCATTTGCTTTGGACCACAAACTTCTGACTTCTTTTCCACAAAATGACATTCTGTTTGACTGACATAGTGGAAAGCAGACCCTCTCCTCCAGTTTCCTGTCCCAGCTGACACACATGGTAGTTCAATGTGCTTCTTTGAGTTTGCAAGTTGTGGACTCGCAGCCTTTCAGGATTACGTGGTCTAAGATATATGGTTACCCATATCTGCAACTCCAAATCCTTGATGTTTGGGCAAAAGGGAGAATAGGGTGGTAACTACAGCCTCTGTCTCCAAAGAATCATAATTTTGAATTCAGAGAGCAGTGTAAAGCCTGTCAGTGGACTTGGATGGAAGATTTATATGCATTACAGAATGGCCAAGGCCTGCTAAAATAGTAGCAATTTGGAGAATCTGCCATACAGAACTTCATATGCAGAACTACATGCTCCTGGAGGGGGTAGACGAAGGTCTTGATAATTGCGTTCTTGGATTTTCATATCAAAATTTCTGTATAAATACTTCTATAGGTAGCTTGGTACTGCTCAGATGTGGAGGGAACTTGTATATGCTGGAGCTGAAAGCTGTGAAAGTAGGCTGCATAGCATTCTTGCTGTTCTTCAAAACCCCTGTGCTTACCTTGTGAGACAGTAGATCCATGATGAACAGCCAACATGGGCAAGGAGGCATAAACTCCTCCCCCTTTTGCTTGGAAACCATTAATCTCTGCTCTTGAGGTTGTTAATCAGTCATAAAACCAGTAGATCTTCACCTCCTGGGTGTTTTAAAAGCAGCCTGTTGCACTTCCTGAGTTGTCTGTCAGTGACCCCTTGTAAATGAAAGCAGCTGACGTCTGTATCATGGAACTGTTATTCTTGATTCGGGGAACCCCTGTAATAAACCTATTCATGAGCATTAATTGTAAATGCCAGAACTCTTGTTCTGTTGGGAGGTGGGAGAGGAAGCAAGTGGTGGTGTCTTCCAAGGGGCTTTGAGTGCTTCCTGTGTATCTTTCATTGGTGTTTTTTTCCTCAATTTTGCTTCCTATTTTCCTCTTATTCTAGCCTGATTTTCCATCCCTAGAAAAGGCAGGTGATTCTTTAGCACATACTGGCAAGGATAGCTTTGGTTGGCTTATCTACTTATCTCCCAACATAATGGCAAGATACCGGATCAGACCCGGTGTCCCTGGACCAGTGAGGAAACCGTTGCCTCTCTGAGTACCATGGACAGAGACGCCTCCTTGCTGGCTCAGGAAGTCCTGGTCTGCAGCAGAAACCACTCAACTGGAGACTGTAGTTCTCTCATTGGCAAAGGGGTTCGGTGTAGGCAGCCCCAGTGCAGGGGTTACCAGGTCTAGTTCTTCGTATAACCGCTTCTCAACTGCCTTTTACGTTTAAATAATGTAGCATCATTTATGGGGCTCTTAGGGCTCATCTTGCAGCAGTCTATGCCTTACTGGGCAAATGGAGTATGGCAGCAGAGTTTGGCTAAAGTGCTGTTACTCACACCAAGGTATCTGCTCCTGTCCGGAACATGAATCCAGTCGTCCTGGGACTTGGTCATCACACATTTGAACCATGCTTTTGATCACTTGTGCTCAAAGTTTCTCGAGTAAATACGCTTTCACTGAAGATAAGGAATGAATATTGAGGACAACAGTACAGTTTTGCAGGTTAAAAGACCCCCTGTGCCTGTGACCCAGAGCCTGTTTTTCAGCAGGTACTCAAAGGTTTATGTAAACAATATACCTTAATTCAGTGTCTTCTTCCCAAGTCGTGCTCAGCAGTAGGACTTATGGCCATAGTCCTAAGCTATACCAGAGGACATATATATGTGGTGCTTTTTTTGGACGTAGGACTGTGAAAGCGTCAATTAGGCATACCTGACGTGCCATTGTGGGTGAGTGAGAGCATTAGGCTCTGGGAGGGGCCACAATAACACTATAAATAGTTCCTCTTCTGGCTTTGGTATTTTGTGGTTACCAAGCTAGCTCTACATCATCGTCCCCGTCTCCAAGCACTGACTTGCCCAGCTCCCTAGCTTTTTCAGACTTAGTTAAGTGCCTCCCTGTCACTCTGTTGAAAATCTGCCCTAGCTACATCCAGAACTTTGCTTTATTACATTGACAGTCTGTTGCTCCATTTATTTATAGCCACTGCTGGGTGTTCTAAAGGTCAAGCCGTTTCCTCACAGAGCATTTCCAAATGGGCAGTACAGGGGA
The DNA here is from genome assembly GCF_000699105.1 of Pygoscelis adeliae. Lineage (NCBI taxonomy): Eukaryota > Metazoa > Chordata > Aves > Sphenisciformes > Spheniscidae > Pygoscelis > Pygoscelis adeliae. The sequence continues at coordinate 7,492,078 of NW_008825498.1, forward strand.
TCTCTCTGTGTTACCGTTTGGCTACTGTATCTTTCCCATTGAATATTAACTTCGCTCTCCCAGTGCTTGAGTGACATCTCCTGCCTGTTTCAGAAGACGGTCCAATTTCTGAGATCTGCCAGGTGATGACATGAGGTAATCCACTGACCTTTATCAGGCATTGTGTGGAGGACGTAACTGCCAGAGCTCATTCCAGTTTGGGGAGAGCAGTACTATAATCACTATTTGATCTATGCAGCTGAAATTCCTAATTCTCATTGTCCAAGGAAGATGGTTGCCTGCAGGGAAGAGAAGGGAGGGGGCAGGGGGAATCATCAACACTGGCACATATGTGAAGAAGAAAAAATAGTCATTACTTACCCTATGATAACTATGCTGCTTCCAATTACTGTTGTAATCAATATGGATCCTGTGGCCAAGCTTGTCTTGCTTTTCACAGTCCTCAGTAATACAGACTTTGAATTGTAAAGCTGCTGCTGATACAGGGTCATAGCTACCCTGACCTTTACCCAGTACAATGGGAATTCATGTGTATGAAACTAATAGACACACTATTAAAAATAAAATAATGATTGTCTTGCAAGTATGCACACATATACACCTATGGTCCATATTGACTGCAGTGTTTCAGAGAATCAGTTACTGTAGAGGAAATACCTGTTGTTTATTCTATGCTTCTTTTTTACTGGAATATTTATAATATATTGTCAGTGTATTACAAAATGGGTCTTGTTGCCATGACTAAATGGCAAATTTAGTTCTAAAATAACTTTTCTTGAAATACTTGCTGTTTTTATTATTGGTGCTTGCTTTAATTACCATTTAGAAATGAATGGAATGGGAGGTACAACAGATTATTATTACTTATATGTTCAGTAGTTAAATTCATAGCTTGAAAGCCAAATGTAACAAAATGCCCCACAGCTCTTTAACACTTTGCTTAATACAGTTGTAGAAGAACCTTAATTCATGTTTATACAATCAGCTGTAGAGTGTTAAGGCTTCCGGGTGATGTGGTAGTTCACTAACACACCACCTATATGGGCTCAGTTTTCCCTCTGAAGCATCATCTGGAGGGTGTAAAAAACCCGCTTTTTATGAAAAAAGAGAATTGTTGGAGGGGAAAGGTCCTTAAAGACATTCCAGTCCCTGCCTGGTCTTGGTGTAATAACCTGAGATGGTTGTAAAATTACTTCCACTCCCATACTGTGACTCTTGTTTGTTAGAGGGAATAGGGTTAAGACAGAGAGAAAGGACATCTTAATTCACCCAGGGTGTTCTGAGCTATACCTTGTGCTTTTTGAGAAAGACACCTATTGTATTGAATACTCTGTTGTGGAAATCCACTGTGATGTTCAGATAGAATTTTAGCCCTGGCACAGGCTGCTGCACCTATGGAAAACACTGGAACCTGCAGTCCCTTTTACTAAAGCTCCCCTGTTTTTTACAAGACACCAGATATGCCATTAATTCCAACTGTTCTTCCAAAATGACTGATAGTTGAGGCAAACTCTTTCTTAATGTGAACCCTTAATATTCCTAATTTTATATCCCTGGACTTGTACTAAGAGGTCATAGTCCTTAGCTGGGGATATCATTTGGGAATGCTGTAGTGTAACTGAGATCTATGACCTCTTAATAAGCATCAGGAGAAAGAGATGGGGATCATTCTACAACATGCCCTTGGGGTACTTTCCCTTCAAGAAGGCAAGCTGGAACTGTTCAACTTTTTTCTTTCTTTCAGTTTTTTACCTTCAGGGGGAAATTGATTGATTTGGAGATGATTATTCCATAATCTCTGAATTTTTCTCTTCTACACTGCAATGGGAACTCCTTGAAGTTTAAAGGGGTTGTGTCTCCTGTGTGCACTGTGGAATGAACCCAAGGAGTTTATGGGGACAGCAGTTCTCTTAGCACAGTTAGTGTAATAGTAGGCAAGTTTGGAACTAAAATATCAGGAGTGTCTGTGGACAGAAAAGGGTAAATTTGTTATTAAATTTGGCTGACTAAGCATGATCACTTCTCTCAACGGATGCTTCATTTGGGATTTATTTCTGGGGAGAAAGTGGGGTTTCCCAGAAATGTGGATGTATTAAAGACATGGTAGAACTGAGAGGTATCATGGTGAATTGAAGCAAACTAGAAAAGGTGAACTGGCAGTCAACTTCTAAAAAAACTCAAACTTGACAAAGAGTATTTGACACGGATTTAATAATGACATGAAATGCTGGAACTTTATCTGTGAAATTTTGGTTTAAATTTACTCTTAATAATGTTATCAAAATCATGTTAAGTTTATACATGTACAAGTAAAGTGATTTAATATTTTTGTCTGTAATATTTCCGAAACACATAAAATGCAGTAAATTATTTTGCCTGTATGTAAACAAGGAAAGCATGCTTTCAGGACAGGGTATAAACTGGAGTGCTTCAAAATGTCTTTTGAAATAGAATTCTACGTAAGATAGTGCCATAGATTGGCACTTGGTCGATATGTATAATATATGGGAATTAATTTTACATTTCATAAAAATACCTGTCACTGGTTTATTACGTCCCTCACCATGACCAGAACTGGTGTCTCTCGTTTGTTTTACTGCTGGATCCCAGCAGGAAGTGCAGTCTAATGACTGAAGGAAGGTTGGGTGACTCATGCGGGGGAGGCTGGAGAAGGGTCAAGTTTTTCAAGTACTTTGCAAGCCTTCTACCAGCTGTAAAAGCAAAGCATAGGGAAATGAAATGGCAGTTGCTAATTTACCTTTCTCTGACAAATGCAGGCTTCAGCATGAGTGCATAACACATCAGTTTTACTGTTAACACATTAATTAACATCAATAATTTTTCATATGTATGCGTTTATTTCTTATTCCTATTATCTGACTTCAGTATGCGGCCAGAACTGGTGCTCAGATTTTTGCAAAACACTAAGCATGTTTGATCTTTCCTGTAAATTCAGTTTCTAAGCAACACATCCTTTGTCCTGAACTATTTTAATATGTCAATAACTGTAGGTTTCTGTATGATTCTAATTATTCTTCTAAACTGCATTTGAAATACTTAAAACAGTTTTAATATTTGCTTTTTCTGTCATGTTATGATTAGAATATTTTGCATTACAGGACAATCTTTCCTTCACTAGGCATCTGTGTAGCCTAACTGGAGAATGTTTTTCGATTTATGTCCATCAGTTGTTGGCTGTAATCTTTGCTTTACTGAAACCAATGGAAATGTCATTATTATGTTTGTTGAGGGCAGGATTTCTACTAGTGAGTTCAAATTCTCATTTGATTGTATTATTGCTTTCAGGATTCTTCTCCATGGCACTCATATCTCTGCCTTTCTAACTCTATCATTTCAAAATAGTCAGCGCTTAACAAACTTATTTCCAAATAGCACTTCCTAAACAACTGACAGGCTGTGGTGTTAACCCTATAGTTGCAAGCAGTTTCCCATAGCAAGTTAGTGTGAAAGTAGAAAAGCTTCCCCTGTCTGCCATGATAGCAGGTGCTCTCAAAAGCAAAGGCTGAGAAAATGGAAGAATGCAGTTTATCTTGTTAAAATTAGATTCTGCCTCTTTTGTGACCCTCTCCACCTGTCATTGTCTTTGATTTTTCTCTTGTTATTTGGTATGCTTATTCTTGCTACTGAGGCTCTAGTTTTCTGTCCTTGTTATCTTTATACTTTCCATTCTCTTACTGAGTGTTTCTGGAGGTGTGCTTTTATTTCTATTGCCTTTTCCACTATCAGCAGGTCAGGTATCCCTGCAGCTCTACCTGTGGCTGAGAAGAGTGGAGATGGTTTTCTCTAGTGTTGGAGTATCCCACTGCTTCTCTCCTTCTTGTCTGTTCTCCCTCCTTTTTCACTCTTCACATTTCTACTGTTTGTCTCTGTTCCCTTTTTGCCTCTAGGGTCTCCAGAATAGTGCTACTATTCCTGTTGGGTACTTCAGCGAGAATAGCAGACTGAAACTCACTCGGTATACTTAGTTTCATTCTACAGCCTCTGCTGGACTTGATGCTTTTTACAGGAACCAGGAACATAGATGAAAACTCAGGTCTACAGCCCATCTTGTTATTTGCACAGTCATCCATTGCAACGGTCTCATTCTTGATTTGATCACTTTTTGACCATTTTTATAAATGCTCCAGCTTTTGTGTAATGTTTCTTTAGGAATATACCATAGCGGATACCACTGAAAGTATCACAAGAACTTCCCAAGTGGTAGGAACATTTGCCTCTCATAGCATGGGGCAAAAGAGTGTTTGGTATTCCACAGAGCATATGTTTTTTGTCATCTCAGTGCAGGCATAGCTGGCCCTGATTTATTGCTGAGGGTGAGTTTGTGTATACTGAGTTGGCTTCATGAGAGGCTATAGCCTTTTCTATTGCATTTCAGTTACTGGACAGTGCCTGAAGTGCTTCAAAATTACTTGTGCAGTTCTCCTCTATGGGCATGGAAAGAAGCCCAATACAAATTAAAGGCTAAATTCTACCTATTGCAAAATTCATAGGCTTGGATACGAAATCAAAGAGAATCTCTGTATGCTGTGAGTCCCACAGATTTTTTCATACAGCGTTTTTGAAACCGCACCTCAGTTAGTGGATCTGATGCTGTGAGGGTGGTGAAAGGGGCTAGCAGATATAACTGATTAATAAATACATGTTCAGTGTGTCAGTATTGTTCTTTGCACGTGGGGTAAACCTTATATTTGATAAGCCTGTAAGAATTGCACAATGCCTTTCATTCTCTATGCTCCGAATCTTTTTTGCAACTATTTATCTACAATACCATGAAACGTAGCCAGCTTTGCAGAAGACAGCAGCTAAGACCCATGAGACATAGTAGGGGGAGACAGGAAACTCTGGCCAAGAATAATGTGGCAAACCTCCTGCTCTTCTGAAAAATGCCACAGGATCTCTGCTGTGCACAAAAAGCAGATTGCACTGCAACTTTTAAGATGCGAATGGGTGGATTATTCCACACATGCATTGCCAAAAAATGGCTGATGCTTTGTTTTTCAGGTGAGTAGTACTCATGGGAGTTCGTGTTTCAAAATGGTATGACTCTTCTTTGTCACTCCTTCGTTTCAGAGGTAACTGACAGCACAAGCTCTTTTACCATACACAGAGGGAGGCTGGCCCCGATAACCCAGCCATAGCTGTAGAAACTGTTCCGCATGCAAGGGCTGTCAGTCCCACACGATTCTGAATCATGGGGTCGAGGAAGCAGCTCAGGGTAGTGTTTAACCCTAAAGTCGTATCCTGGCCCTCCCTTTTCTCCTTAACCTCTGTTCTCTGGGAGCTCTAGCACAATATTTTGACTTGTGAGCCCAGAGAGTTGACTGTGTGGCAGACACTTAAGGTAATTATGGGCTTACTTATACATTTTACTGTCAAATTACGTAATTTTCGATAGAGGGCATAATGTATGCTTTCTAATACACACTCGTTGAGGCTTGGGGTTCTGCCTCTTATTAGATAGCTTAAAAATCAAACCATGTGTTGTAACAGACCCCACTACAATTGCCGTAAAATGCATGCAGCATTCCTCCCTTTCCTTCCATAACGTTCTAGGATGTATAAATACAGGATGCTCTGTGGAAGAAAAGTTTGGATTTGAAATCTTTTACTGTAATATGTGGAATGTGTTTACTAAACTGTGGAAGCTATTAGGGGTACAGGAAATGTTGTGTATTTAGGTAGTCAGTATGCTCTTAGTAAATTGAGACATGGAATAATCATTCTTCCATCAGCCAAGTGTAGTAAATGTGGTTTGCAATCCAAATGTTATTTGCATAGTTTATAGGCTTGCCAGCTATTCTCTTAACAATGAAGTATATAGTTTTATCAGAACTACATGCCTACTTCTGAGGAGGGGGAATGGGAAGAGCAGAGAACGACATCTTTTACAAACAAATGAAAAAGAAAATTAATTCGTTTGCTATTGACTAAAAATAAGTTTTGATTATACATTGTAATTGCATTTGGTGACACTGGAACTGAAGAAATTTTACTTTGAGTGTAAAAATGGTTCTTAACATTTCCTCTACTCCTATGGAAGTGTCTTTTTTTGGATGGAAAAGACAGATATTTTTCAGCAAGCATCTTTTCTATAAAAAGATGTTGCAACTTTTGACTGGCTCTAAGTTGTTCATTTTAGTATCCTCTTTCTCCTTCTTATACATTGCTTAAAATGCTGGATAAAAGATTTTTCCTTCTTACTGCTTCTCAATAAGCAGTTAAATCAGATTGAAAGAAGAGTCATTGTGAGTTAATTAGATAGCATATTAGCTTTTGGGACATGGCTCCAATATAGAACTCTTTAGTTGCCTTTTGTATAATAGTGTTTGCCTGTACAGGTGTTGTATGTTAAAATTCCAACATGATTATGTTGCATGTTTCAATTAAAAATATCTTGCAATTAGCATTTTTGCTAGCATTTCATCTAGGAGAAACATGGACAATCGTCTTTTTTTTTTCCTCAAGAAACTGTACATCATCTCCTGGATCCAAAAAGTATCTATTTTTGTACGTGGATAGCTAGCCTACACTGGTGAAATGCTTCTAAAATAGCACATGTAATGTTATATTATTGTGTAAGTAAAGACCGTAGCATTCCCCTTTTCCAGACCTTATGAGCATAGTCAGGCGTACCATATTTTAAGAAACACTAAGCCTGTCTGAGCAAAATGCCTGCAGGATCTCATACTTCTCCCCCTGTTTCTATTTTTTTTTTTAAACATAGACCTGGCTCAGATTTATGTAGTTCATCTGAAGTTCATGCAGTGAGTGGATTAATCATTCAAAGACAGATAGCTAAATAAAGTTACTTTACCTTAAAATTTGCAACTCCAAAACTGATCTCATAAAATGAGTCCTCATATGTTCTTTGGCATGATTCTTCTGTACCCAGTTTGCACTCTTCTCTACAAGCTAGAGCAGGAAGGAGGAAAGAATAAAATTCCTGTTTCCAGTCTGAGGCATGCTTGGTGACTTGTTTCCTCCCTGATATTTAAAATTAAACCCACTCACTAAGCCTACTTTCTTAGCATTACCAGAAGTACCACTGTTTTCTCTAAGCTGAGCAAGCATAAAGAAATTATTCCCAGACTGAAAGACAGTAAACTTCAGACTAGAATTTACCTTTACAGATAAAGGTAAGTAATTTCACAGAATATTAACCTTCTCCGCATTGCCTTATTATTCAAGGCCACGTCTTTCTAACTTCTTGTCTTCCCTCCCCACTTCTCATTTATTTTTAAAATTTCTTACCTTTCTTCCTTTCTGTATTACATTTGCTGAGAATACAGAAGACTCTTGTCCTGGTACAAAGGGAAATGATGTAGCTGTGTATTTGATCCGCTGTTTTTTTAAACTAACTTAAAGAGTAGTAAAAATCTGAACATCAAGGACTAATGTTTCTCACTTTCAGGATTTTTGTGTTATGATTATTTGCCTGTCCTTTCAGAAGATTCATAAATGAAAGAACAGACATGGTTATTCAATACAGATTTGAGGAAGAAACTGGGAAAATTATTATACTTGATTGCTAACAGGAAAATTAATGCAAGCCATTGCTCCCTCATGAAGAAAATAGGTTTAAAGTCCACTCATTTCTTCCATTGTTAAGCCATGAGTAGATTTTAAGCTATTTAAAATTACTGATCCTGAAAAGCCAACCTACATGAAAGAGGTTCAGAGAGTGCATAGTTGAATGTGGACGGGACCAGGTGAGAGTAGATGAGTTAGACAAATTGCCATCGCTTTTCATAAGTAATTACTTGCAGTCAGAATCCTCTGCTTCATGTAGATAATTAGTATCTTCAATGTTTTCATCCAGAGAAAGGCATACAACTAACTTTTTTTTTTTTTTAAATAATTTTGAACTTCCGTTTTGCAATGACTGGTGAAGAAATACTGAGTGTGTCTCTCTTAAATCCTGTCTGTCTGGGGTTTAACTCCCAATGTGACAGTACATTTTTCCCTTAGGCCTTTGATGTATTTATCCTCACAGTGTCTCAGAAAGGTTAGGAAGATCTAAGGGTACTTAAAAAAAATTTAAAAATTAACTTAATCACTTTTAAGGTGAGATACACGTGCTTGCATCTGAAGTTGTGATCCTGAAACACTCTGCTCAGCTGTTACCCCCCCTAAAAGACACCTTTCTGGCACACTTAATGGTCTCTTGTCTCGGCCTGAGCCCAGAAGTACCACTGTTTTCTCTCAGCTCAGGAAGCATAAAGAAATTATTCCCAGACTGAAAAGCAGTAAACTTCAGACAAGAATTTAACTTTACAGGCAAAGGTAAGTAATTTCATTGAATATTAACATTTTCCACATTGCTTTGTTCTTTTGACCATCCCACAATCTAGTGCTTTCCACTACTTCTTCCAGGCAATCACTGAAGGAAACTTTTGCATATGAGGTGAAATGGTATACCAGGGAATTGTTATTCAGGAAATGTTCCACTTCCAAATTTGGGGCATTAAGATGCACAGGTTATTTTAAAAGAAAAAGTAACACACACAAAAGACATAATGATAACTCTACCTTGCCTGTTCAGATTGTTCTTAAATAGCATCATGCAGTTAAAGTGCAGGAAAATGCTGCTGGAGATCCTCTGTTAGAGCTGTGAGGAATGGAGGATGTGAAGAGGAGGTTCTTTGTTCAGTGGTGTTGCATTTCTCACTATTCTTTGCCCCTTTCCCCTTGGCTTAGGTGGGGAATAGGAATATATGGCATTCCAGGATGAAATTACTTGTACAAAGCAGACTTACTAATTTAATTAGAATTGTAAGCTAGCCTTTTCCTTATACTAGTTATGCCAGCTAATACTGTTACAGAGAAGCAAGTCACGGTGCATGCATATACTACCAATCACTCTCATAACCGATTTCCATATAGCTATAATAGTACTGAACTGGTTTCCGTGTTGTCCTTTTCCCATGACAGATTATACCATTGTATTTGGGATACAAAGTGAATTCTTGTGACTCTGAATTTAGGGTTTGTGGAACCTAACTGGGAAGTAAGATCTGGAGGTATAAAACTTGCACCAACAAGTGCTTTGCTACAAGGTGCTATATTGATTTAAACTACTGTGTCCTATCCATCAAAGCTTCTATTTCAGAAAACATTTTCTGGGAATCTTTCTTTATGAAAAAGTATAGCAAGCCCTTAAACAAATTGCTACTATTTATAGAATTGTATTCAGAAGCGTATGTTTTATTTGAGATCTCAAATACCTATCTCTGCAACTCCAAAGTAAAGGATGAGGCTTTAAAGATTAGAGGGCAACATCTGTTAACTCTGGCTGTTTTGCATATCTATATACCATATAAATTTGTTGAAATGATTTGAAAATAGGTATGCATAAAAGTATCCCCAACGTTTAGTTTACTGACCATAATGTGCTACTCATTGAAACGAGATTATGACTTGCAAATGGATCTCCAGTCTAAGTAATTTTGCAGACGTGTAAAATGTCTTCTGTGGAAGAAATGAAAGGATGGCAAATCGTGTAAGTAAGGTGAAGTGGAGAACTTGATTGCTGAAATCTTTAATTGCTGAATAAATATCTTAATAGCTGAAGGGATACAGAGGTGCCTGAGACCCGTGTCACTTTGCACTGAAAGCTAACAAAACAGTCCTCTGTTCCTCCACCTTCATCGCTGCTCCAGTTTAATTTATGAAACTTAAAAGATGTAAATATTGGCATGAATGAATGTGACCAGACAACACAGTAAACAGGACTGTATCTCTGTGCTTTTAAGTGATGCTGAAAGCAGAACTAGCATCCAAAATGAGGGAATAGAACTCTAGATTTCAATGTAGTCACTTCAACATACACAAAGATCAACCTTTTCTCTAAAAGTAGTAGTCTGGCATTACTGTGGCAGCCTTCTTCGTCCTTTTATTTGCTGTTACTTATTGGTGTTTGCTAGAGCAAGTGAAGAAGTAAATACCTGAAGAAAGGACCTTGTGCTCAGCGTAACAATTAGATTAATTCGGGAACCTAAGCTGAATCTGTTCAGAAACTCTTAGTTCATAGTATGCATGTCTACTGAAGTACAGGAAGGCTGAGCGCAAGCAGAGAATGGACATTCAGGCCCCTGTATTGCTGATGTTACCCAGAATTTTCTGTTGTGGTCTGGGTATCAAAAGGGAAGAGGGTGATGAAGAAGAAAAGCTTATTGCATAGGATGGAGTAGAATGGATCTCAGTGCAAAGATCCTTGCAGTAGTGAGCAGTAACTGTGTTTTGTCTGTATTGTATAGTATAATGCCATGCAGAGATAGTTTAGCTCTCTAAGTAAGAGGATTGTATTAACTTGTGAGCAAACAACTTCTCTTTCTCAGGGTGCTGCTTCGGTTCCAGGGCTGGCAAGATCCCCAGTAACTTGGGCATTTTATGTTTGCTTTAATGCACAGTGTGGACGTGCCAAGTCTGTGTATTTGATTTGCAAAGGAAAATGTACTGGTTTCCACTTACCTTGGTTGTTGATGTTGTATGTTGTCTGCATAGTGTGACAGTCCTTTCATAGAGTCAACTCTTCGTAATACGACTTTCTGTAGGAAACAGTAGCTTCACACCTGTGTCCTCTCAACTTGGCAGGTGACTGAATCCAGGAGACAGAGGCTTTCAATCACTGAAGGCAGAGGTGTAGTTAACTTCAAACGCATTGCTCAGCGTTGAATTTGTCTGTTCGCTATTGGCCTGCTGTAAGTTAGGGGAGTGTACAGGTACCTTTCTGAACAGGGGAACGGAGTTCGGTCTATTAGCCGTACTTCTGTGTGTCACACCCTCATTACAATGTGTTTCATTTTATATTCCATTTTTCCTTGTAAATTTGATCCTGTCAGTAGTTAAAGCCAGGTAATTTGATCCAGAAATGATGCGAATCATCTATGGAGAATTGAAGCGTATGGAAATTTAACATGAGAGACCTGTCTTGCACCTGTTTTTCTGCACCAGTATACAGTGACCCTAGAGGAGTTAAACAAGGAATTTTCTTTTGAAAGAGAAGGCAGAAATTCTGCATGGTATTAAGGAGAAAAGAGCCTCGGGGAGGATCTTTCAATCACTGTGAGCTGACAAAATGCTCCAGAGCAGCACAGTCCACTTCTAGTGTCACGTTGAAGAATGGAGACACAGTTCAAGGGTGTGCTGTTAGTATCACCAAACCAAACTTCAAGTGTACATGTGATGGAAAGGACCTTGCTGTAGACAGCTAGCTCAGCTGCTGAGTGGTAGTAACTTGAGAATACTAACAGGTCTTTTCTGGAGATCTTATCAAAGATAAGGCTCAAAAACTTCTTGAGGAGATTCAAATCACTGATTTATTTATCATTATTTTTAAGCTGGAGCACACTGACTGTTTTTAAATATAGAAAACGAAACCAAAAGAGAATAACATGGTGAAGTATAGGCACTGCTGCTGCCATCTTTATTATTATCCTGTGCCTCACTCAGGTGGTGTTCACAGTTACCTGGACTACTATCAGACTTATGCCTCGAGGACATCTATAGTGCTCGTGAGACAGGGCTTTATAGAGCAGACTCACACAGCACTCTGCTTCAGAAATGAAGTGATTGCTGGCCAGGAGAAATCAAAAGGGAGCATTACATTACTTCCCACTGCAAATGTGATCTGGACCAACAAGCTGTAACCTACACTGACAAGAAAATTACCCTTGCCACTGTATTTTAACGGGGAGAAGCATTTTTGGGTAAGATGTAAGGCAGTTTCCCTTTGGAAGTGTGGGGGCTTGCCATGTTATCAGAGACAGGGTGAAGCTCTGGAGTGGGAAACCATAGAATGGTTCTAGTTAACAACTTTTTGAGGCATCCATGTGTCATTCATCAAACTTGCCTTTTGTCTGTCTGAAAACAGAATAAACAAAGGAGATGGTCTCCTACATAGTTCTTCTCAGTGAAATAGATAATCTTGGTTCACTGAGCAGAATATAAAAACAAGTCATTCTCGACAGCATATGCCATAATGAATGCTTGATTTTGAACGTCTGAGGAGTACATGCCCCCCCTCAAAGCCACACTATCTGAGTATGACACTCGCAGCTTCCGTGACCGAAGAGGCTGAGAAAAATGTTTTAAGGGAGGAAGTCTTGATGGCACATCAAAGTAGGCATTTATAGACTGTCACGACAAAAAGTCCTGTGTGAGAACAAATAAATACACAAGCTTGTTTTTTCAGTTTATAAAACTGTGCTTGCCAGCGATCATAAAAATGGGAGTAGTAATTAGGATCAGTATGCAAATGCTATTTAAACTCTCCACAATTATTCCCTACCTCAACTATAGCTTTCTTTCCTCCTCTAGCACATTTCAGCCAAAACACAACCCACACCAAATTGGCCCTGCAGCATCAAAGCTGACAAATCCAAACTGTGATAAAATAAGGGAAATGGAATTCATGCAATTGGAGATTTTACAGAGGGCACCTGCCGGCTTTTCAGAAGCTAACAAGAGGAGTGTTCTTTGAGTAGAGCACCTCAGGAAATCTGTTCTCTGTCATGTATAGGCCCCAGGTTAAGTAAGACTAGTGGATAAGAGCAGCACTGTAAGCTATGGCCGAAAAGAATCTGAGGGTCAAAGTGGATGACAAAACACAGAACAAATGATGTTCCCTGTATAAAACCGTATTCAGTAATGGCATTTCTGCATCTTTTGTCAGCTGAAGTTTCGAAGTGCTCTAAAGGTGAAATTCTGTAGGAGAATACAAAGGTAGTCTACACTTCAGCCTATGCATCGAATCATGGGAGCCTCTGACATCACCCAAAAAGGTTGTTTGGTCTTTGGCTTTTTCTGGATAGCCCAAGACATGGAAACCCAGCAGGACCACAGCACCACACCACAGAACTCAGGCATGTTTGCCCCTCTGGAAAGAGTCCGTGTGGTCTTTCTGTGCGTCTGGGAACTAACCGTGACTCACTGCCAGTACGCTGGACTGGGTGTTGGATGGGTCGTCTTCACCAAATCTTGGCCCTGGCAAAACGCACGTTAAGTCATTCAGTGTCATTGACAGAAATCAGAGGAATGAGAGGCTGCTGGCCATTTCTTCATGTACGCAGTCACCAGGAAGGATGATGTCAGGAAACTGTGTGGCACCCCACAAGAAAGCACTCTTGGGTGAGCAAGCAGTAGTCATCTTAGGAGGAAAACAATACATGGAATCACTGCATGACTCCATACATTATTTCCTCTGTGCCCATGGGACCACAGATGAGTCAGCAACAGTTCATGGTTTGTAGTAACAAAAGTAGCTGACAATTGTAACAAAATCAGTATGGATGCTTGGTTCTCATCCAGGGCCAGCAGGAGGTTCTCAACCAACAAAGCCAATGCAGTCTAGTCTATCAGGACATCTGTTGCTTATGAGGAGAGTGATGTAAACAAAGAACAGCCCTTTCTTCTTGTTTTATCTGCTCATTAACAATGTGATGCCTTGTGAACCGTAAACATACAGTGTGTGCTAGTTACTGGCTTTGGTGCTGATTATACTGTCGTCAGATAGGAAGTCTCCTCTTTTAAGGTATTTGCAGCATTGTTGCAGGAATAAAGGTCGGGGTGGACCTGCATCACTGAGGTGACCAACTGTCTTAGGGTATGATACCATTGATGTCTAGTTTTCGCACTCTGCCAACAGCGTAATTTTGGAGTATCTCCCTCACACCAAAAGCTGTAAAGCCTGTACTGAGAGACAAAAAGCCACAACTATACTGTGCCAGAGGAAGACCACAGAAGAGACTGAGGCTGTCACCAAAATGTCCTTGCAGGAGCAGGGTATTTTTAAAATAAAACTTCCAAAAGATCATGGGAAGCAGATGATGCCATACTGCAGAGGAAAGGTCTCTCCCACCTGGTGGAACAATTCTGTTCCTGAACTCCTTATTATGTAATTTATTTAACCCTCTGGGTATGGCGGAACACTACCACCAGGCACCCAGGGCAAGAGGAGAGCTTCCCTCTCACATTTTATGCAAATTATGGCCAATCTCCATTACTCTGTAAGAAGATGAGGGAAAAACTTGACTCCTAAGTCAAGTTGTGCATCAAAGAGAAGGATTAAATCCTGCTTGGTTCTGCCAGGTGACCAGTTAACTTCCTGAATCATGGAAAAGAATGGAGACACAAACAAGAATAAGTCTCTTTTCAAGCCCCATCTCGCCTCTTTGTGCCCAAGCATGAGGAAAGGCCGTATCATTTTCACCATCCCTCTTTCTCCTCCAGATGGATTCCAGCTATGTGAGCAGAGTAAGCATAGTCTTAGAGAGGGGTTTTATTGTTAGGCATTTATAGGAGATAGGACCAAATTGCCCTAGAGTTTCATTGTGATGTGGTACCTACCTCTTCACCAAATTCCTTTGAAAAATCCTATTTCTGTTGCATCATTCCCTTTACTTGCCATTTGGTACCTGGGTTTTGCTGTGATTTACATAGTAACTTGAAAGCGAACAGCACCATAATCTTTAGAGGGTTAAATGTTACCTTTGGTGTTTGCGTATGACTCCCTTTGACCCCAGTGAGACTTCTGCTCATGCAAGAATAGGGAGTACAGCCTTGTCTCTGGCAGCCCTCAGGCAGTAGCTGGGATTTGTTCTAATTAATGGAGTCTCTAGTAGGAATTATTCTGAGCTCCCCAAATACGTAACCAATGAGTTCTTGTGTTAGTTCGTTGTTCTGTTTTAATAGGGCTTTCAAACATTTCCTCTAGCCTTTCAGAGGAGAAGTCGTATCGAGTGCGTTATTCACTATTTTAGGCTGTGCTCATCATTGCATTCTTTCTAATCAAAGCACCTTTTTGGTTATTGTGTGTGCTCATAAACTACAGACAGCATGCAGTACATAGGTTTGGCTGCTTTTCCATAGCCACTCTGAAAATTGTAAGCAAAATTGCTTTTAATTTTGCCTGACAGCCAGTTTTAATTTTATTCATCATTTTATCAGATTATATAACATTTCTGTTGTCTGCATCCGTCTTCTGACTGCTTTCTTCTCTCTTTCTTTTTCCCCCCATTATGTTTATGCTGAAAATATGAAAACAACAATAAAGAAGAGACCAATAATAGCTTCTTGCAGTAAAAAGGGCTTATTAAAAGGATATTTTCTGCCTGGGTGAAAAACTTCCTTGAAAATATCATAAATACTTTATAATACACAGAGCTACACTTTTATTGTCTTCAGAAGTTGATTGTCTAGATAAGCCATTTAAAAAAAAAAAACAAGCCAAAAATGTCACATTTAAAAAAATAGTTAGGTGAATTTTCTTCACAGTCCAATTAGGCAGATTCCAGATGAAACATCAAAAAAGGGTTAAGTAACCATACAACGGGTGAGAGCTTTTCAAATCAGTCTGATGACAAAGCAGATATACTTTCATTTTGTAGAAAAATTGCTAATACTGTAACATCCAATGGGCTTGGTTTTATTACATGTTTACAGGGCTCTTCATTGTGGTCTCAGCAATATGAAGAGCTCTGCAAGCATGCAATAAAAACTGAGCAGACTTGATGTTAGCACTGTTCATTGGTGTCCCTCGTAGCAGGAAACTTCTGTTAAAATAACCACTGAAGGTTCGTGGTGTGCTCCCTAACCTTGGATTCTAAGGATAAGGAGCAGAAGGAAGATCTTTCTAGTAAAGTTTTTAGCTTGTGTTTTGTTTTCTTTTCTATAAGTACATAAAGTCTTTTATTTAAGATATCCAAGATTTGCTGGTAAGGATGATTCATAACTGAAGTCCAGTTTTCCTTTGGGATTAGGCACCAGTGTTTGTTTTTTGTTTTTCTAGCATAGCAACTGAATTTCATCATTCATTTTGTCATTTAGCAATAGAAGACAACTTCACCAAAGAAGCTCACAGTACAAGTAAAATTGGAAGTAAATGGAAGCCATATGTTGTTACTATAATTTCCAAGGTTAAGAAAAAGCTACAGTTTAGGCTATATGATTTTTAATGGAGAGAGAAGTATACTTTGTTATCAATAGCCTTGAGTTTTTAGGGTTTTTTTTAATAGTTATTTATTTTGTTAATGGTAGTTTGAAGAACACATTATGCCCAAAGTGTTCAGAGCAAGCTTGTTGCCTGGCAGTAATCCATTTCTTAACTTATGTACAACTGTGGAGTTATTAATGCTAGTCAGGTTATGTGCAAGGATTCAGGAAAATTCTTTATTCCTCATTGACTCCTGACAGTTATTGTACCTAGGAACTGGGTAACGTGTTCTGAAGTGAGCAATTATGGAAATGTTTACTTCACTGGCTGCATGTAAATGTGCGCAGAGAATGTACCAGAATTTTTCCTTGGGGGTATTTAATTCTCTCTAGGGCAATGAAAATCAAATGATTTCTTTTTTTTTTTTCTTTTTTTTTTCCCCCCCAAAGCTGGGATGTTTTTTTAAGTGCTATAATGCAGCTGAATAATGATGAATGCAGTAGACAGAAAAGAAATATAGAGAGAACTACCAACAGATCTGGAAAACAAATTTTAAGGTGGAAGCTAAAACCAAAAAGGAAAAAATGGGGTAGGGAGCAAGGGAAGGCTTGTGACAGATTCAAGTTTGCTGGAAAAAGGATATAAAATGGATACTCTGGTATTCAGGAGTAGTACAGTGCATGTAATACATCTGTTTTTTAAGAACATAAGCGATTGGCTCAGTATTGTTCACATCAGAGGGCATCACATTTGCTTGTTAATTAAATGCAGTACCAGTACCTACTGTCCCTGAACAGTTGGGGGAAAAAATCCCAATATGTATACGTATCTGTGAAATTTCTATAGATGCATATGAATCTCATGCAAATTACAACTGGATTGTTACTGCTGCTTTTTAGTGCCTCTCTCCCCTAGTATTTCACCACTACTTCTATGTAACCATTGAGAAAAGGAAACTGGTTTACAAAAAAGGAATTTGGGCAAATGTATAGCTTTTAGAAGAAAGTGAATGGGATGTTTTTATCGCTGAGATTTTTTTTTAAGCCAACTCAGTCTGTAAACGTACATTAAGGTCATATATAAGCAGTTTGAACTGAAATCCTGGAAAATCTTACGTATTATGTAACCTGTGCATGAATCCAAACTTACAGTGTACTCAGCGCTGAATGCTTGCCAAAGGGAAACTGAATTTAGTTTTTTGGGCTTTCTGAATAAGATTCTTAATTCTATCAAAGTGATTTTAGAAATCAGGAGTTTTCACATACTGTTTTACAGTAGTGAGAGTAAGTATTACTTTAAGTTTGCCTCGGTGGTCATATGCCTGTCATTAGACTAGAATTGGATTACATTAATTAAAAAAAAAAGTTGCTGACCTTTCTCCTCTAATTTTTTGTGTGTATTTTTCCTGAATTTCTTAAGGAAGGGTTTCATAAAAAGGGTT
>NW_008825498.1:7511970-7532594 GCF_000699105.1 Pygoscelis adeliae
AGTCCTTAAAGACAAAGTCAGGGTAAAGAAGCAGCTGGGCTTTTTTTAATGAAATTTTAGATGTGGCTTTTGAAACAGTCAGTTGACGCATACGTGCGTGCATGTATGTGCAGGCATACATGCGTCCTGGGAACGTTTCTGTTACATGTAAAAGTTTATTTTGCTTCTGTTGTGCATCCTCGATTTTCCCTGTGTTCCTCTCCCTCAGATGCCCGAGTGTGCGTACCCTCTCTTTGTCTTCTAGCCTTCAGAAATACTCCCGCTTGCACGTTTCACACTATTACTAACTTGGCTTAGGTTGCAGTTTGTCTGCCCTCTTGCGCGGTGCCTTTTCCACGGGGCAGGCTTGCCGCCCTCCCAGCCCAACGGGACGCGGCTGAGCCTCGTCCTGCTCGAGAGCGTGCGGCGCTGGTGCTCGCCGCCTCATCGTCTGGCTGTCCCTCGGCTTGGGGAGAGTCCGACTGCGCCTGCCGAAGCCGGGCCGACCCCGCACACATCCTAAATACGCTCTGCGAGGCAAGGGAGAAGTTATTTTTAAAAGCGCCCTATTGTTACAGTAGGAGGCTTCACGTTATACCGGCCGTGTTCTTACTAAGCTTCCAAGAGAGTAGGAAAATCTGAAACCCAACTGTGTGCTTTTTGCCATCCCAGCGAGGCAAAAGCCTCTCCTCGCAGGCTGTTTTTCGAGATCTTTCTGTGGCCGGCTTTTGACACGGCAGCCCCCGACCCTATCGGGGAGGGAGCCGGGGCCGGGCTCGTGTTTACCCGCCGTCCCCGGGGGAGGCAGCCCTACCTTGGAGGCCAGCGTCCTTCAGTTCTGCAGACAAAGAGGAGGCGAGCGCTCGCACACAGCTCGGCCGGCCGGTGTAAAACAGTTCCAGCTGTGGCCGCTCGTGGATTTGGGGGAGGGGGAGGGGAGGCATTGGCTTGTGTTTTAGGTGTGGCGACATGCATGGAGCTCGCTCTAAACATTGCTTGTAACTTCCTTAGAGGAGGGGAAAGGGATATAAACAGCAAGCGATTCTCAGCTCAGGAAATTATAAGAGCATTTTAAAGCCTAAAGTGCAGTTTCAGGTGGAACTGGCATTTCGCTCTGTTTTGGGGGGGAGTCTAAAAACAATTTTTCCCTCCTTCTACGGAAAATCTTTTCCTCTGGCAATTCTCAGCGCAAACTCTGCACTGCATTTAGTTTGGTGGCCCTAAACGTTGTGGGCTTACAAAAGGCACATCTCACTTTCGGAAGGGCTGGCTTTCTTGGTTTGTTGGGTGATTTTCGTTTCATTCTTCGCCAGAAATGTTGGAAGTGACAAAATTAATTAGACCAAACGCAGGTGTGAAAAGTTTGATAGCGCATATGGTTTTAACTAATGCTTTTGCTGATGCGGCTACTGTCCTCTGAAGGCTTTATATTTACTGTGGCAGAAAAACTGACAATCAGGGGAGGCTTTTGATCACCCACAGAACGGTGCATGTTTGGGAAAGGCTAGGAAGGAGGGGTTTGCACCATTCGGAGATGAGAGAGCAGGAGCTGGGGGTCGGCATGCGCCTTCTGCGGAGAGACCTATTTAAAAAGAAACCCTAAACTATTCTTGCCTTCCTGGAGTACGAGAGTCAGCCAGTATTTTTTATCCTTAAGAAAAGTAATAAGAGGAACCCGCTTTTGATATTTGCGAGTGCAAGTCAAGCTGAGCCTCCTGCTATATTTTGGTAACACTTTCACTGGACAGAATGTTTGCCCTGTTCATTACAAAAGTGGTGCCAGCTGCCTGTCTCACAAAGCAAGTGTATTTAAAGTGCCTCACTGTGTGCTTAATGCATTTGAAGAAGGTGTTTTGTATTTTAAGTACTTATAGGCGTCCAGTGAAACATTTGCATCTGGCACCCTTTTTAAAAATAAAAGAGGAGAAATTTTCTCTTCCATGTGGTGCCTTTTATGAAAATGCATCTGTCCTCTTCACTACCCATTGTCAAATAGAGAAAGGTTTTGTACTTAGGGATTTTTTTTTTTTACCTTTTTTTTTGTATTTATTTTAGTTGTATTGATAAGAAATGCGTGTCTCATGAATAATATCAGCAGGAGTTTCCAATTAAATGGTGTTGAGCGTGTCATGGACAACTCGATTTAACTTTTAAATTTTCTATTGCCTCCTTAGGAAGGATTCAGATAGTGCATCAGCATAATCTTAAATTTATTTCCCAGGGAGGCCGCATTTCTTGTTTTCCCAGCCCCCAGCCCTGAACACAAAGTCCTTCTCTTTTTTCTGTGTAACTTCAGAGCTAAGTCGGCCTGCCAGATGGAGTGCTGCTGCACTGGCTTTCCCCTCTCAGATGCTGAAACACGTTATTTTTGAACCGTACCCTGTCTCCCCTAAGGCTCAAAACTTAAAAGACTAGCCTGAACTCTGATCTCTGGCGTGGTGGCATGATGCACTGCATCACTCCTAGCAGGCCAGTGTTGCATTTTCCTCCGTTCCGAATGAGTGTAATGTCATTTCTTATCCTTTCTAAGATTTTCACCCTGGAGGAATGTGGTCAGGATTATTCAGAGGAGTTGAATGCAACTCAGTATTTGCAGTTTGACTCAGTTGCGTTAGTAATATGCAGTCGTTCAACCCTGTATTCTTAACCAGAGTGCCTGTTCAGAAGCCAGCAGACAAGCAAGGTTTCCACTGGAGAGAGACTGCTTACATAGTGATGTATCGCTTCTGTGGTAGCAGGCAATGTCATTTTCCTTGTCTTCTAGCAGAAAAGAAAAAAAGTTCAGCTGCAGCAAAGTGGAAAACCAATGCACAGGATATGTAAACTATTTTTTTTCAGTTGTTAGTATCCCAAACTACTTAAATAACCACTAATTAGTTTTTATTTCTTTTTGGTACTTGTTTCTTTTTTGGTTTTTCATCTTGGCACATCTGCTATATCATAACCATGTGCTTGATTTGATGTCTACCCCTGGGCTCAAAGTAGATACTTCGAGGAGCAAAATTAAATTATTGTTTCTGTTTAGCTGGTTAGATATGCTATCAGGAAGACTTAGCCATGTTTCCCACCTGACGGTGGTTGTGAAATGTGTATACTGCTTGCTTTGCCAGCGGAGTAAATTTTGACTGAAAAAAGAAAAAGAAATTCTGTTTGAACAAAGGCTGTGTTTTGTTTGTACAGTGTGCTGCCAGGACATAGTGATATTTCTTTTCTCAGTGAAGCCTGTGTATTGTATGAACAGCTAAGCATTCGGCAACCTCATCATGTAACAGTGTCATAAGTGATTGTCTCACCCATGTGTTAGAGCCTTCTCTGTCTCATCGACAAGCAGCATCTTTGAATATTGACAGTTTCCACAATAAAAGGTGTCAATATGTAGAACAATACAGAAACTTTTAAACCATAAAATTAAATAAAAAGATGCTGACTGAGCTGGCAACCCAACATACACTTCACATGAGGTACACGATATAGTCCATTCGTTTGCAGGACACTTGCTAGTCTGCTAAAGTCTTGATCTTTCTAGTGATAGAAAAGTGACAACAGGCAACTCCAGAGTCCCTTTCTCTCATTTCCCCCAGGTCCTTTATGAGTCAACCTTCCGTTTCACTGGAAGTGTTTGTCTGGTTGGGGTGCCTGGATTGGACTGTTTCCAGGGAAGCTCGGGGTTTATTGCTGGGTCCTCCAAGTGGGAGTTATTTCAGCCACATTTACCAATCACAGCAGTTAGGGAGAAAGAGCAGAGGTGCTGTTGCCTGGCAAGGTAAGCAGCCTGTTCCTGTTTTATGCAAACTCCCAGTTATCAGCTGTGAGTGAGTTGAAGAAAAAAAGACTTTTTTTGGCTTCTGCAATGTGGCAGCACCTCAGAAAGCTGCTCGGGCAGGTGCCTGTCTTCAAATATATAAATAATCTTCTCGACTTCATTGGTTGTGTCATGTCTCTTTGCCGCTGCTAGGGGCCGACATGAGTGTCTCTCCAATACAGGTTTATGGTATGATGTCCTCCTGTTTTAATCTAGACATTAATATGAGCAGCATTCTGTCAGGACTGCATGCTGTATTTTCAGGTGAAAGAGCCATGCGTCTGTCTTGTCATCATCCCCTTTTTTCTCATCTTCTCTCAGTATTGTCACCTTTAACTAGTTTAGTTATGAGGAGTGTCTTTTAAAAACATTAGTAATCTCTTGTTTGCTGCCCACCTCAGACAGCAGCAAGCGTGTACACACAAATGGCAATTTACCTGGTGATAAAAGTGCAGAGTGGGTGTGCCTTTTTCACCTGTATACTTGTCTGGTGTTCTTATCAGCAACAAACGGGTCTGCGTTTGTGGTTTCCTATGTCCTTGTTTCTTATAGTGGAATCCTCTAGTGTTTAACATGGTAGGAACACGGAGTAAATGTTGTCCTGCTCTTGGGTTACTCTGCTGGGAGACTGTTTTCTTCACCCTGTCCTTCCCTGCCCCCTTACTCCACCTCCTTATGGCATGGGTTCTCTAGGGTCTAATGAGGTGCATCGAGGAGGGCTGCAGTTGTATCCTCAAGGAAGGCACTGAGAGAATAATTCTTTTCTACCTGACTCTACTTTCTCAGAATTTATAGGAACTTGATAACATGGACTCCCTTTTTTCCTGTACCAGATTTAGTTGCAGTTAACCCATGGATCCAAAACTTACCAAGTGGGGTATACACAGGCAGCTAGATGCTGTCTGGTAGCATATGCTTCATTTCTTTGGGAAATCAGTCTGAAAATACTCTGTTTTAACTTCTTAGTTATTTGATTTCCTGCCTCAGAAGTGGACCCAATCCTCAGCTCCAGCCCTCACTTCACCATTATCCTTTAGACCCCCAAATGTAAAGTTATCCGTCAGGCTGAAGAGCTCTGGATGGGTATCCCAGAGAAGCCCATCAGTGCCGCTTCTTAATCAGCTGGAGAAGTCACTGTTCAATGATGTGAAGCACCCCTTGCCCTATCCCTCGAGTGCAGAATCCAGCTTGGGATCTCTCGTGCAGCAGTGCCTAGTGTTAGGCAAACACTTGGATAACATTTGTTATCCACAGTATAGAAGAAAAAGAGCTGGCCATTGTCTGGCACGTACCTTCTTCCTTGAGGCCCATATTTTGATCTCTGTGTCTCCTTTTAAAATGGCAAATCTGTATACCTCCAAAGTAATTTTTCTTTACCATAATAAGGGCTGCTGCTGCTTTTTCTCTTTTTTTTTCTTAAATGTGATACCACATCTTGAATTGGAGTATTGTGTCACTGTCGTGTGTGACATTACACTGTAAAATACAAAGCTACAAAAGTCTGTAATTTATAAGACTGTATTAGGTGCTTACTGCATGTATTATGGCCTTGTAATTCACCATTGCCTATCATTTATTCTATATATAATTCCACTGAGAGTTCTGTTGACATTATGAAGGAAAAAAGTGTAGCTCAAGTGGCTTGTCATCAGAACCCCATGATAGAATTTCCTTGTATTGCATTATATAATGTTTTTAGTATTATCCATAATGCAAGAATGGGAAATTTCTGCTTCAAACAATTCTAGTTTATGATACAGGAATGTTATTTGTATCCGAGAAAATTTTCTGAGTGGGAGATGACATCACGTGCACTCACCATCTTGTGGAAGACTTTGTATTAGGTTGTAGTATCACGTGCTTGTATAACAAGGTCAAGACATTCAGAAAAAAGTTTTCCCAGCTTTGCTTTGTGTGAGGCTTTGCTAACTTCAATTGAAGAAGCAGCTAATTCATTTCTTCCTGAAAAAATTCCAAATCTTTCTAATTTGGAATTGTCAAATATATTTAAGGTCTTCCTTATGTTTGAAAACTGAGTAGCAGTATTTTATACTCATTGTTCAAAATGCTTTGGAACTGCTGTTGTATTCATGATGTTTTAGAAAACACAGAGTATCACAACCCATTTTTGGAAAAGTTCTTCATGTTGGTGAATTAAAATAATAACAGATCTTATATCTAAAATCACAAGCTCTATTTCTAAGGAAACAAAGAAGCAAAGCTCTTCACTTGCAGCTGAAGAATTATTTGTAGTGTGGTTTGGATGAGCTCACTGTCTGGCTCACCAGGTTTGTCTGATGTCTGTGCAACAGTTTTGTTACCTTCTTCATCAAGTGTGTTGAAAGCCGAGCATTGTCCCAGTTTCAACAGGAAGCATTGGTACAGCTGAGCCTCTCTCCTTTGCTTTGTGGGTGTGCAGCGGCATCGCTTAGGGAGCTGCCAGTTTGATACTCAGCCTCTGTGAGCTGGGTGGGGTTCTGTGCCTTCTCCCACTGAATCACCAAAAGGGAAAAGGGGTGTGTAAGTGAAGGACTGGAGACGACAGATCCTGGACTTGGCCAGTGGCAGGTCATTTGAAGGGAATCCCTTTCGACTGTGACCCATTGCATCTGGACAACTTGCAGCAGAAGCTGTTCGATGGTGGGAAGTACTTGCAGAGAGGTGGGTCTGAGGAACTGAGATTTAGCACTCAATGCTATACATGAAATTCTTAAGCCATCACAACTTCTTTACTAAAACGTAACACAGAAAGTAGATGTTTTTAAAGGTGGAAAAATGTTTGTGAAACTTTGTTGGGATTTTTGACAGGGAACTTAAAAGAAAGGATGCAGTTAAACCTAAACCAAAAATTTTTACGAATGTTTTTCTTGCAGCATAGTGGGACAGCTGTTTGCAGGGTTGAACAGATCAGACTTATGGTACAGTTACAACCATTTTAATAAAAAAAAGGAGAGGGAGGAGGCAGGCAAGCAATGGGCCTGCAAGCTGACTGATTTCCCTTTAAATCACGTTGTAATTTCTTTTTTGGCTAGTAAGTGACTTGAAAGTATTGGAAGATAAAACAGCCTGAGCTAGGGCCTGGACTTCTGCCATGTGCTGGGCTCCCAATTAAGAGATGAAATTGCAAGATACTGTTCAATTTCACTGCAACTGTGGCTGGGTTTTGTGGGTCAGTAAAATAAATGGAAGGGTTTTTTCCTCTCCTGTTTGTGCACTTTAGAGGTACCATGCACAGTTATCCATGTTAGCAGCGATGAGACTTAGCCACACAATCCCTGCAAACTGATGGCAGGAATAGGCCCCTGGTTGAAAAGAAAATGGTTGTGGATGTTTAAGTTTCTGTGGAACTTCTCAGTTGAATAACTTGCCTTACCTTTTTTTTTTTTTAAATGCCATCTTGGAATTCAGCAGTGACTTAAAATCATAAATACAAAAACAGGGATTTTGATTAAGGGCTGAAACTTTTAAGCACCCTGCAGAAAGCCTCATGATAGAAAAAAACCTCAAATGACTTTCTTTGTGTGTGTTTAAGTGTGCCTCTTGTATCCAATTTAGAACAAATTTCCATTGCTTATGGTGTTTTATTTTTGCCATGGTGCTCAATTTTTGAGCATTGCTCATTGCACTGTTGCTCCCCAATTTTTGTATTTGTAGTTGTACATTACTGGTACACTGCTACTTGTAAACACTATCATTTTCTAAGCTGCAGAGTAAGGAAGTATATATTCTTCTTGTACAATTTTCAGAATAAATTAAAAGGGAGGTAGTGTCAACCCGAGAATGATTTTCATAGCTCCATCCCATGTTGTAACAAGATTTTAGAAGGTAGAGAAAACCTCTGTCCCATTAATTTTAATGATACTTATCTTAGTGCAGTAAAACACTATGAGAATGAAATAATGCATATATGTTCGTGAAACGTAAGCTCTTACCTACTGTGCTTGCTCAGTACTTAGTTCTTCCTTTTGGGTTGGTGGTTTTTTTTT
The DNA here is from genome assembly GCF_000699105.1 of Pygoscelis adeliae. NCBI lineage: Eukaryota > Metazoa > Chordata > Aves > Sphenisciformes > Spheniscidae > Pygoscelis > Pygoscelis adeliae. The sequence continues at coordinate 7,519,738 of NW_008825498.1, forward strand.
TTTTTCTTTTTTTTTTACATCATTTGCTGCTGTGCCAATCTCTTGTGATGTCATACAGAGCGGTAACTCAAGCTCACAAGCTGTACCAGTGAACCGTGAATGTCACCGAGTTGCACAGGTATAAATGATAAGATGTGGTCTTGTGTAGCCCAGAAATTTTTGGGATGACATCCTGAATCTATCGATTAAATAGGTTTGCCAGAGACTGTTAATGGAATAATGTTTTCACTTCCTGTCCAGTACAAACCATTTAAAGAGGTATCATATCACGATTGCCTTTAAGTGGAGAAGTTTCTGAAAATGTGGGAAAGTTAACTAGCTTTTGACAGCGTTTCCTCCCTCCACCCAATGTAGTAACTTTAAGTTTTAGGTATTTTGCAAATGTCATCGAGGAGGCTTCATACTAGGTAGTGAGTTAAAACCCTGTAACCAGAAAGACACCTTGATAATCGCATCTACTTGATGTACAAATTTGAACTAGAACAGCATTACTTTATAAAACCCTTTAACTAGCCATTAGAAGAGGCACTGTATGTTAAAACATACAAAGTGGATGAAAGGCAGTTTTTGTGCCAACAATTCTTCACCCTGTTTGTTCAATTCATAAACATAACATTTATGGGAATTGTGCAGGTAGAATGGACCCTTAAGTGCTCACCTCTCAAAACAACTAATTCTTCCCTTCCCTTCCCTTCCCTCTCTCTCTCTCCCTCTCTCTGATGTGTATGAATGGCTTTAAAGTGATATTTTACATTACTTAAAAATTATGTGAGTGTTTGTTGCTGTTGTGTAGGAAGGAAATAAATCATGGGCTTTTGTGGGATTTTAAATTCATCCCAGGAGTGAAGAGCTAATATCAAGACCTTCACAACTGGGATTAATTTGATGTATCTCTCAGGAGTCCATTGGGTATTATCTTTATACATTATAAAAATGTGTTTTGATATGCTTTAAATTAGTATTTTTTTTCTTGTCTGTGGAGCAGAGGAAGAGACAGTATGTGTGAGAGAGAGAGTGTGTGTGTGTGTGCGAGTGTGTGCACATGTGTGTTGGATGAAGTGATTGACATGGGTGGAGAGCTGCTGATTCCAGTGTAATTAAGTGTATTGCTGTACAGTGTTGTTCCTGATCATTACAAAGATTAAAGTACAGTCTATACATGCAGATGTGATACTGAAGAGGAAATTCACCCTACTCCAAACACATTCTTACTCTTATTTTATCCCCTCAAAAGGACTTTTTTCTTCCACTGGAAGCCTATGGCTGAATGTGAGCCTTTGCACATCTTCACCATTCAGCAGCAGTTTCTCTGGACATCCTTTAGCAGATGCTGTCAATTCTTCACCTTTCTTTCATTCTGCTCCCTCTGCCTTCATGGATCACTGCGTGTTTGTGGTGCGTGTCGAAGAGAAGGGCAGAGTGGCAGAAGGAGGGCTCGTAGAGGCTTAGCTTCCCAGCTCCACGACATGGGTGATCTTCAGTTGCCCAGCACTGTGATCCTCACACGTTACTGTGACCCTTCACCCTTGTAGGCAGCAGCACAAGCTGACTAGCATCAAACCTGGCTTTTTTCTTTCTTTTTTCATTCTCTCTTTTTTTTTTTTATTTTGGAGTAATTTCTTTTTAAAAAAGATGAGGTTAAGGTCAGAATTGGTAATGGGGATGTGTGAGGCTTGGAAATACGTACAATAGTTCAAAGAAACCACAGCTACATTTGTGTTGCTCTACGTCTGCAATGGCATGTGTGCATTAGCAGAGAAGAAACAGTTGCTAAAATGGTTGATCAGGCAAATACCTTAAATATTTACTGAGGTTGTCTTGTCGTCTTCTGCCTGGTCATAAGTTTTAATCTGCCTGTGCTGGTTGTCTCATTAATTTAAGAGGATAGAATTTAGTGCAGTACTTTTGTGGTTGCCCTGATTGCAGAATACCTCTTAGTCCAGAGGGAGAATAAAAGGTAAATAATATCTTTATAAGTGTGTATTCCTGTAATCTTTTAAATAATGTATGTATGTAAGGAAAGCTGAAAAGTGCGCTCTCCAAAAATTTCACTTAAAGGTCAGAAGGAATCATTCTAATGTCCATCCTGTTTGTACTAATTTTATCACTGTAGGGCATAGCAGTTTTGCAAAATATATACTTCACTGTGCATTTTGAATCATTGTGAATTTTTCAGTTCTTCAATGACTTCAGTATTGCAAGGCTTTCTCTTGGATGGTATTCTACTGGCAAAAGATTTAGTTTAGTTTCAGGTAGAATCCATTACACTTGTTCTCTCTCTCTCTGGCTGTGTCCCCCTCTGTATTCCCCTTTCTTCCTTTGTCTTGTTATACTGAGGCTTGGTTAACAGCAGTGATACTAACACACTTACATACTTATGGTCTATGCCAGACTTAAATGTTAAATACGCAGCACAAAAGAAGGAATCTTGAGGATGAACAGTAAGTTCCACAATAGACTTTAAAATGCTACAGATATATTGAGCAGATAGCCCTCCCAGCTGTCCATTGTGCCACGTCCTACTTCGTATTGAAATTATGTTGGGGGGAAGCCTGAAGAATTTTATGTATACTCTCAAGAAAAATAAACATCCATTTACTTGCTAAGGCTAGTCCAAACACTTCTGCCATTGCAAATGTACAATATATCATAACAATTTCATCTTGTATTTATGTAATTAAAAGGCTAACTCAGAAAAGCATGTGCATCATTTAGCTTTAATGTGCATATATGTGTTGTGGTACACCTCTCAGTTATTTGGCTGTGTGTCTGTGTGTTTGCGTGTGTTGAGTTTTTCCTCTCCCTGCAGGACTTCTTATACTTTCATTGGACAGGATGAAAAGTGCCACAAAATAAGCAGCTTATATTTTGTTTTCCTTGTTCAGTATGTGGCCCTATGCCATACTTATTCCTTGCAACGGAAGCCTGGCACTTAAGTCAGATTAATTCATTTCTTCATGGGTTTTTCTGTTGCACTTATCATGACAGTAGCTGAGTGATCTGCAAATATTCTTTATCCTATGAAGTGAGGTGCCGTTATAATTTCCATTTCACCCATGGGGAACTGAGTCACCTTTATTAAAGGCATGCTGCTCAGAGTAAGGCTCTGTTTTTTTTTTAAATGTATCCTTCGTTAGCACTTTATATGTTCATGACATCTCAGACCTTCCATTTTTGCTTTATAGTGAGGCAGTTTCCTTCCTTCCTTCCTTGTCCTCTGTCCTCCCTGTGTGCCAGCAGTGAGAACTGTAAGACAAATAGGAGATTTTCTGCCCCAGTTCAGTTATCTGTCCAGCATCACAGTGGTCCCTGAAAGGAAGAGTGGTAAGGAAAGTCTTGTCCAGATCTGTGACATATTTACAGAGAAATCCATAGCAGTTTAGCTACCAAACGCTAACAAATCTGCACTGAGTGTGCAGACAGTGCTTTTTTAATTTTGTATGTGTGTGTATTGACTTAGTCAAACCAGCACTGTTTTTCTTAAGAACAGTAAAAGGCATGTGGCTGATATCAGCCTGACTGTACTGCCAAATTTTAAGTTCTTTCTGTAAAGATGCAGTTTCCATGACTTCTCTGTTAAATATCTTCAGCCCTTTTTTTGTTTTTTTTCATGAGAAAGATGACATGTTTTTCCAGACTTCTGTCTTAGAGACACTTGAGCTGACTTCAGCTGAACTTTCAAAAAATCCCAATGTACCCTGAGACAGATACCTAGTACGAGAAATTCCAGCCCAAATAGTTAAAATCTGGCAAAGTAATACAGAGCTGGAAAAAAAAGATGTTAGAGGTATTTGCGAGTCCTAGCTAAATATGTCACTGCCTGCATATCTTATTGTATCTTTGGTTGTTACCACCAATTATTTTTATTTCCCTTTTTTCAAGTTTGCATTATCAGAAATGATTGTGCTAAGGGTTAGGGGGATTTTTTTTTTAAACTTTTTTTTTTTGGTACCTATACTGAGAGACTGATTTAGCTACATAATCACAAATGAAATTAACTTTCTAAGCTTAACTCAGCTTGCTCACTTCAATTACCAGAGACACCAGAATGATTGTTATGCTTACAAGTCCTGTCCTGCTAATCGAATATTAGAATAGATTTGATTTTTCCCTGTTAGCCAAGTGAAGTTTTCATGTGGTTGAATCTGGTATTTAGTAATGACCTTCTTAACTAGGAAATTTTCTGGATCCTTTATTTGCTAACTAGTCAGACATATACTTGGAAACATTTTACTTTATATATACACTCACATTGTGCACAAATGAAATCAAACACAATTCTGACAGTCCAAAAGAGTAAAGGAAACCCCAAATGTAGTGAAACCACAATTTCCTGTTGAGGCCATAAAACAGAAGAGCTATCTGTGATTGCTTTCTCAGTGGCAGCGTTGAAGGGATAGGGCTATGCCAAATGGGTTGATGTTTATGGATACACTGGTCACAAACTCATATTTGTGCAAGACGTAGTTGGGCAAAGTTGCTTCTAAATCCTAATGGCTGTTGTAACAACTGTGGGCCGGAGATTTGAGTACTGATAGTGCCTGCCTTAACCTCAGTGCTTATTTCATCTGTGCAAGGACCTTCTGGGGCTTGTATGGATGGATGAATAGATTTTTCCCAGCAGACTGTGCATGTTTTAAAGTATCAGGCGATGGATGGCCTCGTAACTTCAGTGACTGTGGAAGTGGTCACAAAGCAGTGTTAATAAAACACTTCAGATAATAATCAGTCATCAGTTGTTACTTGTTTCTCAAGTGTGCAATTTTTGTGCAGGAGGATAGGGAGAGAGTAATGCTACTCCTGCAACTTGGCTAACAAAAGGTATAACTACATGAGAAACCGAAATGATGCGCTGTCGCTTCTAGACTCTTAGGATGGTCTCAGTATCCATTGAGTCTGCTGGACCTCCTGTGGCTTTCAAACACATCTTCAGGTGTTCATGGGCATTTCAGGCCTAGCTTTTTGTCTTTCAACTGAACCTGACGGGACTGACCACTTCCTTGAGTAGGGGTTTAAGGGCAAATTGTAATACTGTTCTGTTCGATGTCCATGTTATTTTTTCTCCATTCCTTTCTTACATGCTTACTGGACCAGGCTGAACCCTTCTAGGGTCTGTTGGTATGGCTGACATCCTCAGCTGCAAGTGGGAGTTGGACCAGACAGTGAATGTTTCAGATGTGTGCTCTGACTATGAAACTCGATGCAACATTTTATGAGCTTTGCTCAGATGTCTTTCTGGGGCTCTCCCAGGGCATGCCTCACTTGTGTAAGGAGCAGCATGTAGTGGCAGCCCTGGCTGGCCCTAGAACCCAAAACAATCTAGTCATGTGAGGGTGGCATGGGGCCAAGCTAATGATAGGCAAGATTTTTATTAGCTTTGGGCAGGTCCTACCAACAGAGATACACTGCTTCTGGAAATTTAGCTAACAGCACTGCTCAGTGTGGCCATACCATCTTGGGCCAGGCCTGGATTGAGGGCCATCTCTATCCTCCTGCAGTGGGTACTGTAGATGCGCTGTGAGCATCTACATATGGCGAGGTCCTTGACTAGCCCATCTTCTGGCAGCGTTGAGGTCTCCAGGCATGGCCAGTGTTCCCATGCACCATGCAATAGAGAAGTGACACACCTCCGTGGCTGAGGGACTCAGGGTTTATTCTGAGGGCTGCCTTTACCTGGCTCTCAAACAGCACATGCAAGAGGAGGGGTGTCTGTGATGAGGAGTCTTGTGGCTAAAGTGATGGAATGTGGCATTTGGCAGTTTACTTCTTGGGTAAATCACAGCTCTGTGCCTCAGCTTCCTCGTTTGTAGAATGGGGTTAATGATACTGTCCTCCTTGTTAAAAAGCTCTCGGTATATGCTGATGAAAATACACACTAAATGTTATTAAGCTAGGTATGATACATAGAAGCTAGGTTTTATTATTGCTCTTACTTTCCCAAACATGGGTTTGCATCAGAATTTCCATCTCATGCTTAGTGCAGGTAAGTACTAAAATATATTTATGCAATAAGAACAGTAAAGGAAGAAAGAGCTATACTTCTGACATGCTAAAAAGTGACTAAATCAAGGTTTAGCTCCTTGGGAATTAAGCAGCTGAATTATAAGCATCTTAATATGAGGTTCGTAATATAAATTCTTGGAGATCACTGAGTACAGAAGAACATTCTGGGAGTTTCTGTCTCTGCTATGTAATCTAGGAGATAGTAAAGTGTGTTGGGCAACACAGCATATTCAGAGAGTTGGGATAGCCTCAGGACTCACATGAGGCTGATGAAAGAGATAAGATTGTTCTCAGAAGTCCAAATTGAGCTTCGTAGTCAAGTTTGTAGGTGTACTATGTAGGACGTAGGATGCAGTGCCTTCATCAGCTGATTCTTTGTGCCGCAGCTACCCCCTCCCCAAACTCTGCAAGCTGCTGCTAGCTGAGCATAAGCACAAGCAGTGTCTTGAAGTGTTTGCCAAAGAGCATCCTAAAGAATGTCCTCTTCAGTTTCATGTCTGAGGACCGAAATGAGGACCAGGTTTCTCATATGACATCTCAGCCTGGGTTGTCAAGGGAGAGAGGGCAGGCTCTGGACTGAGCAGTTCTCTGCCACATGGCACTGCATAACCTGACAGACAACAGTGTTACCTTTTTAGTCTTTCAATAGTATTTTTATCGAAGGTTTAAAAGAAAATATTACAAAGGCATGAAATCCCCACATTACTACTGCAGTGTTTTACAGAGCACTGTAGATGGGTGTACTCCCTTTTATATTCTGTGTGTGCTGAAGGTGGCATTCAGGGAAGGTAAGGTCAGTTGAGTTTCGTTTTCCCCTTATCCAAAGTAGTATTTTTTCCTCCATCTTGCTGACAGCCACTGTCAGTTTTACCTCTCTAGTGCCATTAAAAAAAACTAGCCAGCATACTCAAATTAATAAAACGTAACAGTTTGCTACTCTTAAACTGGCTAGAAGAGCTCTTTCATGGTTGACTGGGTGACTCAGGAAGTTACTGAGGGGAGATACTTTTTCTTCTCTTAGTCACCTGTTTGAGTCTTTTCTAAGCTAAATAATAATATTCATTATGCAATCGCATATGTTCGTATCTCTGTTAAATGAGTTGTGCTCTCTTCAGGTCTTAAGGGACAAAAGCATGTCAAACAGGCATTTTCAAAGTGACCTTTATCTCCTTTTCCTCAGTGACCTACCACCCTATGACTGCTTGCATTTCTCAGTTCAAACACCTTTCTTCATCGAAAGTAAGGCTCACAAGTTTGCATTTCCCAGGCTTATTGATGGGGTGGTATGGTATGTTTTTGTTGTTGTTGAAATCGTGTATATTCTCAAGGTAGCTTAGTTCCTTCAGAACTCTTAGTTATTTACCATGTGCACAATGCATATTCCTTTTCTTTTTCTGTTTTTTGTGCTTAATTTTTCCCCCTACTAAAACATAATTTTTGATGTCTGTTTGCCTGACATTTTCACAGGTAGATTAGCTGAAAGAAGTAGGTCAGGACTGAAATCAAAGAACAATAGGACTAGAAGATCCAGAAGAAATTATCTAGTTCAGGTCCTGCCATGAGGCTGGATCATGCATACGTAGACAATCTCTGCTCATTGTTTTTTGACTTGCCTTTGGAAACTTCCAGGGATGGGGTCCCAGAACTGGCTAAGGAAGCTAGCTCCTGCGTCTAGTTATCCTGAAATCAGGCCGTATCCGACCTGAGACTCCCCTGCTGCAAAAAACCGGATTGCTTCATTTTTCTCCACTCAAAATTCATAATGTCTCTGATGCAACCACGTATGTATTTGAACTGCCCCATCCCCAATTTTGGTCTTCCTTTTTCAGCCTCCATAAATTAGATTCTTTCAGCTTTTCTTGATTTATCCTGCTTGGTACACCTCTTGTCAGTTTTGTTCATTTCTTCAATTAGATATCTATCCAACCTGCTTTGTGATGAATACTGATGGGAACAAATCTGTTAGTGTCTTATAGCGTTACTCTCTTTAATTAGTCCTGTGACAACGTGATAGTTCATGGATCCCAATGATTTTTTTACAGATCTTTTCTTTGTCTTACCTTTTACCATACAGTTTATGCTCCTTCATTTTGCTTCTACTTTGGGTGGTTGTTTGGCCAAAATAACTCTAAACCTGTGTCATTTAACCATGCTGCTTACTTTCTCTCTCATTCCCCTTCCTCTTCTGCTATAAAATATGAGTGTGTTCTGTGACAATGTTATCATAGATTATATATTGTAATAGCCCTGTAGGTGATAACATTTATCACCATATGAAAAAATACCACTGTAGTGTTTTGTGTTTAAAAGGTGAGAAACAGTGGGGTTCAGTAGTTATACGTATTTTGAGAAGCTTATTTCAGAAGAGCTTATGCAACTAAATTTTTTTAATACGTTAAAAAGAACTTCAGCCTGTTTTTAATGAAGAAAGAGCAGAGCGCATTTCTCAGATTTGGCCAGTTTGGCATTTATCAAGGCCAGTATGAGTTGTAAGGAAGTACAACTCATAATTCCTTCATAATTGTCTCATTTGAGAACGGAAATGCATGGTGAGCAATAAGAAATAGAATGCACCGGTGTCTTATTTTTAGGGACAGAAAAGCAGAATAATTGCAATGGAACTACCCTTGCCCACTTTAAAATCACCAAATGCAGGAACTGAGCAGAAAGTAGAATTTAAGTAGTAGGTATATAATTAATACATTTATGTTTGTGTTGCAGATGCATGTAATTTTATATACAACTAAGCAAAAATATTAAAGCCCATTTTCCCTTTTTTCTTTTTGTGTGCACATACAAAACATTAAATTTAAAGAGCTGTACGCCATTAGCTGCTAAGATTCACAATTGTTTCTAGAACACTGAAAGTAGTGCTTGCAATGATAATTGTAAAATGTAAAGTAATAGCAAACAGCTTCGCGTTTAGTATAATGATTAGATAACTAGGGAAAAAACAGCTATTATGTGTTCCTGGACCACAGTGGAGGTAGGAAGCAAGAAAAGTATGTGGTGTGACTACATATTATTAAAAATGTAACACTTTATATTTACTTTGCACTTAAAAATTTGAATGATCTGACTAACAGAAACAGACAATCTAATACAAATGGTTTGGAATACATTAAAAATGTATACAAGACAAATCGCTATTTTATAATCGTTCAGCAATGTAGTAAATTTGCACTGCAGGTTTGATTCACAACAAATTTGCATAACATTTATGTGGGGTTTTCATTGTGCTAATACAGTTCTTTTAGCCACTTTTTTATGTGTGCTACCATTCTATTATATACCTTTGGGGGTACTTGAAAAAAAGGGAGAGTGGGGGATGGGAATTAGCGGGAAGAATATGAGAGTTGTAAGATGAAGGTTTGTAATCACAGAAATGAAAAGCTAGGAAAAAATGGATTGAGAAGTTTATATAACTTAAAGTTGAGGGAGGAGAGGAGAAAAGCGTGTATTCTGGGCTCCCATGTGAATTATATTATATAGTATTCACTTCATCATTTAGGAGGGCGTGAGGAGAAAGGTGGGTATCAAGAGTGCATGGACCGAAGTGGCTTCCATGAACAGCTGTGTTAAATGAAGGTGCTTGTTAATATGCCTTGATTTGCATGTGCTTTATATCCTTTCCTAAATATTCTAGGGGCAAATGAATGTTTACATTGTGTATTTTGCCTTTTAATACTGTAGCTCTTAATTCTTTTAATTCCTTTCCATTCAAAAGACCAATTTGGAAAAAGAAGTGTGAATTTGCTTTGAGAAGGAAATAGGAAATACAGAGCTGTGAGGAGAGAAGAGGCATTAAAGAGTAGGTGGAATGGATCCATTTGAGAGAGGTCTGGTTTGACATTTCTACCGTACCACCATCTTACTGCTGATGTGGAAAGACAGTAGTTCATTGAATAGGAATTCATCCAAATCCCAGCTGTGAAATCTGTCTGTGGGGAAAAGAGATATTTACCAGTATGCTTACATCTGCTTTCCAATAACTTCCAGAATTCCACTTATCACCCACCCCACCTCCCCAGTCTTCATCTCTTTTCTGTATTCATCCTTTCTTGCCGTAGCATCCACACAAATCAGACAAAGAATAAATGCATTGCCCTGTACACAGAAGATCATAAACACAGATTTCATGCTGTTTTATTATCAACATCATTACTTAAAATCAGTTTTATATCTTCAGATAGCTTGTATAAATATTTATTACTTGCAATATTTTCATCTTGAATTTCAATAACCTAACACAAAGTTTAAAAGTTAAGAAGTAAGCTAACCAGCCTGGCCAGTGAATGTATTTATGTACTGGTTTTAAGTAGGAGAATGATAAGAGTTGCCTATTCATGTACCTCATACATAGCAATAAGTGAATTATATCTATTTGTTCCTTTATTATAACAGAATTTATAAATTCTTTTGGAAGACAATAGCAGAATTTCTGTGCTTGGTCACAAGTTTAATAATTTTTTCTAGGTATTCTCCAATGCCTAAATTGTCTCTTCCAGGCAGCTCCACCTCCTGTAGTTTATTCTCTCAGTTTGCTTAGATGTCCTGGTGGTTATGCTGAATACAAGTTCTGATGGCTAGATGGATAGTCTGGAGTCCTTTTGCCAAAGAGAGTCATAAAGTTATGTTTTGAGTTAGTAAATGCAAGGTTTTTCAGTATCCTAAATGAAGAGGAATGGCTTTTGATCTAGCCTGTCCTTCAGTGGTTTTGCTTTGTCTCTTCTGCAGCTGGGAAGGAGGAAACGTGTTCCTCAAAACCATGAGGTCAACACCCGTGAAGTTCAGGTTCTGAATATTACAAAGGTTAAAAGTAAAATCAGAGGCACACAGAAGACTTAGCATTTGGGCGCTCTTTGTTTATCCTTGCTGAATAGGAAGGTTGCGATCTTCTGTTTAATTCAAAGCTTGGTGAGAAGCACATAGTAGAAGACATGTTTTTGGATTGGATTCTGCAGTTTGATTTTTGGGATAATAGATGTAAATGTTGTGCAGTGACAATGATGTGAATGTGAAAACTGAGAGTGTAGGGTATTAATTTGCATAGGGAAAAGACCTCTGGTGAGCTTCATGACGGTGAAGTTAACAAAGCCGTAGTACCCTTCTCTGCTATTGCCTTGAACTTAATGTTTTACAGAATGACATATAGACAGCAGAAGTAGGTATGCTTTACCCTATGTGTATTCTGAGCAAATACATAGAGTGACTTGCTCAGTCAGATTCAAGTAATTGTAAAGAAGAACAGTAAATTTCCTGTCTGAGAGAAACTGAAACGCCCTCCCTAACCAGCAGTGCAGCCTGTTCTAGTTTGTTGTATATTGTCACGCCGACGGTTCGTGTTCCAGTTGGGTAGTCTGCTGCCTGTGCTTCGGTGAGAGAGTTGGAGCGACCAGGGTGCCTCGTCCCTGCTTTTGGCAGTCTTTAACTGAAGAAGTAGGTGTTCTGGAGGGAGTGAAGGATAGGAGATAAAAAACTAAGGGATGCCATTTCAGGTGGGATTGAGCTCTCCTAACTTTGGAACCAGACACTTCCAGAAAACAGTTTGGCCTATCCTTAAAGAGTAGAGATGTAGGGCCTGGTGAAGAGCCTCCATCTGTCTCCATTGACTGTAGCGGGAGCTGAGTCAACCTGCTGAGATTTGGCATGTAACTGTGCTATGGATACTGCTAGTGGCATTAAATTTCACCCTACCAATCTAGCTGTTTTGTGGAAGTGTCTCACAGGCACATTTTATTCTCTTCGCCCAGTATTTCAGCAGAGAGAGGAAGTGTTATAGTCCATGTTGTGCAGAGATGTGCAAAAGATCAGTGGCTGAGCCAGGAAGTAAGCTCAGGCCTCTTCTGATTCACTCGCAGCATTACTGTCAGCTGGGGAAACAAATGGTTGAAACTGGGCAGCGTCCAGTCAGGTGCCTCCTTACATGTCATAGCTTTACATGTCATTAAAATGGCTAAAAATTATGTAACTTTTCTCAAAACATTTTAAAAATAGAAGACAATAGATAACAAGCAGACCGTTTGTCTTTTCTGTATCTTATAGCTCAAAAAAATCAATGGGAGTGTTCTGCACATTGCGATTTCCCTGGCTGCGCCTCACCTAGAGGGTCACAGTTTAGTAACTACATAGAAAATGATTTTGTAGCCAAAACAAGAAAACCAGATGACACAGTTCATGAGTTACATCAGGAACTTGTAATGTAAATTTAAAATACCGCTTTAATATTTCCTTCTCCTTTTTTGGTTCTTCATACAGTGAGGTGCCTTTCTGAACTTTGATTGCTGACTTTCTTATACAAGAAGCAAAATCAGAAGGAGAGTGTGTCCATTCCTCTCTGGACATGTAAAATACTCCTTATTGCTCCCTTCCTCCAACTCATAAAAATCTCTGTTTTTTTCTAAAACTATTTTAATAATACGACTCATTAGAGAAGGTTTCCTTGTCCATTAAAACTGCTCACACTCGAAGCTGCTGCATAATCATAAATAAAGTAGGTAATGATGACGAGGCTGAGGTAAATTAGTGTTTTTGGTTGATATCAAAGTTGTAAATGTATTTTCTTGACTGCTAAATGACCATAATAACCAGTTTACTCTTCGTATTAACATTACTAACCATTGCAAAACTCTTCCTAAGTGAAAGGTGCTGGAGATTTGGTGGTCCATGCTGTACGTGATGCTGAATCATAGAATCATAGAATCATTAAGGTTGGAAAAGACCTCTAAGATCATCGAGTCCAACCGTCAACCCAACACCACCATGCCCACTAAACCATGTCCCTAAGCGCCTCAGCTACACGTCTTTTAAATACTTTCCAGGGATGGTGACTCAACCACTTCCCTGGGCAGCCT
>NW_008825498.1:7532627-7537882 GCF_000699105.1 Pygoscelis adeliae
GCTAGTTACTTGGGAGAAGAGACCAACACCCACCTCGCTACAACCTCCTTTCAGGTAGTTGTAGAGAGCGATGAGGTCTCCCCTCAGCCTCCTTTTCTCCAGGCTAAACAACCCCAGCTCCCTCAGCCGCTCCTCAGAAGACTTGTTCTCCAGACCCCTCACCAGCCTCGTTGCCCTTCTCTGGACACGTTCTAACACATGTGATGTTCTGACACGTGAATGGTTGAGAACAAGATGAGTGAAATTGATGCTGTGTGTGATGAGACTTGTCAGACTGCTAACCTATAACAAATGGCTCAAGAAAATGTTTGTGCAACTCAGCAGTAGCAATAGGGCATTTTAATGATGCTTTTATCATATTCTTTATTCTAAGTTTTTGCAACTGTCATTTTTAAATAGATTTTTGTGCAGTTCCCATTGTAGTATGAATGTTCCCACTTTGAACATTCAACCCGGATTTGGGTTGTGTTTTTTTGCAGTTGCAGGCTGTATGCTTTTTTCATTCGGAGTCAAAAATAGAATGAAGAATGGAAGATACATAATTCAGTGATTTTTCAATAAATACAGGAAACTGTATGCAATGAATGCGTAATTTTTATGAATTGGAACCTTAAATCATAAATAAAATGTTAATTTGTAGACATGTGTAGTTGTGAAGCAGATGGAAAAATAGAAATGTGCCGGAAAAGTAGGTATTTGCAGAAGCTAATGAAGTTAATTGGTCTCATTTGGCTACACTATTTTCCCAAACCCCCCAAAGACTGGGCTTTTTAATTCTTTAATTAAAAATGAGTAAGGTATGCTAATAATATAACCTTTATTTTTTTCCAGCTTTCTATATACATACATCTTATTAATAGAACCACCCTTAGCAGTCCAATATTAGCAAGCACATTAGTAATCTGGCAGTTCTAAGGAGGGTGCCAATATTTTGAAACAATAATTAAAAAATTAGCAATCCATGAGTTAATATATGCTTTAAAACCCTAATCATTATTTCCTTTTCCTGTTTCTACATGATTACAAAGAAAGGATCTGTTTTTCTCCAATTTAGGGAATGTAAATTAAAGTACACAGAACGGTTTAGGCTGCGGAAGATTTTAATTTTAAATAGAAATATTTAAACCAATTTTGATTAGCTGGGTTACAGGCTAAATCTGCAGCGAAATACTGGAAACGTGCAGTACCAGTGAATTGATACACAGCTACATGAGTTCCCTTAAACTGTTTTTTTAATGGGAGGAAAATACTGGGAGCTGTACGTTCTCCTCCTTGCTAATGGGCATTTGAAAAAAGAAGTTCAGTCCCTGTGCTCGGAGGTGGCGCGTCGGACTGTAGTGATTGTCGCTGAACGTGCTGTAGCATTTTGCAGGGGACTCGGGGATACCCACCACTGCAGCCCAGTCATCACTGATGTATCGCCTTCCTCTCGATTCCCTATGAAGCTTTCTGTATGTGGATGATTGAGTTTGAGCAACTACTTACGGTTTCAAAGGATTTGGATAATGTTACACTGTAGGGTTGGAAATCTCTTTGAATACTGTGTTGCAAAGGGACAAAGACATAGTTTCAACGCATTTATTAGGCCCCTGCTGTAGAAGCGAGGAACAATAAACCATCTTTTTTAAGTTAAGAGATCTTGGAACAGGCCGCTCCAATAAATCCTGGGTTTAAGAAGTGAGGTACGTGCTGCAGTGCTGAAGTTGTTTATTCATCTGGAGTGTATTAGGCTCTTGATTAATAAGAAGACATCTGCAATTTTTACATAAGAAACAGAGCGGGCAGTTTGGCAGTTGTAAATGGAAATTGGGAGAGAAGAGCCAAACCTATACAAAGTTGTTGTCTAGTCCTTGTTGCCACTGATGTTGATAATAATAATTATTATAGTGATTAAAAATATACATACTGATAAAATGTTTCAGTCTGAAGGGTTCGGCAGCAATTTTTACAAGAACCACACATCTTTAAGAACTGGTAGCTTTTCAGACAGCTGTATAAAATGAGAAGCCATCTTTGTGTGCCTAATCTGATCTCACAGGTCTCACACTGATGTCTGACAAAAGTAATGCATTTGAAGTCAATGAATTTACACTGATATAAGACTGATGTAAGGTAACATCAAGAATTAGTCCATATCTCTCCAAAATGCGAGAGCAAAATCTTCAGTAGAGAAGTAGAATGCCTGTCAGAGACACGTCTTTCATAAGAATAATCTTGCATCTTAAATTTAAGAAGGCTTAAAACATCCAACAAATAAATTGGGCAAAAACTTTGTAAAGCCTTAAAAAAGAAACTGCTGCATAACACATCAAGTGAGTGTGATGACTGAGCGCCTTACTGAAAGCCAGTACGGTTTGGGGGGTTTTGCTTTTTTTAAATTGAGCACTTCACTATGCAAGTACATAATTTGGTGGAGAAAATAGAACTGTTGTCAGCAGAGTTTCAGACAAATTGGTTCCCAGTTAGAAATTGATTGGGAGGGCCAGCAAACAAAGCTTTAGTGGATTAATTTCAGGAAGTCACATACATTGTTAATAATCCATAAAAGGGCAAATTCTGAACAATTGAATGTCTCACTGCAAAAAAAATGTTGATAATATGACTCAAATAGTAGATCAGCACTTCTTTCAGTAGAAAAGGGCAAGTTAATTCTTGCCAAAGTGATTGGGAGTACAGGAGATTTTCAATATTTAGTGTTGAAAACTTGACCAAAGCCATTAGATCCTCTTGGCGCTGCAAGTTTAGTCAAAGTGTAGGGCAATGGTGAAAAGATGAGAGGAACCATAGAGACACATCTGAAAGTTTTCCAGAGTCAGCTATAAAGCAGAACTTCATTAAGTTCATAAAGTGGAGAGTACACAGGAATCATTCTGATCATTTTGCAAGCCATCTATCTCCCTTTCATGACTCCATAAATATTTGTGGCAACTCTTAATAAGGAAATGTAGGATTAGCGAAACAATGCATGTTGGTTAGCCTTCAAGGCAGTTACATCTGGAAGTGGGGAGCCATGCCAAATGATCAAGCAGCTCTTTATGGACCATCTGCAAGTACTTCTTGGGCCTGCGACAGGGCCATTAAGTGCAGTTTAAGACGTTGCTCTAACTACACCTGAACACACTGAGACTTGACATCTGACTATATAGTGAGCCACTGTAGAGCCTATTTTAGCTGGATTGTGGGAGAGGCACGGTTTGCCCGTTAGTGTCATCAAAAATGTTGTTTTAACATCTGTATTTCCATTATCATACTGCTGGGCCAGCTGAGAGACCACCTCCATCAATGCAGTAGGGCTACAGTTGTACCCTGCAAGATGCCTCCAGCCAGCCAGCCGGCTAACAGGGATGGAGCCGGGAGCAGTGCGGTCCCCACGAGGAGTTCTCACTTTTGGAACGCATCTGCAAGCTCTGGCTCAGTTAACCTTGCAGGCTGTTCTGGAAGAGTGACTTGAGAAATGCGGGTTCGTTTATTTTCTATCTGGAATTAGTTAAAGACATAATTTACATCTCAGGGTCTTTGAGGAAGTCTGTGGAAGAAGGGAAAGCTTTCTTTTTGGATGTGCCTTTATTTACTTTTATGTATATATAAAATAAACATACACATTATTTTTCATATATATGTTAGCTTTCCAAATAGTCACTTCAAAATGCATTTTGTATATGCAAGTTAGTGGTTAGGTGTTCATATTTGGTTACAAAAAGTTTCATAGTTAATTAGTATACAATAAAATCACAGTGTGCTTTTGCTGAAAATACTCATCTGTAGGAAGTGAAAAAAATTCCTATCATACAAAGACTTTTTTAACATAACTTAATCGAAGAGCAGGAATTGTCATGGCAGCATATAAATAGAGCAGGTGGAGGTAGCTCCTTGAGGCTATGGAACTTGAGTTAATAAACCTTGAGAAGTTACCATAATTTTCGTTTTGTATTTTCCTCGTGAACCCAAGTAATATAGCTCATTCATTTTGAATATTACCACTGGACTCCCAGGCAATAAGTTTGATTTTCTTAAACCCTACATCTAACCAGATCCAGACCAAAGCTAAAATACTGGTCCCATTAAAGTTAATAGCAAAATTCCATTGGCTTCAGCGGGGCCAGGATTTTATTCTGAGACTGTAGATTTTAGTATATTACAGTATTTTGGTAACATAAGTCAAATGAAACAGCCTAGTGTTCAAAAGGTTGGCTAATTCTTTTTCTGCTAGTCCTCCTCTGTATCTGTTGGATGTGTCTGCTAATATTTCATTGAATTAAATGACTTGCTAGAAGTTTCCTCAGTGTGTTCAGTACATCACCAGTACATCATGCCTGCTACACACAGAATATTAGCTTTTTTGCAATTAAATACACGGGGAAAGGGAAGAACGTAGTTGAGCTTAGAAAAATGATTGCTTAGGGTTAAATTCTTCATGGAATATGAGTAGGAGCTTGTGATAAAGCTAAGTCAGGGTCACAGATTCTTTTTACCTCACATAAGATAGTCTGAGGTGATGCAAACCGCCTCTTCAGTGGAACACAGTTTTTAGCTTGTGAAGAAGGTCGGCAAATTAAAATATTTCAGAGACAGCAATTTTGTACCAAATAGTGACAGAGATCTGGACGTTTTCTGTGGAAATAAAGTGGTCCAATGTGGGGACGGTAAGCCTGGGCTAAAGTAGCAGACATTAGAGCCAAGGAACAAAAGCCAAGCATTTATGTAGAAAATTCGGGGAGAGTACAGCCTTTCTTCAGCCATCTCACTCTCTAAGTAGCAGACACAGTATTGTACGACTGCATTCTAAAAATCCAAGCTCACGACTGAATAAAACCGAGAAAACAGATCCTGCCGTAATAAAAACACATGTAAAATTCCTGGAAATGTTTCCTGTTACAGGCTGCCTGGTTAGTATAGGCTGCCTGCACATTGCTACAAAGTCAGCAATTGTTTGCTCTGATGTTGTTCATATTCCTTTTTGCCAGGAAGACGAAGATCAGACCGGAAGGTTATCGGTCTCCTTTCCAGCCATGTTAGGATCAGAAAGAATAAAAAAACTAATTGTCTTGATTGCATTTCAGATTGTTTTGATTGGGTTTATGCCCATGAGATAAAAAGCCACAAAACAGGCTTTTTTTTCTGCCACGGTAAAAGCCAGAGAAGAGCTTTTGCTTTGGAGTTGATACAGAGTGGTCCAAAAAATGTTCTGCAAGCCAGATCCAGTCCACAGCATGATTCTGCCTGGATTACCAATTTTTTGAAGTGATCCTGTGTTG
>NW_008825498.1:7537972-7549467 GCF_000699105.1 Pygoscelis adeliae
TGGCTCCTCCTGATGGTCAGGATGCTCCTAGTGCACCCTTCTCTCCCCAGCTCTTTGCTCCTCGAGCTGCCACTGTGTCCATGTTGGAGATGAGGGCTCCTGTCCCATGTCTCTCAAGCCTGGCCTAAGGAGGTGACCCAAAACTGGCGTCTGGCCTAAAGCAATTAAATGGTTGGACCAAATGGGTAATACCTTATTCCAAGATGAGTATTTGCTTTTTCCCACAAGGGAGTCTGCCATTATATCTCCTTTTTTTCCTCTGTCTTTATGTGAGATGTGAGATATCAGGGGAATTAGAGGTTGCAGTTCCATTAACTGACTGGAGACATTACAATATATGATATTTTCATTTGGTCTGCTATGAACTGTGCTTGCTTACAGGAGATCTGCAGTATATTTGCAGGCATGTAACATTTGTCTCCAGTAGACATGTTTTAGAGGAGTGAAACTGGTTGTAGCACAACACATACAAGACTGAGGAAAACGGGAGGAAACATTTAGACGACATGCCTTGAGAGGCTGCCTTCTTAATGGGCATGAAATAAAGAAGCAGGAAGTGTTCTGGGATGTGGAGAGACGCATTTTCAGGCTAGTACAGGATACAAGTCGGGATTATTATTGACCAACATCGTAATGTTCCTTCCCCAGCAAGAAGGGCACTAGTTCTACATCCCTGTGATGAATTTCCAGCTTATTTGAACAGTTTGCTTATTTATCTTGGACAGAGACCATGCTGCAGTCATCTGGGCTAGCCTACTGTAATGTGCTCCTAATTGCTTCCCTTGAAATTGATCCGGAGCCTCTTTGGGGTGGAAAGCTGATATATTAAAAAATATAGCCCCATCCATGTAGCTGTTCAAATTTTAATCCCCCAGTTCTTGGGCAGCAGCCTTGCACTCCATGTCCCTGTCTGGCAGTTGCTCGCAGTTGGACATAGTCGGCTTTCTCTCCCTGGGCTGAGTCAGGCGCAGGCCGAAGGCGAGTCTTTCTTGTCCTCGGTTGTGGAACTCCCTGCCAGAGCCCCTTGCTGGCTGCCTTTAAGGCAAGCTGCAAGCCCTGTTTATTTCAGTTGGCCTATCCATGACTGTTTTATGGGCTCCCTACCTTTGTTTTTGCATCTGCTACCCTTTTGTTTTTCTCTTTCCTCTAACTAGTCAGGAATTGAATCTTTTGGGGCTGACAGGTCCCTTTTGAATTCTGTGTGTATAGCATATTGTAACATGCTATTAGATTTTGCTTTCTACTTTTACTGTTTTGCATTTGGCTCTTTATGCTACTTGGCTTGCAACTGATGCTTTAGAAAAGATCAAATAAATATATAATTGTGTCAAGTCTTATTTTGTCTAAGAGTGTTAAATCCAGTATCCAAATATAGAAGAGTGTGTTTATGGGGAAACTTAGTACTGAGAGAATTAGAAAGAAAGCTCCAATTAGAAAGAAAGCTGATTCCATGCCGTTTGCAATGCCATGTTTTCTTTAAGAGAAAACTTCCACTGTAATTAGCAAGAAAGTGCAGCCTACCGGCCAATGCATTACCTAACACAGAGCCCACTATTCAGTCTTAGAAATAGATCGTGCTTTTATATGCTCCTCTGGAGACTGACGATACTGTGAAGTCCAGTATCAGCAAAACAGAAGTCTAAAGACGAGCAGAGTCAGGAAATCTTGTACAATAGATGATAAATAGTGATTTGGTTCATTGGCCGCTTCAGGAGGAAGCGTGTAAATGTAATTGTGGAATACAATGGTCTGTGCTTCTACCATCAAATACTAGAAATAAAGTGTCTATTTTCCATCCCGCATCAAATGATTCAACTGTTACATACATACCCGAACCCGTGTAGATGATGTTGTTATTTGTGTTATGCTGGCTGCCAAGGGATCAATAGAAGTTCAGGTCTTTGTTCTAGAAACTGCATAGGAATCAGCAAAGACGTGCTTTACCTCACATTGAGATAAGTATGGTAACATCAACCAGGGGAATGAAACAAACAACTAGGAGGAAGAGGAAGTAGCAGCCAAGTGCTGTGCAAAAAGCAAGGGTCTTAGTTCAAATATTGTCATCTGAAAATGGTTTATGGGCACTAAACCAGAGGAGTGAACCCGGGGGTAAGGTCATGCCACTTTGCTGAGCGTTGGGAATCCAGGAAGTTACACATCATCCATCTAAGGAAGTTCCAGTTGTAAAATACTGTCAAAACCCAAGATGTTTAGGGCAGCTTTGTCCTGCAAAACAGTACAATTATTAATCAGTTGACTAATCCACATTAATCAGTACAGCCTAGTAGCAAAATTATTGATCACCTTGATGAACTGAGAAATCTTGCAAAGAAATGAGCCTACTTGGAATTTTAGAAGTGATAAAAGGTAGAGTGTAAAGCAAAATAACTAGAAAAGATGCCAAATCTCCTCAAAACCAACATTATCTCTCATCTCACTGTTTCTATTTCATCCATCTCCAACAAGACCAAAAACTTGCATGCAGGCTGGTATTCGGAAAGCAAAGTTTTCATTCTCTGTGCGTGAGAAAAATTAATCTCTCCTTCCCACACACAAACACACAGAGAAAAATAAAGCTAAAGATAAAGGTAGAAATGTAGGGGGAAAGGAGAAGGAGTATTTGTTTCTGAACTGTGAGGAGGATTATCGTTAGGCTTTTAAGAGTGCAAGACCATACAGAAATTTAAATGTGATCAAAACATGTAACATACATTGGAAGATGGAGCAAGGGTCTTTGAGGCCTCAGGAAGCCTCAGGTGATTCAAGAGAATAACCTGGTGTGTATAGCACAGCCATCCCACTGAAGCGAGGAAAAATAAGGCAAAGGGTAGTAAACAAAGTTCGACCAGTGTATTTTAGTACTGGAAGTAATAAAGAATAATCGTCAGTGGCAGCTGAGTGCTTCACTGACAAGAAAAAGATGACAATAACTAAGTTGTCCCAGATGAAGAACAAAATCTATTTTTTTGTAGATACATGGATGGCTAATTGAAAACTTGTGAACATCAACAATTATAGAATAAAGAGAAGGGTCTTTCTGTAGCTCTTAATGATACTTCCACTCCCTCAAAACGTATACTGTCTTTACATTCCCTCCAAGGAGTGGCACAGCGCTCTGCTGTCTTCAGACACTTGTGCCTTTTGTGACTCTCCAGGCTGGAAACATTCAGAACCTGAGCAAAGGTAGCAGTGGTTCGGCCAAGGAAGGACCACCGCTTTCTAGAGCAGGTTGATGATACAGGCTATTGAGTCCTCACAGAGAATTGTTTGTCTTCTGGTTTTAGATGGCTTTAACTCCTCCAAATTGCTCCTTGAATAATAGGAAAAAGGCAATTTGAATTTCAGTGACAGATTGGATATAACAGGTTGCAACTATTAGGTCTAATTTTACCATACTGAGAAATAAAATTGCCTAAACATAAACATCGATCACTGATGCAGTAAATTAATTTGTACAGAAAAAGTAGTTTAACTGCAGTGCACATTAAACATAGAAAATTTTCAAAATTACAGCTCTCTGAATTAATCTGTACACTTGTTTACTTGTTAAAAGCAAAGCGTAACTTCTTTTTCTTTTTTTTTCCTCCTCTTTGTGACTTCAAATTGTGAAAAGCGAGGACAGTCATTGATTGTCCAAAAAAGGCAGATAGAGCTCTGCAGCTCTGGATGTAACTTAAGCCCTTTTTTTTTTTGTTTCTGAACAGGTTAATAGAATTACTAAAGACCTCTTTGAAATATTGTTTCATTCTAGCAAGCAAATTCAGCATTTTAATAGGCTTGAATTATGTTTTGTTAAGAATTGGTGGTGTGAAGTAATTAAAAAATTTTACGATTTGGTTCAGCAATGAGTTTATATTCAAGTGTGTCCTCAGGCTTATTTAAACTGTTGAAATCTTCCAAACTGTTTCATAAAAAATGTCATATGTATCTTCTTCCTTCTACTGCCATCTCTTTTCAAAAAATCTGCACATACTACTATCCCACATTTTAATATGGTATCTAGAGACTTAACAGAGATGCTGGCCAACTTTTCTTCATTCTGGCAATTGCTATTTATAATGCACTTATTGTTTTATAAAATGAAAAAGAACACGCCTTTCTTATTTTAAGCCATGGCTGTAATGTTACTGATCATATGCAATCACAAGTGTGTATATAAGCTCTATAAAGGTTGCCTCAGTCACAGTGGAACAGGATCTGCCAATGTGGCTTATTTTGATGGTATCTGGTGTCTACTGTTTTCAAGGACAGTAGTTCGATTCAAACACAATTCTGATAAGTGGCAGGTTTTCATGTCTTTAATGCCCTGACAAGGGCATCACTCTCAAGAGAGGGAGGTGAAACCATTTGGATGAGAATTTCTTCCCCTCTCCTTTGTGCTGACACACCAAGATAATGGACAATTAATAGTGAACCTTCTCTGCAGGGAAAGTCTAGGGTTATCACTAATATAAAAGTGCTCATGAAGTGTTTGGACACAAAAGAGAGAGAAAAAATAAACATAAAAAAGTAGAAAGCAGGACCAGCACAAGGCTTAATGTTCAATTACATGTTTTTTCACCTGAAATTATGGTGAATGATTTTTCAGTAGCACCAGCTGTAACTTTTTAGACCTGGTTCACTGCTCGTGACATCAGGCAAAGGACAAGAGGAATCTTGCCATTTGTATCTTTTTTTGTGGTAAGCGAGAAAGCTGGCTTGTGTATTTCCTGGAGATACCAGTTAGCAGGGCTGACTGCTCTTAGTTACTAATCGTGTCGTGCTGTAACGTTTACCCTGGTAGAATATGGAGGACAGGTCTGAATAAACTGCTTCTTCATCTTCTCTTCTGATCCAAGAACAGGCTTGCAGGATGCTCTTTAGGCTCACCTTCAGTCTCATTGCTTCCGTTTAGACCATATGTGGGATTACTTTCCTTTTCTGGCCCTCAGCGTGCACACTTCCCCTTGCTCTGGAGGAAGGCTGGTTTACAAATTGTGAGCCTGCGCAGCCCTCGGTTTTTGCGTTGCTGTGCGATCCCCGCGACTCTCAGATGCTCCCAGACCAGTCCGCCACCCCTGAGGTCACCTGGAGAAGGAGTTGCTGGAGGTCAAGCAGAGCACTGCTCACACTTATAAGTCAACAGGCAGACTGCCTTGGGGATTATTACGGTGGCTGTACCTGTGCAGCAGATTTAGCAACTGATGATGTGATTGCACGCCTCTGTTGTCCAGGTAAACACAGAAAAGACGTACAATGTTTCCTGAAGTTAGACAAACCAAAGATTAGTCTTAACTGAGAGTGGAACAGGTTAACTGATCGCTCTCTACCCTAAGCTTTCATTTGTCCCTAGCAGCACTGAGCTGTCAATACAGTGTACAGCTACTGATAAGTATGGGTTCTCCTCAGCCTGAAGAGATCTGTCTGATAAGATAAGATGGCCTTAAAAAAGAGAGGGAGAGAAAGTACGTTAACTGCTTTGACTGCAAAATACCCCCTGGTAGCCAGAGATAAGACACCTTGAGCTGCTCAGAAGACCTTAGACAGGATGTAAATGAAGCCAATAATAAAAAAAAAAATTTCAAATCCAGCCACTATTCTGCTCTACTCTTATTTCCAGCTCTGACAGCAGAAGGCTTAATTTACTGTATTTCACACCAGGCTTCCATTCTACACTGAGGAAGGTACAAAGGGTTTTTTTCGATACAGGCTTTAAAAAAGCAGAGATCTCTTTATTTCTGGAGAGGCCTCTATTTCAGACAGTTAATCATGAGTTTCAGCAGGCTTTGGTGAATGGAAATTATACAGAAGAGAAGGAAAACGCTGCCTTTTGCAAAGAATTTCCCCATCTTTTTTATAATTAAATCACCCAAATAAACCTGTATTAACATGAAAGGACCGAATGAAGCATATATATTTTAAATGCAACTCTTACCTTGCAAAATTCCAAATAGAGGGACTGATGTTCCGCAAGATAGGAAGACGGTAGGTGTGACAGTTTACATGTGACAGTTTTATAGTAGGATTTGGTCTTCTGACCATTCAGAACTGGGAAATTCATTAGGTCCCACTTACAGGCTAGGCCGCCTGTAAGTTAGTGGAAGCCACACACACCTACCAACCTGTGCCTGTCCCATGGCATAGACATCCACATGTGTTCCCATTCAAGTAACCCGGGTGAAATGAGGGTCAGGGAGAAAGGGCTGTATCGTCTTGCACGGCATTTTGACTACAGTGAAAAGGTTCCTGAGACACGCTGGCCCCGGTGCGACTGAGCTGAGCTGCACTAGCGTGGGTGTAAGCATTTGTCTGCCATTCCGAGCACTGACTTAGTTTAAAAACCAAGGTTACCTTTGCTCGGGGACATCACTTTTAAAAGCTGTGCAGCACATCTGCACTAACAGACAGATCTAAAAAAAAGGAGCCTAAAATGGGATGTAGATGGACTATAAGAAGCTAAATAGAAATGGTTGTCCAAAACCTACCCCTCTGGGTTCACCCCAATTTGGTAGGTACTTCTTTTTTTCATGAAAAGTTTCTCGGGTATCTGTGGTTTGGCAGTCTATGCAAACCACCCTAGTGTGAGCATCTGGGTACCCATCGCCTTTGATCAGCCTGCTGCACAGAGAGCATCGTACTAAGCCCAGGACACGGTGAGCACTTTCAGCAGAAAGTGCTGTGTTCCTGTCTTCCCTATATAAAGGCCAGGCAGGCAGAGCATTAAATGGCATGAGGCCTTGAGTCAGTTCCCTCAGCATCCTGAGAGCATTCAAAGCCACGTTTCCTGCCTCTGAGCAGAGGGTCTTCAGTTGTGCAGAGATACCTTCCGGTGAAAGCTGGGCTTGCTGGAGCAAAGAGTACCCTATTCACAGGGCTGGTAGGAGCACATTTGAGAAAGAACTGTTAACCTACTGAGAAGGACACTCATTTAGTCCAGGGGTTCTTGCAGTCTGGAAGTTGTGCTTAGGTTTATTTTTGTTTTTATTCAGTGCCTCTTTAATGTATAAAGAGCCCAGTACTCCCCTCTCCCAGCTGAGTGCCCAAGCTGCGAGGCTGCAGACCTTTTCCTGGTCCCCCCCAGGGCCCCATGAATCCTGCTTTCTTTGCTTCTTAGGCTCCTGGAGACACCTAAGTCCCTATGCAGATCTAGGTCCAGGAGTTTTCACCTGTGTAAATAAGACCGCCACCACATCTCTGTCGTTCTAAGAAATAAGCTGTTCTGTGTTTATTTACTGTATTTAATTATAGCACACTGTAAAATAACACTGATATGTTTTTGAAAGCATTAACTGCCTGCATTGCTTTCACTTGATCTTCATTTCCTTTTACTTTCCATTTCCTATAAAAGATTTTGCGATATCTTTCCCTGAATTTCTTTCAGATGCAGTTATTTACTCCCTTCCTTGTCCCCACCTTACATTCCTTTCCTTTTGCTCTCCACACATTGCCTTCCTTCTTTTCTTTGTCCTAGTTTAGCCCCTCCAAAGTGTGTCTTGCTGTTGCCGTTCCAGTCTAGAGGCAATGAAGCAATGAATTGGGGTGGTTGAAATGTAGGCACAGGTGGGAGGGACAGGCATATGTGATAAAAAAAAGAGGGAAGGCGGCCGAGTCTGAGGTACACCCGCAGCAATCCCTGCAGACCTTCATGATTAAACTCCGGATTAACTGAAAGAAGGGCGATATTCAAATAAGGAGCCACGGTGGTGCTTGGCATCTCACGGGTTTCTGCCTGCAAATCCTGCTCAGGGTCTCCATCTTTTGTCTGAGCCTCCAGCTAGGGAGGTTTTGACAGCCTGCCCTTCTCCCCACAGGGTCTTGGGGCTGTGTGGGAACGGGGACTTGGAAGGCAGCTGTGAAGCAGGGTGTCCTTCAGCTTTCAGGGTCTGAGCCTCTGGACCATTTGATTTTGGGCAGGAAAGAGAAAGAATGACACCTCTCTGACTTCACACACACTCCTTATATTGTGACCTGGGAAAGAAAGAAGCAGTCAACTCATTTTAAAACCTGTATGCCACTGCAAAGATACTTTGATGACTGGGACTGTACTACAGGGGCTGCTGCCTCTGAGGCTTCTGTACACTTCAGCAGCTTTCAAAAGGAGCTGCAGCGCGGGGGAAGATTGGAGGGAGAGAGTTTCTGGTCCTATTCATGGTGTTGCTTGGGGGGAGCAGGACCCGGTGAAAGCATAATGCAGAGGAAAGTATTGGAGTCCAGTGAGGAACCTGAACTGTTATCCGCTAGTCATTTGCTGTTCTTAATAAGCAGTACAAATACTGTTATCAGCACAACAAATTATAATGATTATTTTCTAGCAAAGACCTGATTGACTGAATCACTACTTTTAGTACATGAGGTTGTTAATACACGGATTCTTAGGCGATCATTATTATGTGCAAGTTTGCTAGAGTATGTGAATGGGTTTTTTGCTCTCCCATTATCTTGGTTCTAAATGTAATTATTCTCAGGGTGATTTTTTCTGACCCTAGCTTCAGATGGAACAAGCCTGGTGGTCTCTGACTCATACTGTACAAACAAACAACTACTGAAAGAAACAGCAACTTAACAGCGGAAGAAATACAGTGTAAATGTGTTTGTCACATTTAAGCAGTGGACAAATGAGCTAATTTGAATCGTTTAGTGCTTGTATAGTCACAACTAAACAACCCCTGTAAATTAATTGTGTGACATGCGATTCCCAATTATGTAAAGCAGTATAATAAGCTTTGGGGATGGTGACTGTCATTAGTTATATGTACAGGACTGTGGAAAATTACTTATTCTTTCTCTCTGCCTGGAGAGGCACAAAATACCGGCTTCCTCAAACAAGCGGAGGGTAGCTCTGTTTTCTTCTAGTTGCAAGTTGGGTTTTGTGTATGATTTGAAAGGTGGAGCAGAATGTGAACTGCTTACATTTTCTTTAATTTGACTGTAGAAGATGGAATTCATTGGGCTCCGTCTGTTCAAATGAACTTTAAGCAACAATCAAGGAAAACATTTATGCTCCTCTCTACATATGTAATAGTAATATGTCTTCTGAAGAAGACATAATGGAACTGGAGGCTTAGGTTACCTTAGGAGAGCAATACAGGAATGTTAACTACTTATGTAGGTATTAAAGGCATTTTATAAAAGCAAGCAGGTTCTTCCTGCGAGGTATTAAAGTGACTTATTTGTTGTTTCTAGGAGCTGCCTTTCTTCTGGTTGTGAAATTTAAAATAGGGAAACTCCCTACCAGCTGTCTCAATTCTGTTGGTCAGGAACCGCTGTATGTTTCTCCCCAGTAATCTAATTGTTAATGCATTTAATTGTTGCTCCCAAAGCAGTATTGAAATATTGATAGATTTTAAAAACATCTGTAAATTATAAATAATTTTTAAAGTTCACATTTCTCTTTTGAATGCCCATTACAGAGTATTAGTTTTCAAGCCATTTAATAAGTTATGAGACAAATGAGTGAGTTTAATGTGGGGTTGCTGATGTGAAAAAAAAGTGATGGTTATATTAAAGTTGCAGCTTTTCCAAAACTGTGTACATTTCTATTGAAAGTAAATGGAGAATATTATGTAATAATGTATATTTTATTTAAAGTTACTTTAAAGGCTAGCACTATCTGCTAATTCTATTAAAAACTTCAAAACCGTATTTTGTTTCAGTGACACATGTTAGGCTATCACTGAAGTCATGTTACTGCTTAAACACTATCCTTTGATCTTCTAGTTATTTAGATCTATTCAGCACACAGCACAATATTGTTTTATTTCAGCAATATCTAACCTCTTCGTTTACTATTTATTCACACCTGCATATTCCCCTAAGATTCCTTATCTCATTTTCAAGGTAGCCCTGCAGACAATTAGTGGTGGTAATAATATAATATGTGTCCAGCACTAAAACCTGAAATGGCCATTACAAGTAAACTATATGATATATAATAACCACTCCACTCAATTACCTGCACAAAAATGCAAGGATTTAAAACTGTGGAGCTCTATCATACATCCAGTTAACTGACCTACCTACCTGCTATTTAGTCCTTCCTTTCTTAACAATTCAAATTCTATCTTGTAGCATGCCGCCTGGTAAATTAGCAAAGCTGTACGTTTGTATGTGTTGTCCATCCCTTTCAATATGTGTGTATGAGCACATATATGTGTACACAGTGGTATATGAACAGGTCTTTGGCTGGTGGTGGGACAACCGATAATAACTACACGACAATTCAATGCATACATGTGCATTCATAATCCATATGCCTGTAGCAGTATGTAGTAGATGTGTTTATGTGCTGCTGCTGCCTGGTATACTTGATTTGTCATTTTTAGTATCTATTCCCATCCTATGTAATCCATTGTTATAAATTTTGTACCAGTTAAAGAAACCTTGCTATTTAGTACTTCAGATGAGGTCCTGGGGGATAGTTGTGTGACCAGTCTGCCGTTACTGTTAAGGGGGCAAAGTAGCAAGACCCTATCAGCAGGACCCAGAGCCGGAGGGTGTCTGTCCAGCTGAACTGCTGGGCTTTCTCTTCGGTCAGGTCCAGCAGCTTAAGCATTTTGCCAGCTCTGTGTATCAGGGGGAGAAAGGATTTTTCTTGCAGGGATGGCTCAGACCTGGGAGATATGAGTTCTGTTTCCTCCTTTGCACAGATTACATTTGTAACCTGAGGCAAACCGCTCCAGCTTGTCTGCGCCCCAGTTACTTGAGCAGCAAAATGGGGAAAATAGAAAACTGCTGCTTACAGGATATTGAAAATATTAATTTGTTCATATTTGTAAGCTCTGTTCTATCAGAGAAACCTTATGTATTACGGCACATAAAGGTTCGCTGACATTTGCTTTAGGAATGTGGCCATTTGTCTAGTGGCAGCAAAAACATGTTTAAATCATACAGAAAAATAAGGCATGATAAAGCAAGTGCCCTGGAGCGTATTCCAGCCAAAGCATGCATATGTCATAAACCTTCCTGGTGACTTAAGTAACGTTTTTCTGAAGCAGTACTGTTAATTCAGTCAGCAGCGCTAGGGATAAGATCACTTTTAAGACCTCACGACTACTGGGGTTGGCACATGAGTGGCTGGCTGCTAACTCCACAGAGGTGCTTTTGTGCTCCGATGCTTCCCCCTTCCTCCCTCCCGTTTTGCGGGATAACTCCTTCTGGTATTACTTCACTTTTCTGTTAGTGAGCACTTTCCCCCATAAATATGACTGAACAGGTGTTACTCTGCTACTAACTGAGTTTCCAGCTGTCCTCCTCCAACACAGACCAGGCAAAATCTGTTGTTTCATCCTATTAGACAGACTGGAGAACTATCAAGCCTGAGATGGAGGTCTTCCTCGCAGGATACGGTAGTTTTGTTGCCAGAAGATGGTCAGGAAGGCCTGGCTGGCTAACAAAGACAGTCCTTCAGCTGCTGGGTGTAGTTCCAGTTTTGCATCCCCTTTGGCAGCAGCACAGAGACTGCTGCAGTGTGGCCAGCCAGCAAAATTAGGAAATAAGGACCTCTTTTATTTACTCAG
>NW_008825498.1:7549526-7550819 GCF_000699105.1 Pygoscelis adeliae
AGGCAGCTCTACTTTCCACTGGAAGTCTCAGGAGTGCTTGGTACTTTCATCTCAGAGTGTTCACACACTTGTTTTAATGTGCTTTATGGAAATGGTGAAGCTCAGCAAGTACAGTTGGTGTAGAAAAACATCTGCACTAACTATTCACACACATTTGCATCTTTAAATAGACTTTCAGGCCTTGTAGCTGATTTCCAGCAAAGTTTTTCGGTTGTGAGTGCTAGAGTTTTCTTAGAGTCAGCGAGTGTGAAGTGACCGGTTCCAAAAATTAAAAATTTACATGGACATGTTAAGTGCATCACATTGAAACTCAGAATACTTGCCATAACACAAAAAAGGCATTTACAGTAAGTAGCACTTACTGAGTGCCGAAGGAAAAAAAAAAAATAAGTCAATACAGAAAATATATTTTAAAGCTCCATAAACACTCTGTCGAATACCTGGAGCCTTATTCTGCCCCCAGATAGATGTGTACCACTCCTGGGGACTTGTATGTGTGCATCTGAATTTGGTCCAGAGTATTTTAAAACAGCTTGTTGTAACATTAAAAACCAGTATTTGTAATGTTGACGTAGCTCGGTGGGTAGGTGTCTGCAGATTTATATACACATGGCTGTACGCAGAGTAGCAGCAAACTGCTTGTATTTTCTATGAGAGTGATCAGCAAAAAGGGGTTTGCCCGACAGCAGGTCAAACTTTACCCCCAGCACAGAGCTGGCTCTGTGGGAAGCGCCCCTGGGAAAGTGGGAGTGGAGTCCACATCCCAAGCCTGCTGGTTAGCTGGGGGGGGACCTTCCGTTTAGCTCCTGTCACGGCTTTGAGTGCCCAGATCTGCTCACCCAATGCCTGTGCACATGGAGTAGCCTCGGCGCATGGTAGCAAGCTGCGGATCACTGCCATTTTGAAGGAGATGCTCTTAATGGTTGCACATTAGTTTTATGGTGTGGCATCTTTTGTGGGGAAGGGTGGAGAGACATCTTTTGTGGGGAAGGGTGGAGAGACAGCAGGACAGGCAACGCCATCATTCACGTCCTGCTGTAGCAGTAGTTACTCATAGTCCAGGTTTCCTTCTTGATCGCTGTCCCCAGATCCATTCCCAGACAGCCCCTAAGCTCACCAGACGCGTTAGTCCATCGCACACAATGTTCACACAGCACTCAGGTTGGAGTCTGCACAGCAAAAGTCGCTGCAGCGAAACGTTTCCCTTGTCGCAGAAGCAGTGTTTCAAAAGTCCTCCTGCGAGTCGCTGACGGCTGACAGGCCGGGCTTTGGGAGCCCTTTGTGCGAGCGCAG
>NW_008825498.1:7550851-7565929 GCF_000699105.1 Pygoscelis adeliae
GCTCTGCCCCGCCCCGCCGTGCCGGCGGGAAGCTGGGGAAATGTGTTGGCCGCATTGTTAGGCTCGTACTCAGGAAAATCCTGTTGTCCTCCGCCGCGCACTGTGCGGAATTCCCCCTGCCTTGCTGGTTCTTCTGTAGCTCTGAGAGGTTGAGAGATTTTCACATTTCAAGTTAAAAGGACGCGAGTCAGACCTGCAAGTGGTTTGCTCTTCTCCTTTTTGCACAAAGAGAACGACTCTGCAGAATTATTATGGGCTCGGATTAAAAACCCAACAGCAAAGTGACACGCAGAAACATTTATATTTGCCGGTTGGAAAGCAAGAACCTGCTCTGTGCTGCAGTTACACTATTCCCCCTCCGCTTTCCTTGCCTTGTATAAAAGCTAGCGGAGAGACCCCCAAGCAAACAAGGAGAATTGGATGGGGGCTGCCGTTGTTTATACCGTGGTCACACTCAGCGCTTGATCCCGACCCTGCTGCCAGCCCGCTGAGATGCACGAGCCGGAGGGAAGAGTTGTATAATAGGTAAAACCAGGCAGGCAGTGGCCACAAAAAGGAAGTGATTTACTACTGTGTCAGTGATGGTACACTATTTATAACACTTACTATATATTCCTCTAAACATTTATACAATAATATATCATTTCTGCGTAGAATATACATTTTAATACTAAATTTGGTTACAAAATATGTTGCCTAGGCAGTCACAGACTATTTTTCTTTACTCGGTTGCTTGACATAAATTCCTGTTTATCTGCCAGCAGTGGTCGTATGTCAGAAATATATTTGATTTTTAAAGGACAAAAGGTTTTTCCACTTAAAAGACCTGGCTGAAAATGTTCTTTTGAAATAAAATTTAAAAATGTAGCAAAAATTAACATCTTTTTCTGTGAATAGTTGTTCCACTGTTTTGATTATTTCCAGTTGTAGAGTCAAACCCAGCAATTTGAAAGCAATTTGTACACAGATTTACATCAAAAGTCTCCTGTGAATATTGCAATCATTAATGTACCAACTTAGAAACTCACCTGGCTGGTATTTCGTATGTATGGCAATGAGTAACTTTGCTTCAGTTCATTGGGAAGCATTGTAGCAGATGACAGTACTTTGCTGGAAGGGAGGATTTTTATTTTTCAATTTTTATCTTAAAAAAACAAATACCTTTGCTTTCAGTTCAAAGACATGGTACTTGGGCTGGGGTTTGGTGTTGTTACTTAAATACATACTGTTAGTGCAGATCCGTACGTAGGTAAATACAGATACATATTTGTGTGTGTGAAAGGTATGTGTAATTTGTGAAACCCTCCTCTTCAAGACGTAAACAAGAGGATAAAAACCTGTGCAGCTTCCAACTTATCCTGAAAAGCATTGTGTCACTGGGCAGGCATCCAGCAATGGTGTTTGGTTGTTTTCTCAGAGTTAGATGGTTGCCATCTGGCATTGATAGTGAGATGGCATTGTCATCAGTTTCTAGATGCAGGAAAGGAATGAATCCTCATCTGTTTCCTGTGGATAAGCAAGAGGTTGATAATCTAGTAAAATCTTGTTACCTTAAAGAAAGCAGGCTTGGAATTTGTTTACATAATATAGGCCAGCTCTAACTTTTATGTTGGTGTAGTAAATTCCTTGAGAGAAGGCTGAAGATGTTAAGAAACTTATTGCTTTGCAAGAATACCTTAAGAAAGATATTTTTCAAGAAGTTTATCCTGTCTTTTTCTGTACTATTACTGTAATCAGTTTTACTTTTAAAAGGAAAAAAACCCCAGGCATCGCCCCTGGAAAGTAATAAAAGGGTTATTTGATGTAGAGTGGTCTTTCAAGCCTTCTTTTAATATTTTTAACAAAGTTTTAGGTTGAGATAAGTGTGATCATTGTAGTGTTGTAGTCTACATTTAAAACAAAAGGTGCAAAAATTGTAGAGCACATCTGTCGAAAAAAATAATTACAACTTGCCCTGTCTAGAGGTAAGGTAATATCATGGATAACTAGTGCAGTTTATTATCTGGCTAGCATTTCTGTTTTGTCTTTTCCTTGTTACTCATAAATCTTTCAGCTTTTACCATCATAGTTTATCATTTTTCCTGTTTCCAGTTTTTTACAAGTGGCTTTGTCTGTGATCACCTCACAGTACAGGTTCTGCTGGACTAAGGAAGTTCAGCTGGCTGAGGGCTTTGCAAAAAGGAAGAAGTGGTAGGCAACCTCTTGAACTTAAAAAGGAAAAAAAAAATGCTGTTCACATCTGACCCTTTTGAAACTTTCTCATTTTCCTTGATCCTGGCTGTCGGTTTGTTAGTTTGTTTTGAACGTTTAATGATCCAGCTGCCAGCTTTCAGTAACTGAATTGTATCATTATTGGAGAAATCTGGTTGCACTTTATTAGAGAAAACATCACTGTTTATACTGTTGTCGTGTTCCTCCCCTGTAATTTTTCCTATTATTGTTTAGAATAACACCCAAGTCTCTCTCAGTAATAGCCTTTAAAAGATTTCTGTGTTCAGAATCAACTTCAAGGGAAAAAACCCCAAACCTGTGGCAAAGCAGGGGGAATCTTTTTATTAAATATTAGGCCTGTGGGTTGACTGTATTAATTTTAAATCATTCCTGTAATATTTTCTCCTCTCCTTTGACTCTTCAGATGCTCACGTAATATGCAAATCCTTTTACAGTGGATACAAAAGAAACATTAAATATATTAAAATCTGCATTTTAATAAAGTTGTCAATGTATAATACATATCCTGCAACTGAGAAAGAATGATAAAAAAGCAATAAAAAGGTAATATAGGCACAGAACTATTTAATAACTTTTAATGTTTTACAGTCTGATAAAAATAAATGTGGTCTTGAAGCTGTTGGATACAGGTATAAGAAATATCCTAGTCTGAATTTAATATGTTTTAGCTATTTAGGAGTAGCAGATCTGCGTTGTTCGTCTGCATTTGCTCTCTCCTTTGAACTATAGGGATTAAGCTTGTGGGCGTTTCTTTCTCATTTCAGATGGAGTGGATGTTGAGGATGACCCTACTTGCTCATGGCCAGCATCATCGCCTTCTAGCAAGGACCAGACTTCCCCGAGCCATGGAGAAGGTTGTGATTTTGGTGAAGAGGAAGGAGGCCCAGGGTTGCCCTATCCATGCCAGTTTTGTGACAAATCGTTCAGCCGCCTCAGCTACTTAAAGCACCACGAGCAAAGTCACAGCGACAAGCTCCCTTTCAAATGCACGTATTGCAGTCGTCTCTTCAAACACAAGCGGAGCAGGGACCGCCACATAAAGCTTCATACAGGAGACAAGAAATATCACTGCAGTGAGTGTGATGCAGCGTTCTCAAGGAGTGATCATCTTAAAATTCACTTAAAGACTCATACGTCCAACAAGCCATATAAGTGTGCCATTTGTAGACGTGGATTCCTGTCATCTAGTTCGCTGCATGGTCACATGCAGGTTCACGAGAGGAACAAAGATGGCTCTCAGTCCGCTTCACGAATGGAGGACTGGAAAATGAAAGACACTCAGAAATGCAGTCAGTGCGAAGAAGGCTTTGATTTTCCTGAAGATCTTCAGAAGCACATTGCAGAATGTCACCCGGAGTGTTCCCCTAATGAAGATCGATCTGCTCTTCAGTGTGTTTACTGTCACGAACTCTTTGTAGAGGAAACGTCTCTGGTGAATCACATGGAGCAGGCTCATAATGGTGAGAAGAAGAATTCATGCAGCATTTGCTCTGAGAACTTTCATACTGTGGAGGAGCTGTACAGCCACATGGACAGCCACCAGCAGCCAGAGTCATGCAACCATAGCAACAGCCCATCTTTGGTAACTGTGGGCTACACCTCAGTCTCTAGCACCACTCCGGATTCAAATCTCTCGGTGGATAGTTCAACAATGGTGGAAACGGCTCCCCCTATACCGAAAGGTCGTGGAAGGAAGCGGGCAGCTCAGCAAGTGCCAGATATCACTGGTCCTTCGAGTAAGCAGGCAAAAGTTACCTATAGCTGCATTTATTGCAACAAACAGTTATTTTCCAGCCTTGCAGTTTTGCAGATACACCTGAAAACTATGCATTTAGATAAACCCGAACAAGCCCATATCTGTCAGTATTGTTTGGAGGTATTGCCATCTCTCTACAATCTGAACGAACATCTTAAGCAAGTCCATGAAGCTCCAGACCCAGCACTGATTGTTTCTACCATGCCTGCCATGGTGTACCAGTGCAACTTCTGCTCTGAAGTGTTCAATGACCTCAACACCCTTCAGGAACACATCCGATGTTCTCATGGATTTGCCAACCCTGCTGCTAAGGACAGTAATGCATTCTTTTGTCCCCATTGCTACATGGGATTTCTTACAGATTCTTCTCTGGAAGAGCATATTAGACAAGTCCATTGTGATCTTAGCAGTTCCCGTTTTGGTTCCCCTGTGCTTGGAACCCCAAAAGATCCAGTGGTGGAAGTGTATTCTTGTTCTTACTGTACAAATTCTCCAATATTTAATAGTGTTCTTAAACTGAATAAGCATATCAAGGAGAACCATAAGAACATTCCTTTGGCACTGAATTACATCCACAATGGAAAAAAATCCAGAGCCATGAGTCCCTTATCTCCTGTAACCATTGAGCAGACTTCTTTAAAGATGATGCAGGCAGTTGGAGGTGCTCCTCCTCGTCCTGCAGGTGAATATATTTGTAATCAGTGTGGTGCTAAGTATACTTCCTTGGATGGTTTTCAGACTCATTTAAAAACACATCTTGACACTGTCCTGCCAAAACTGACCTGCCCTCAGTGCAACAAGGAATTTCCAAATCAGGAGTCTCTGCTGAAGCATGTTACTATTCATTTCATGATCACCTCAACCTACTACATCTGTGAAAGCTGTGACAAGCAGTTTACTTCTGTGGATGACTTGCAGAAACACCTACTGGACATGCATACATTTGTGTTCTTCCGCTGCACCTTGTGCCAAGAGGTTTTTGACTCCAAAGTCTCCATTCAACTACACTTGGCTGTGAAGCACAGCAATGAAAAGAAGGTATACAGATGTACGTCTTGCAACTGGGATTTCCGAAATGAGACTGACCTACAGCTTCATGTTAAACACAACCACCTGGAGAACCAAGGCAAAGTACACAAGTGCATCTTCTGTGGCGAGTCCTTTGGTACGGAGGTGGAGCTGCAGTGTCACATTACTACGCACAGCAAGAAGTACAACTGCAAGTTCTGCAGCAAAGCTTTCCATGCTATCATCTTGCTGGAAAAGCACTTAAGGGAAAAACATTGTGTTTTTGAAACAAAAACTCCAAACTGTGGAACGAATGGGGCATCTGAGCAGGTTCAGAAAGAGGAAGTGGAACTCCAGACCTTGTTGACAAATAGCCAGGAGTCCCATAACAGCCACGATGGCAGCGAAGAAGATGTAGACACATCTGAGCCTATGTATGGCTGTGACATTTGTGGAGCAGCTTATACCATGGAGACTCTCCTGCAAAATCACCAGCTTCGAGACCACAACATTCGACCTGGAGAAAGTGCCATAGTGAAGAAAAAGGCTGAACTCATTAAAGGGAATTACAAGTGTAATGTGTGTTCTCGAACATTCTTCTCTGAAAATGGGCTTCGAGAACACATGCAGACGCACTTGGGACCAGTGAAACATTATATGTGCCCAATCTGTGGCGAGCGGTTTCCGTCTCTTCTGACTCTTACTGAACATAAGGTCACACACAGTAAGAGCCTGGACACTGGAAACTGCAGGATTTGCAAGATGCCTCTCCAGAGCGAGGAGGAATTTTTAGAGCATTGCCAAATGCACCCTGACTTGAGGAACTCCTTGACGGGGTTTCGCTGTGTGGTGTGCATGCAGACAGTGACCTCCACGCTGGAACTGAAAATCCACGGCACGTTCCACATGCAGAAAACTGGAAATGGTTCTGCCGTGCAGTCCACGGGGCGCGCACAGCATCTCCAGAAACTGTACAAATGTGCTTCTTGCCTGAAGGAATTCCGCTCAAAACAGGATTTAGTGAAACTTGACATCAACGGTCTGCCATATGGTCTGTGTGCTAGCTGTGTTAATCTCAGTAAAAGTGGTAGTCCAAGTGTCAACATCCCTTCAAGCAGTAACAGACAAGGCATGGGCCAAAATGAGAACTTGAGTTCCATTGAGAACAAAAGCAAGGCAGGGGGACTGAAGACTCGATGTTCTAGTTGCAATGTTAAATTTGAATCAGAAAGTGAACTCCAAAACCATATTCAGTCAATCCACAGAGAGCTTGTTCCAGACAGCAACAGTACACAGCTGAAAACACCACAAGTATCTCCAATGCCCAGAATCAGCCCCTCCCAAACTGAAGAGGTAACCCTTTTTTCTTTGCTCTTGACACCTTCCATCCTTTTGGAAAAAGTCCCCCTTTTTTCAAGCCGTCTTGTCACTTGTCACAAAATGCTTAGGCTGAACCATGTTACATTTCCATCCATAGCCATTAGCTAGTAATTACTTGCTTCTTGATATGCCTTACATCTTGGATTGAATTGTGCGGAATAGGACTAATTCCAGTCTCCCTAGGATATTGTCTTCTGTATCACTGAGGAGACCTATCTTCATGCCAGCACAACTGAGATCTGGAATCTTATCCTAGCTCCCTTACGCGTTGGAATCCCCAGCTAGGAGTTGTGCTTACGGCAGAAAGCATTAATGACAGAGGAGTAGGATACAGTGAGCCAAAAGGCTGGCATAAGGGGTGGATTTTAAAAAAAATATTTGTGATCAACAAGTTGAGGGTTTTTTTTGTAAATTGTGTTGTAGACATTCATTTTCCCCTCTTATAGCATATTTTGATGAAGTAGAAGTGCAACGCTAGCCTAAGGTAAATTGGGAAATCAGTCCCTTGGATGCAATTCCTTGTGTTTTTCTTTCCATTCCTGATGAACAACATTTTGATGTCACTGAAACACCTAGTGCCTGATGATTGAAATCCCATTCATGCAGCATAACTGAGACAGTAAATACATGTTTCAGGGAAAAAAAACAAAGGGTTTTTCTCTTGAAAGATCTCATCTGCTTCCTCAGTCACCAGTGACCAAGTAATAACACCTGTATTCGGGAAGGTAGGGGGGTCGTGTACTGAGGGAAGGGAATCTGTTTTATCTACAGAAATATTATCAATAGAATGACCTGAAGTTAGCATTTTAGGCATGGTGTCTTGCATAATGACCCCTTATAGTTCAGGAAGCCTAAAAACAAATGATGAGAAATAATAGCTTTTGTTTCAAGAAAGCTTTTAGCCTGTAATGATACAAGCATGGTGCAACCCATTGCTGTGAATGTGTCTGGATACCCTGTGGCAAGGGAGCTGCTGCTCTTCCATCACCTTCCTCACTCCCTGTTTGTGAGCCCACCTGTCGGGTAGGAAATCTCTCAGCATGTCATCCAGCAGTGTTGTGCAAACTGGAGGGCAGGAGGGAGGCAGAGAGGGAGGAGGGGAGATACATAAGGATATGTGGGCCAAGGGCTAAGTATTTGTGGAGCCACTGAGAACATAGCTGGAGATAGGCCGGGAGAAGGCCACTGAGGCGGCACAGGGCCTGGAGTGCCATGAAGAGGGAAGTGGAGCTGGGAGACGAGGGTGAAGTACCAGGCAGGATGCATCTGCCAGGGAAGGGCCCTATGCTTTCATGACTTCTGCATCTCCAGTTTGCACATTGGGCCGTGGTGGGGGACACCTGGGGAACGGGTTGTGGTGTGGAGTTTATGGAAGGAGCAAGTTGTTAGACTGAGAACCGCAGGTCTAAGGAAAACCTTCTTTTCAAAGAAGAGGGAAAAGGAATGGCTCCCATTAGGTGCGGTTCAGGCCATTGATGCTCCTGTAGTACTGCTGCTGAGTGGGAACCACAGAATTACCAGCTGCATGTTTTTGATGATTCAGAGTCATCCTGGTTTGTTTCTGTCATCTTTCCCCAAGTGACTACTTGAAATTTCTCTTCCCAGTCATGTTGGAAGCCAGTTCTTACTACCTCAAGCACAATCAGAATCGTGTGTTAAGACAGTTACCATGATAAGATGTTACCAACTTGTCTTTCTCTTGCTTGTAAACTAGACAAAAAGAGATTTGGGGGTCCTTTGTGGTGATAAAAGGTCAGTTACCTTCAGTGTCATCAGTGAATCTTCTTGTACTTGGATCGTGTATAATCAGAGTTCTTATATCTTCTTCTCATTGGCATCACGTTCCTCTTCTTGCTCCTTTCGATTTTTGTTTTAGAAATGTATTTAAGATGAAAAAGCCTTTTAAACTACAGCAAGATTTGTGAATAGCATTCACCTGCTTTCAAATCACCATTTGCCCCCCACCCCCATTCAGAGCTTGTAAACTGATTTTTCAGTGTCTATGATTCTAGTCTCCACATAAGTAACCTAGACTTTCAGATTCTTTTCTCACGGGAAGCACAAAGCTATCAGATTCCTGATAGAGCAGTAATACTTCTGGAAACCATAAATGCATGTTTGTAAAATCCTGAAAGATAATTTATTTTTCTAACAGATATTACTGGTTTCAAATTGTAGTGATGCAAGCATTATAGCAATGAGAATCAAAATTGAAAGTGGTAATACACAAATGTTTAACACTATAGATTGGATGTCCAGGCTGAGGGAAATGAAAACATAAGCATATAACATAAACAGTAAAAACAAATTTGATTTCTAAAATTTGTTATTAGTCAGTGGCTTTGCTACTCCACTGGAAGGATATTTGAATTGAATGGGATGTTGAAGATGGCTACTTAAACATGCTATTTTGGGGAAATTTTCAACAAAAAAAATTCGTAATATTAAGGAGTGAAGGTTTCATTTGCATTCTTGAGAGTCATGTGGTTTGAGATTTCAACCTTTATGTAAGAACATTTCATTCCCGAGGCAAGAAAAATATGGAGACTAGTTGTCAGACTATTAGTAGTGCTGATTACTGTGTAACTCAGTTATAGATTACTCAGTAATAGATTACCATGGTAAGTGTACTAGAAAATATCTTTTTAAGATAACAGATAACACTAAAAAATGTCACTTCTGGCTTCTTTGCCAAGTATTCTCATGGTTGAACTAGAAAACTTCCGTTTTTAGCCTGTACTCAGTAACACGATAGGGTGCAATTACCTTAACATGGTATAATGTCATCAGCTGAGCTATCAGCCGCTGAGCTCACCCTGCTTGCCATGTGAAAGATGTTGACCTGAATCATCTTCACTGAAAGTTACCTTTCAGCTGGGATGGGAAACGATGGGCAGTGCTCATCATCAGTTACAACAACTCAAGGAACAGGTCAGAACTCACTAGGCCCATCATACTGCTGAATCTAGTACCTGTAAGCTATCAAACAGACCTAAACGGGCAGATTGTGGATAGCTAGCTATTGAAAGAGCTCTAAAATTGGTAAATATGTAACTTATTCTTTGAGCTTAATGAGATGCTGACTTCAGGTTGTAGATTTCTTGTAAAGATCTTGAATCATTGCAAGCACACTGTTAGGCTAGGGTAATAATCTTTGTGGTGATAGCTGATGTTTAAAAGTGGAGAACTAGGTCTGATATGATAGTGAATTGGGAACTAGACATCAGTCCTTTTTCTGTCACTCATTTGCTTTGTTGACTTGGACACATCTACTTGAACAACTCTGCTTCATTCTCCTTATTCAGAAAATAAGATTGATAGTTCCTGAAAAGTGTGTTGCCGTGCTTAGTTGCGATGCATTTTTTGTGCAGCACTTGGAAGATGAAAAGCAGTGTTCAAGAAAAACTCTGTGGCCTTGCTTCTCTTGTTCCTCCTTAATATGCTGTCATGCACCTAATGAGAGAACTCCTGACTCAGCAGAAGGTGTGCCCTCACTTGTCAAGCTTCATGACTTCTGTTCATGCAGAATCATACCAGCATAACTGTACAATAATAGTTATATTGTTAATTGCTTATCTGGCAGGGGAGGAGGAGGGAATGGACTCCAGCTTACACCAACAGTTTACTGCTAAAACCTATCTTATGCTAGTGTATCCATGTGTGCAACTGCACTCAGCTTGGGGTCCTGTTGGTAACTTCCAGAGTAGGTGCTCAGCAAGCATAATTACTTCTGTAAGTAGCTTAAGTTATGTATCACTTTGTTCCACGAATGTGAAGCTCATGTGAATACTGTATTACCTGTAGCAATGCAGACAGTCCTTCATTAATAATA
The DNA here is from genome assembly GCF_000699105.1 of Pygoscelis adeliae. Classification (NCBI taxonomy): domain Eukaryota; kingdom Metazoa; phylum Chordata; class Aves; order Sphenisciformes; family Spheniscidae; genus Pygoscelis; species Pygoscelis adeliae. The sequence goes on from NW_008825498.1 coordinate 7,561,060, forward strand.
CAAGAACACCAAGTTTTCTGGTCCTGAGACGAGAAGGAGCAGTGCAACTCCACTGCCACATTACTGCAGGAATAAAGATGCTTATTTAGGTGTTGCAAAAGACTTGCAGAAACTCAATGTAGCAGAGAGTATCAAAAGTGCTGGACAAAGGAGAGAACTAGCAACTGTCACACCAGCTGAAGAACAGAATAAGTGTGAATCTGGGGCTGCTCTTCTGTCCTGTTGTGGTTGCGCAGAGCTGTATGCCAGGATGGGCATGTCACAGCAGGGGACGCTGGGCACGTCACAGCACCGTTCTGGAAGGAGCTGTGAAAGTGCAGGCTGACAATGAGCTTGTGGAGATGGGGTCACAAAATTCAGATGCTGCGGAGAGCTGATGGCTCCTTGAAACTCAACTTATCCGACCTCAGATGAATCCAGAAATGGTATCACCCTGGGAGAAAGAATGGAGCTCAGGTAGGTGTACTGTTTTATCATTGCATTTTTTCCTCCTTATTCATGGGCCCTGAATCCACCTTTCTTCTCTTACTATTCCTCCCCACTTCTCAAAACACTGCCAGACTCACAAAGACAGAAAACAGGAACTGCCTTTTGAAGTAGCTGGTTTGTTTCAACAGCATGCACTGGCAGTCAGAGGCGGAAAGAAGAGAGAAAACACTGTGAGCAACCCAGAAATGTTCCCAGATGCATGCTTTTGGCAGGGCAGGCAATAGCATTTTAGCAACATAAATCACTGTGCTTTTAACAGAAAAAAATGCACTGAAATCAATAGTCATGCATTTAATTGAAATACATAAATTAAAATAGTCCTCCTCATCAGCAATCCAAGCTGATCATTCTGACTACAGGATTTTTATGAATAAGCACATAAACTTGTAATGTAAACGTAAGAAGTAGTGCCTTGGGTTTCCTGTGAGTGAATCCAGGCCCAGAACAAGTGATGTTCACGCTGGATTTTGGATTTGGGGACAGAAAAAGGTAAAGAAGGTTTGTTGCTGGCACAGAGATTTGGCTTCGAAATAGTTTGTGGAACTAATCTGTGGCAAACATATTTTCTGCTTCTGGAGTTTCAGAATGAGCTCACTAAAAATACCATTTTTGTCTTCTTGCGTCATTTTGACATTGTTGTCAGGAAGGTATTGTTTAAGATGTGACCATATATATTTTTAGGAAGGGCTACCCTGTTTTTCTTGCCACAGTAGGCCACCTTCACATTACGCTATGCTCTAATTTCTGGTAGTACCACTGCCATGGACTGGCTGACAAGATACAGGCGTAAGCATTTCTTTTCTCTTTGTCTTCACACCTTCAGTAGTGAGCTATCAGACAGAGTCCTCTCTGAATTTAACAAGGATGGTGTTATTTATTATCCTGTTGCTGTAAATCCTCCCAAAGTTAAGCAGCAAACTTCCCACCTCCCACCTTCTTACACACACCATGAAGTCAGTCTGTGAAAGGAAGCCCATGTGTTGGCTGGGAGCTGCTGAACAGAAGCAAGAGGGATAATTGCAGTGAGTTTTCTCAGTTTCCTGTCCACTGATCATTAAAATCTAATACTGTTTGTCTGTCTTGTTATTTGTCAGAGGCTTCAGATGGGGAATTTGGAGAGGCACCTTCTTCACGCCTGTGGAAAACTTCACATGAGAGGAAGAAAGGATAATGTGGTCTCCAAAGTTTTCAAGAGCACCAAACCAAGATTTCTGTGAAACAATGCAGTGGGGGGGGGGATGCCTGCTTGAAGAAAGGCAGAACTGGAGAGGGACGCAGGAATGTGGATGAAGACCTTAAGCATCTCTAGAGAGGGCAAATGTAGATTCAACAAAGCTTTATGAGACAAAACATCCTGAGATGTATACTCCAACAGGTCAGCTGTGCAGCCCACTGTCCTCATGGAGCTTTCCCTGTACATGTATCTGCTGGCCAAGTGACCAGGGTAACATGCCACAATTTCCCTTCTGCACAGCCCCGGTGGAAAATCAGAATAGTGATGAGTATTTGTATTCTGACTTCAGAATTGGGTAGAAACAACAAGAAATTTCCCCTGTTTTTCTAGCCTGATTATCTTTAAGAACAAGACATGGGAAATCAGGGCACGTCTCTTTTTGTCTGCTGGTTTGCATACCTCTAGAGAGTTCTCTCTCTTCCCCCTCTTACTTTTGGGCTAGTCTTGGCCAGTTTCAAGAAAAACTTAATAGATTAATGGGAATCTCAAAGCCTATAAAGTTTTTGCAACATTTGGGAAGAGAGGTGACCCAGCAGGTGATAGAATCCAGACAGGAAAGAGGCCTTTTGGAGATCCAAACCGGGAAGATGGCTTTAACTGAAGTTCATGCCTGGTTTTTATGCAAAAGTCAATCAGTCACCAGAAATGAAGCTATAAGAAACCATGATCTGTTCTTTGTGGTGCTCACAGACCAACTTCTTAAGTGACTGTAAATGTTTTGAGAAGTGTTTTTTATCACTGCTCAATAAAGTTGTTGCATGTAATGTGTGTGTTATTTGTCTCATACAACAAACATAACACCCAAATTTGTCACTCTCTCATCAGGGAACCAAAATGGGCTAACTGTTAATTTAAAATGGTTATGTAGCCCCAGTACTGCTTGTTTCACGAAGTTGTACAAAATGAACATAAATGAACCACCTGATATGTAGCATCTTGTTAAAAGAGTCCTCTTCTTTGACCTCCCATAGCTCTGTGATGGCTGGTAATTGATCTTATGCCTGATTGTTCAAAACCCTTAGGTACTTTTTTCTCCTGCCAAACCCAACTTTCATTTATTCCGTTTGCTGCATTGTATTACAAATTATTGTATAAAATATGACCTGTAGTATTTTGTACAGTGTATTCTGCTGAGTATGACAGCAGAAATGTGTCTCCTGCTAATATCCGTCCTCACCATGGGACATTTCAGGACAAGAGGCAGCGGGCACAAACCGACACACAGGAGGTTCCCTCTGAACATCAGGAAACACTTTTACTGCGAAGGTGACCGAGCACTGGCACAGGTTACCCAGAGAGGTTGTGTATCCTTTGAGATGCTCACAAGCCATCTGGACATGGCCCTGCTCTAGGTGGCCCTGCTTGAGCAGGGGGGCTGGACCAGAGGACCCCCAAAGATCAACCTCAACCATTCTGTGGTTTCCACCATCCTTTGGGCCTACCTGCCAGATGTATGTTGATGTTATCCTGTTCTTCCTTGGTGGTTAAACCTTTGTTGCTAGTACATGGCTTCATAAGTCAGGGAATAAAAGGGTGGGGCCTCTCCTGATACTGAGCATCTCAGTACAGTGCTGCCAGTAATAATGTGCAAAGCTGGGAAAAAAGCCCCTGCCTGCAGTTTTTATTAGAGGCCTGAATTCCTCATGATGAAAGCCTCACGTGCATTCATTGATCATTTGTAATGCCTGTGAAATGCCTCTGAAGAGCGACTTAAAAATACAGCCACTTACAAATACGGCTATTTAAAAGTTGCTTGCTGCTTGTGTACTCAAAAACAAGGTGGGAGGTAGGAGAGAAGGAAGTGTTTGTCCCCTTCGATCATGCTTCCACAGTTTTGGTATCCTGTGTGGGATGGACTTCCTCTGTTTTTTACCTGTTGTCCAGATTCAACATTGTGTGCAAAAAGGCACACCTAATGGCTTTTCATATCTGGAAGGTCACCTCTTCCTCTCCACGTTTTCCAGTAGGAATCAGGGTGGTTCACCAACAAAGAATGATCTGAGACTCCAAGCTTCCAGATTTCCTCTTGTACTTGTTTTCCCACTGCTACAACAGTCCTCTTTTTGGTTTCTGCTCTGATGGCTGGAATAGGTTCAGTGCCAAACTTTAGGAACATGGCTGGCTGCATACAAAAACCTTGCAACCATCACTGACAGTGGCCAACTTGCAATTGATCCTGTTCTGCTGCTTGGTGCTTCTTTTGTAGGCCTAGTCAGGGAATGTCTGCATCACCTGATGATTTTCCTGAACTATCTGTCTTAACCATAGCTCCTCAGTTTTCTTAAGTTCCCTGCTTCACAGCTGGTGCTTTGTGTGATGGTGGTTGAGTGGCTGAAGTCCTGCAAACCTAGAAGTATGACATTCTGCTTCTGAAACAAATTCTGCAATCTCTTTTTTCTGATAGGGAAATGGTAGACTGAAGCCTCATGCAAAAAGAAATGAGCTTATTACAGGATGTACCTAAGAGGAACTGCTGAAATTTTAAGAAGTAATGTGAAAGTAAAAGATTATGAAATGGGACAGAGGGAATTCTGGGAAGTTCCCTTAATTCCCTTAGAGGAAAGCAAGTATGTCTTCACAGGAAAAAATGGCTGGACACAAATCATTGTGGGTAGCGTTGAAGACTGGCTCAGCAGAGTACTCGTTTTGCTGGTACACCACTTCCTTGGGCAGCTGCGCTGCCCCAGCAGAGGTTTTTCCAACTGGGCACGCAGTCAAGCGTCATTGCAATGTCAGCAGCTGTGTGCCAGCTCAGATGCTACCAGTATATTTGTTAACACTGATGTGGCCTAAGAGTATCCATACAGGGTAGTACTGTAATTACAGCAGTATGATTGTAGAACTCTGTTCGTGGCATATTTCGTAGTGTAGGCAAGCCTTTGTAAAACCCCAGTCTTGCCAGTGTTGCCATGTGAAGCCTTCATTTGTGAAGTCCCATTGACTTCCCCAAGTGCAGAGCTAATTGCATGAGAAGGATCTAAGGGGTTTAATCCTTCTCCTGATACTTCAATGAAAATTAATTTCTTATATATTATGTATGAGTAATATATTTCTGTTTGTACATTAATATTAATGTTGCATATTTTTGAGCACAAGTTCTATTCTGTAGGATTAAATCATCTTGGTAAGTAATAGCCCAGAATTCAG
>NW_008825498.1:7565977-7595977 GCF_000699105.1 Pygoscelis adeliae
AACGTGGACAGTGAAGGCAGGGGGAGAGTCCTGAGTCACTTCGGAAAGTGAAATTAATCAGCATTAATTTTTCATAGTGTGGGAGAAGAGTGGTTCTAGTGTTTAAGTCAAACAAAATAAGGTATATAAAAAGCCCCCAACTTTGCCTTTCTGTTAAAATCCAGAGAGCATTTACAAAATTTGTGATGGAGAAAAGAGACAAAAGAGTATTCTCTTGTGCGTACTTGCAAACTATTAATTTTATTGGGCTACATCTGTTGCTGATTGTTGGTGAAGAAAGTAGTGGCTTTATTGAATGACAGTCTGTCTCAGTATGTGTTTTTCAAAACAAAGGAAAAAAAGCAACTTTAAAAAGAAAAAAGTCCATCAGCTTACTCAGAATATCAGCTTTTTGCATCTCAGACCTGCCAAGTCATGTTCCTACTGCCCATGCTTTGATGCCACATCATCTGCAAGTTTATCAGCATAGTCTTGATCATAGTTTCTCCTTAATGCCCATAGCCACACAGCCGCTCTGATACTGAGATGCTGAATGTTAAGATGCCTCTTGATGGGTTAGCAGCTCTCTGGCTTCAGAGGGTCTCAGGTTGGCAGCCACCTTTGATTTTAAGTGCATGTAAGGAGACAGAAAGAGGTGGGGATGCTGACAGAGAATTCAGCTGCTGATACAGTCAGCCCCGGATTCCTGAGCACTGCTCAGCACATACACTTGCAGTGCTCCGAGGCTCAAACCAGGATCAGGCCCTAGGATAGAAAGACAGAAAGAAGCGTATTTGTTTTTCAGATCCCAAATCAAATTCACAGTACTTAAAGCTGTTTGTACTCATAAAGTATGTAAACCTGACATGAAGAAATTGAGAGAAAACAAATATACAGCCATGTGCTGCCAGGTTTTAGAGTCACTTTTCCGACAGGTACCTCACTTCAGTACTGAGTTTCAAAGACCTAGAGAGATTTAAAGTATTAGAGAGCTCGAAGGGAAGAGATGCCATTTTTAAATGTTGCAAGATGTAGTTCTTTCTGTGTGGGGATGTGAGACATTGCAACCTAATGCACTTCATCAGCCAGGGGAAGGAAAGGTTTGTAACTAAGAGACATTGAAGACAGACGTGATTAAATGCAGAATGCAGAATGTAAAGGTGAAAGACAGAACAGCAGACCAAGACTTCAAGCAGAGTAGAGAAGGAAGGACAGCTAGAATGAACATTTGTCTTTCTGCCTCAATGCATTTTGTGTTTTAAAGCAGTAAGTAACCATAATGAAAGAAATTAGAAAAAGTAATGTTTTACTCCATTTTTCATTTGGTTTACCTTATGGGATTGATTGTATTCTGTCTCTAGGCATGTGCACTCAGACGCCATTAAACTTAAGACCCTGCTAAACAAAAGCAGAAGAACAGAAAAATCCTCATAAAATCATTATGAACATGTTTTTAAAAGCAATCAGGAAATACTAATTAAAGGGTGTTGTGTGAGCAATGAGAAGAGTTAGCAATTAGTCAGTTCAAAAAAAATGCAAGTTGATAGTGCCCTATAAGCAAGATAAATAGCTAACTATGCAGTGAAACTGGCTAACATATGCTTAGTTTTTTTAGAGCTTAAGGTTGACAAAATAAGCATCCAGAAAGATAGAAAAAAAATCCTCATTTAAGGTACTGTCAAAAATAATCTGAGCTGTGATGAAAAATGGCTAAATGGACAAATAAGCTGGGACTGTGGTTGCTCTTGTGCCTCATGCAGGGCCAAGCACGCTGCAAACGCTTAATAAAATAATGATGTAAAAAATCAGCTGGCAGCATTAGGAGTAGAGCACTGCAAGTTGCTGCAGTTAGTGTGCAAGTCTTAACTTGGTTTTGCATATGATTTGTTGGAAGCTATTCACTTTCTCTTGTTGGGTTACCTTTCTGTTGTTTTAACAAGTTGAATTAGCTCCACCCTGGATTTAATGTGAGGGACTCTGTGATTGAATGCTTGGTCTGGGAGAGGGGAATTAGAGGATGTAGGAGGTGTGGCATTGCTCTCTTTTGGCAGCAGCAGGTTGTCTCAGCTGTGTCATTGATCCATGCCCTTGGTCTGTGCTGAAACTGCATGGAAAAAGCCTTGAAAGTCCCCTTTACTGGTGTGGCATGGGTAAACAGTGTGCCTAGGTGTAAACAGGAGGTTATTGTTAGGTCAACAGGTACACGTCAAAGCCATTTTTGGTAGCGCGTGCAAGAGAGGTCTGAAAGGAATATGGAGTAAACTAGGGATGCCTGCAAGCCTGTACGCAAAAGAGGGAATGTAGACACGGTGCATTAGAAGCTATAAAACATATTTTTGGTTACTTCTCATATAGGAAACAAGTATTCAGTTAAAAGGGGGATACAGGATATCTAGAAATGGTATATGTAATCACAGAAACCAATACTGTTGAAAAAGTGCTTTGTCGTGGAGCTTGTGGCATATCCTCCCCCTGGAGAAGAATGAAGTATGGATTAGGTGTAATATAATGGAATATAGTATACAAAAAGTGACTTACAAGCACAGAAAAATATCTCTCCCAAAATTCTCAGAAAAAGGAGCTGAAGATAAAAGGAAACATTAAGCAGATAAATTTACAGTCTTTTAAGAAGAGGTATCAACAGCCTGGGAAAAGGCTACTAAACAGACATTTAGCAGGGGATGTAAGGATTATGCATGAAATTACTGGTTTGTGAGCTTGATTTAAACAGTGAGGAACATAAGAGAAAGGCTAATCAAAGACATGATAGAAGAAGACCTAGAAAGTTTGGATTTAATGAAGGATAGAGGGCAAAGATTCACAAAGGGAGGATCATGCTTAAAATTTTCAATAAAGAGTATTTTGAGAGAGTAGCCACAAGTGCTGACAGATAAGCCTATAAACATGATTTACCACGATTTTAGCAAAGCTTTTGAAACGGTATAGCACAAAAGACTAATCTGTTGGGTGAATAAGTATGGCATAGGGAGAGATACTTTGTTTGATTAAAAAAGAAAAGAAACACTAACTTGGGTATGGAGAGCATAGGAGTCTTGTGAATTGAAGCAGGTTAGGTTGGAGGGGTGTGAATAATGGAAAGCCTTAAGAATCATTATTTGCACCAATTTTCTTGAATTTATGCAGCATATCAGTAGTCTGGAAGAAAGAATAAGTAGTAAGGTGATGAAATTCCCTGATAGTACAAAACTGGGGAAATGTCAGAACAAAATAGGCAGGTGATAAAATTCTGAATGACTTTGACAAGGAGGTGGAGCATGGGCAGATAAGTAGCATATGCAGTTCATTTTCAAGTAATATAATGAGGCTAGGGAATAGAAAAAGAAGAATGTATGGATACCTCAGACAGTCACAGGGCACAGAAGGCTACATAGAAGGATCGTCTGCATACTTCTGAAGCACTTCTGAATAGAACTGTAAATCCTGAAGTAGAGTGTTTATTTGTTGTTTTAATTTGTTTATAAAAGCAATAAAGTTCTGGACACAGAACTGATGTACCAATTGAAAGACCATATTCTGGGGCCATTTATAAAAGGAGCAAAGCCCCATTTGACATGACATGGACACTTTGGGTACCTTTATAGAAAGGAAATTCTGAAAACTGCGAAGTGGCAAGTGAGGATCAGGACAATTATTAAAGGTCTAGGTGACATTAATTATTCAAAAGGTTAGAGAGACACATGCATATGCTCTGCATGGATTGAAGGCCCAATCCAAAGCTCATTAACTGCAAACACAGAGAAGCTTTGCTTGCCGGAAGACTTTAAATTCGTTCTGAAAACAGGAATGCAAATGAACAGGAATGCAAGAGGCAACCAGATTGCCCAGTGCTCTTGTGAGACACCTAGTCCAAGCAGTTACTTTTCTGTGACAATTTTTAATGGCCCCAGGAATGACTTGGGCCTCAGATTTACGCTCAGCATGTAGGAAACAAATTGGCACTTAGGTTCTTGACGGGAAAAAGATGTTAGTGAAGGATTGTGGGCTTGTTTATTGAAGAGTTTTTGTGAAAGGATGAGGCCACAATAATATAAGAAATAAAAGGAAAAAGTTAAACCACTTTCTTAATCCCATCTGATAACATATGTGTCGCTCTCCTCTGGAACTAATCTTTGGAAGTTTTGCAACAAGGCACAGTTTAGAGTGCAGTGCGGCTTCTCCAGATACCATACTGGTCCTGCCTGAGTCCATATGGAAATGCATTTTGTGAAAGGATGAGGCCACAATAATATAAGAAATAAAAGGAAAAAGTTAAACCACTTTCTTAATCCCATCTGATAACATATGTGTCGCTCTCCTCTGGAACTAATCTTTGGAAGTTTTGCAACAAGGCACAGTTTAGAGTGCAGTGCGGCTTCTCCAGATACCATACTGGTCCTGCCTGAGTCCATATGGAAATGCACTGGTAAGGGTCTTCTGCAGCCCACCTTTGCTGATACGAAATTAGTCTGTAACAAGAAATGTGCGTCGGCTTGTTTTTGTGTTTGGAGGGGAGAATGAGAATGTTGTCATGTTTCTGTCTCTTGCAGAAGGCTGACAGGTGTCCTCTGGCAAAGGCAGTGGTGGCAGGTTAGGGTGTAAGTGCCCCCAGCTGTCCACCCTTCATCACTGTGTGGAGCTGATATGCCCGGGGCTGTGAGCGGGAGCAGCAAGGCCTGGGTGCCCGCTAGGTCCTGCTGAGTCCTCCGTAGGCACAGGTGACTCAGGCAGAGGGGCAGGGAGCTCAGCCAGGGTTCCTCGCTGCAAACAGCTGCAGCAAGGCAAGGCAAGGCAAGGATGGCTGTCACAGCCCCGTGCTTCTTTCTCTGGGGAGCCATCTTGTATCGCAAAGGGCTGGAAACACGAGAGATTCAAATGCCTTGAGTCGCAACCCAATTTTTCTTCTGTGCTGTGCTACACAAGTGCTGCAAGGCTTCTTCCCCAGCTACCCAGGCAAGGGACATGGAGCTGCAAAACCCCAGGGCTCATTTCTGTCTTATTCCCCCAAGTTGCCCCTTTGTGGGAACACGGAGTGAGGAGGGGCTGGGTCTCCCCCTGGATCTCACCCCAGACGGGAACTGGGACCAGCCATGAAGCACATCAGGACCCAGGAGCTCCTGTGAGCAGTTACAAGTCCCGTGGTTTTGACAAAGCTTGTGAGACTAAGATGTAACTTGCAGTGAAAAAGGACTTCCTTAGAATGCGGAACATATGGAAATAAGTATGTGGTTTTTGTTCAACGTGGTGTGAAAATGACTGGGTTTGATCATTTGAAAATCTAAGAGTAAATGGAATTTACTGAGTTTGCTTTTAAAATAAAAACTTAACCATGCACAAGTTTAGACACTTTGAGATGAGTGTGTGTTGAGCTAATAAAAGTTGATGTCAACATTTTAGAATATGTTTGGAAACAAAAAAGAACTAGTGTTTGATCAAGCAGCAGTCACAAAAACATTCTTCCCTTCATGATAAAAAGAAAATGTCTGTGTGTGATTCTGCAAATATGTCAGATCATTTTGAAGAGGCTAGCAAGTGCTAGTAAATTATTATTTTTTTGTTGTTGTCAAATGAGTTTATTTTTTGGCATTAGACTTCAAAAAAACCCCAACCTTTGTATGTGTTGTCATTATGTACATCAGTCATAATTTTGCCGACAATTCTTGACATGCACTCTGCATTACTGTGCTAACAAGAGAAAAGACCAGCCATTAAGTTTATGTTTCTTTGTTTTTGAACAAAGTCACATATCAGGAATAATGCTAGGGGTATGCTAATAAACAATATATAGTGCCAGTCATCAGGGAGTAAGAAATATTTTCTAACTAGTTCTAAAGGGAAACAATGTTTTAAAAAAAGGGAGACTGATTGTTATTTATGCAATATTGTTGTTCTATATGTCAGCATCAAAAAGCATCTTGTAAAGAGCTTAGCATAATAAATCTTTGATCGTGACTGTCATTATTTAGAGGTCTTTGATAGATCTAGATGTAGTGCAGGAAGGTTAAATTTACCAACATATAATAGGAAATCCTTAGACTGAATCTGAATTTCTAGCAACGTTACTAGTGTTGTCACAACAATGAAAAAGAGAAAAAGTGCTCTATCTTTTAAAACAGCAGGCTTTACAAATCGTAACTGTAAAACTAAGTCAAAGCAGATTTGTTTTCTGGGTGCCCATTGATTTTGTTTGTCTACATAAGAATTTAACTTGGTTACATTTCAGAAAACTGAAGATTTAAATGAAAAACAGCAAAAAAGGCTTATGATTGTTTCCACTGAGAAGCAACGCAATACATTTTGTTATTGTCATCAAGAAAATTAAAATGGCCTCTCTGTATGAGGAGCAATGGGACATTTGTAAAGATGAGCCCACAGGAGCACTTAATTTCAGAGTTGACTTTGATTAGTCACTAATCTTTCAGTTAACTTGGTAAGACAAAATGACATATGTTGAAAAAGTCTTTATATTCCTGCCTACAGACTTGAAGTAGAAAGATACTTAATGGATGGGCACTTTATCTGTCTGGGACAGGGCATCTAAATTTAGATGCTGATAACAAATCCAGCAAGTCTTTAATAACGTTCAGAGTCAAGGAAAAAAAAACGCTTTTTTAAAAATGTAATCAATAATACCAGCTGCATAACACTCTTCAGAAGTTAAATATATACAAGACAGGCTGGATTTTTGATGCACATTATCCAGTGAACCCTACTTCTTCACCAACAAATATATACGAAATCTGCATTTTATTACATCTGTGCCAGCTTTTTGTAACTTTACATTCTTTAAAAAATACATGTTTTTCCTTTTTTTTTTTCATTTTGCTGATGTAGGCAAGGTATCTGTGGCTGTACAGAAAGATAGGTGTCTCTTGAGTTACTGCCTTGATGTGGCAGTTCAGGGCTTACCTTGCCTTCATTGCATCTTCAAAACAACAATTGAGCTCTCCAGGACTGTTACCTTAGGACTTGAGTCCTTGGTACTACAATTATGCAGTTGAATAATTTTATGAATCTGCCTTGTCTCATTAGATGCCTGGATAACTACAGATTTTGTGTCTCATGATGAAAAACCAAAATTTTACTTTTGAATATACTCTTAGTTTTCACTTCTAAAGGAATGCTTTCTAATGTCAAATCTCTGGCCAATTCAGGTCAAGAAAAATAGTAACAGAAAAGAAAATCACATTCTTAGGATGTTGAAATGTCTTGGACAAGTGATATACCTTGTAGAAAAGTGAAATAGCAGATCTCTTCTGCAAGACACCAAGACACAAACGAAGAACTTTTCCCACGCACCAAAGAGACCAGAGTAACGCGTTTCCTTGTTTATAATGAAATTTGATCCGTATACACCATGATTTTTAAGTAAGTCAGGCCCAATCTAATGTGGCCAGAAGGATTGCTCTCGGGCTGGTTTCTAGCCAGCCTTCCCAGTTTTAGGACAGGCTTGCCAATAGATAATGAAGCAACTGCCTGGATACAGTAACCATTTGTCCAGACTAGCAGGGATTTTTCCCTCCTTGAAAGATGGCAACCTGATGGACCATTTAAAATCTACGGTGCAGAGGAGATTCTGCAGCCCAGTTGAGAATGAGGGAGAAGCAGATTTCTGATTTCTGTGTTCTATTCCTGGCTTCTCCCCAGTTCTGTAGTGGGCCTAATCCATTGGTATAAAATGAAGGATTCGCATTGATTTCAGTGTTGTTTGGATCGCATCCCACATATTCTCATTGCATTTTGCCTTCCATGAATATAAAGCTGGTGTTTCAGCAATACTGGACTGTCCCTGGAGTTAGGAAGCTGAAAAAAACCCAATCTCTACAGAGTTTCAGGAAACTCAGATAAAAGGTACTGCAGAACTGCAGAGTGTTATTTTTTAATATTAATAATTAAGCCTTAATGAAAACACTGCTGGAGAGCTTTAAATGACCACTTTGAACTCAGTATTTTGAGTTATAATGAAATGGTTCCAATTGTATGTTTCAGTAAATTTTATCTACCCTTGTTTCTTTAGAAGAAGACCTACCAGTGCATCAAATGTCAGATGGTTTTCTACAATGAATGGGATATCCAAGTTCATGTTGCAAACCACATGATTGGTAAGTGAAGCACTAAAACTTCTGAAAGACAGATAGCCATTTCTCTTACTCGTGATCATCATTGCCTCTAAAATTAAACAGAGTTAAGGAGAAATTAATTGTGCATCCATCAATGATTAACCTAGGCATGATTGATTTTTTTATTCATATTATTAGACTTGATAAAGCATTAGCATATTTTATTTTCTGCAAGGGCTAGTTTAGACTTCTGCAGAGAATTATATATCCACTGCCAGTCAAAACACAGGTGATTAGCAAATTAAACTTCTAATCATTTTTGCATTATTGAAAACAAACTAACAGGAATGGTTAATGAACTGGATGTTAGCTTTCCATAGAGTTTTAGACAGGTTTTAATTTCAGAAGTTATTATGGTAATGACACTACTGTGTACTTCTCAAGCACCTTGGTACCAAAATCAAAACTGGCGAGTTTTTGTCATTAGGAAACATAAATAATTCAAATAGCCATAAAATAGTATTGTTTGTTGTGTTTGAGCAGTCTGGAAAAAAATCCTGAGCGTATCTGTATACAATTAAGTACTATCATTTATTTGAAAAAATAAGGAATTGTGGTATTCAGTAATGGAATCTGCTTTTTAAGGTACAGGCATTTAAAAAAGTCTTTCAGGATTCCTGAATCCAAGCCTGGCTTGATGTTTACAAGGCTGTTACAGTTGTAAATTGGCATAAAACAAAAGCTGCTTTTTCTTTGATATTCATATTTTCCTATTATTTGCTTATTCCCCTAGGATTACCCATAATGTTTTCAATTTGGTAACCACTCAGTAATAGCACTAAGAGTTCTATCAGCCAATTAAATTTATCAAGCACATCATTTGCCCGCTAATAAGATAACATTGCCAGGGTTGTCTCGTTTTGTTTTTAGCCTCTTTTCCAAATTTCACATTTCAAGACAGAGATGGATACCACTGATTTTATACTCCTGCTTCCCTTACGCTGTTTTTCTTGCTATAATAATAGAAAAGCATGCAAAGCACAGACCAAACGATACAGCATAGAAGCCAGTACTTACATATCCAACAGAAGAGAATTTGGTTGTTTTTTTCATTTTATAACTTAAAAATACTTAGTTTGATGCTCATTTTTTTTTTGCTTCAAAGGTAACATGCGGATTTCTTCCATGAGCACCAGTAATTTGGCTGCACTGTAAAAGAAAGTTACCTGCCAAAACTTAATAGCCCATTTTTCTGGGTACTTTATTAATAAGCTTTAATACATTTAGAGCATGAACATTTTATATACTTTTCATAAAAATGAATAAACGCAAATGACAAGCTGGTTTTGTAAAGGAGCACAGCGATTTGCCTGTTGGATTAAGCTTTAGTTTTGATATTTTGTGTCTTTGGGGAGGAGATAATTTGAACTGCTTCACAGTATTCAATCTGGGTCAGTAACGTGGAATTTAAAAGTAGGTTATTACCAACAACAGAACTCACCATTTCTGCTGTTTTCTTTGAATCCAGTGTTTGACATGTTCTTAATTGTAGCATATAGTGACACTGAAATGTGACAGGGAATACGGACACTGTGGGTAAGGGATGATGCTGGAATGGCAGAGCGGGCTTGCCACCCACTTCCCAAGTGCCTCACAGTTTCAGAATAGGAGCCCACTTCTTTCATGAAATGCTCAGATTTTCTTTTTTTTCCTCGTATTTTCTGGATGAGTTTTAGTAAAGGGTCAGAATGGGAGGAGAGAGAGGAGGAGAGAGTCAGTAAAGCAGGACAAATCCAGTTAGCTAGCTTCAGCCTGCAGATGTGAAAAGACTGAGATTTTCTTAAACTGAGCTATTAACTGCCATGTTTTATTTCTAACAGCTGGTTGAGGTTGAATGAGAAAGAGAATCTTTTAAAAAATATTTAATTGTTTTGTCTGTGTTGTATCTAATCATGCATGATATTGCTTCATGACATAACCATAGTGACACAGATTTAAACGTGCTTAATATAAAACCTTCGCAGTGAAATAAAGAAGGAGCTTGCAAAACATGCAGGGAGATCTGCCGGTCATGCTTGTGGTAACCTGTGTTCGGTGGAAGATTCTTATCTGCACTGCCAGACTTAACACTGCAGCTCCTAAAGATGTAGCCTCGTTTAAGCAAATGCAAGGGGATTTTGTGTTGGGGTGGAGTGAAAGGAATATCAACGTTCCGGAGAGTTTTGAATGTGACCTCGGAATCGAAGCACGGAGAAAAATAATTTCTGATCTCCAATTCTGTTAGCCTTCTCATCACTAATTGGATTTTTCCTTAGCTATCTTTCTAATTTCACTCTCCCCCCTCCCCTTTAATTTATATCATTGTTCACAGGCCTTTTTCCAAGACCATATTCTGTCTAGAGAGAAAGGTTCATGGGGTGACATCAAGCTATTTAAAATTGGCCTTAGTTTATGTGCGTCTGTAGGTAGGCTTATACTATTCATATATAATACAGAAAACATGCACACAAACACATTTGTGTGAATATATATAATAAATAACCCAGATATATACCCATAGATGTCTGCCTGCATATCAATATGTAGATTGCAAAATATATTAGATGAAACACTTAAGTGAATATTGACTTGTTGACACAGCACATTTACCAAACAAAAAAAAACTGGTTTCCTCAACACCTTGGTCCCTCCCTTTTTTACATGTATGTGATACAATGTGTCTTCCTGCCCTGCTTTCCCAGTAGGAGATTGGCAGAACAAGATGTAGTGTCTTTGCTCCTCTGGGGAAGGGAAACTGAGAAAGCTTCAGGAAGAGAGAGAGGGAAAAAAGAAGGAATTTAAATGCGAGAGAGAAGGTAATCTGGGAAGGCAGGCGTTAAAAGTCAAACAGTGTGATAATCCCTAGATCAAATGTAGGGGCAATAAATGCTTTTACTGACATCATCACGCAGTCTCAGGAACTGTTATTTCCTCTCATAGTAAAATGCTAGCATTATCTGTGTTGCGGTTATTGATGGTTGTAGTGTCTTCTTACCTGAAGGACTCCATAATCATAATTCAGGGAAAAGAGAAAAGGGGCGGCAGCTGGGACATGAGACAAACACAAAGGTGGAAAGTCATCTGCCAGACTTCACTCAGAAATGGGTTGGGACCACTGATAGAGATACATGCTCAGCCAGCTGAGGGGAAGAGTTGCTACTCACCATCTTTTTAGCAGTTTGGGAGCCTAGAAAAGATGATGGTGTCCCATCTAATTATTATGCTCCTTCAACATGATCCTGGGATGTAAACTGAGTTCATGTTGCTAACATCCACAGAGAGAAGTTGCATTATGGAAGGTCACTGAGGCAAAGATATGTTTATAAAACCCCAGTGTGAAACTTAGACTTTTAAATAAGGCAACCGGAATTACTTTGTTGGCTAAAATAGCTCCACTGAGGGTAGGTATTTTTAGGTTGTGTGTATGTGTATGTTTTTGTCTAATCAAATATAATCTCAACTAGACATTTAGCAGGGGAAGAGGGATTAGAGGCTATTTGAAAAGCCTCTTACTCTTCTTTGTTAGGCGGGTATATAGTGTTTTTACAGATTTTATTATACGTTTCAATTAATTCAACAAGAGGGATTATGCCACCTAATGGAAAATAAAATCTGCAGATGACCCAGTGAAGTGTAACCTTAAGTATGTTTGACAACTATACAATTTACATTCATTATTACACAAGTTATATATTAAAAAGATGTCATAGGGATGGCTCTCCTCAGTAACTACATGTTCATTACTTCTCGAACTTCCCATTTTAAAACTGTTCTGCAGCCTTTAATTGAGTCTTCCCAACATCTTTGTGATGGGACAGGGCAATAAGCCTTTTCCATTGAATAGATGAGGACAAAGAGGCGAAGAAGTGGAATTCCTTGCTTGCGTTAAGTGAGTGAAAGTTCAAGAGTTCTGACTGCCAGATCTGTCCGCACATTTCTAGACACCGTGCTTCGTCAAGCAACACCCGTGTTTGCTTAAGCTACACACTGATTCAAGCTTAGGCTAGGGGTTGCCAGCAGACAGAAAGCGAGGCAAACTGTGGGCTTTTTTAAATAGACCCTCTGTTTAGGTATTATTTTGGACCTAGATGTAAGCATGTACTTTTGTTTGGATAATCACGAGGATGATTGCCAAGTGAAAACATGTTTGTCGGTGTGTGTATTGAAATCTGTTGGCAAAACAATTTCTCAGCTTTTGAGTGGGAAAGGAGGAAACGTAAATCCAGGCGCATTTCATATGGGTTTAGAAAGTGCTGGCAAACATGGTAATGCTTCAGCAGCCTTCTTTCTTTTACTTTTCCCTCCAAGTGGAATATGTAGCATTTTTAGCAGCTTGCTTTGAGAAAATTCTATTTCTGGGTGTATGGTGTCTGTGGAGAAGAGGGAGGCTTTCTGGCATCCCTTTGTTTTGCTCACATAGTTTACAGTTGGCATTTGACCTGGGAGGGTAGGAAGAGAGTCTGCCATTGTTTGTGTTCTATTTGCTGCACTCCACTGCTCCTCCTATTATTTTCCCTGTTATTTTAAGCAGACAAGCTAAACATTGTTTTTTCTTCCACTGATCCCTTTACATCTGTAGTATCCGATGCAGTTCAGTGTAAATAGACAGTTGCCATAACATTTGCCTAGGATTTTGCACACATGCACATACAGAGTGGATCAGAACTGGGGGAGTTCGGACGTGTTTAACTCAGAAAAGGAATTACTCCACATAAAATTATGAGGCTCAACAGCAGTAGTGTAAATTTGTAAGTGCTCTGAGTAAAGTGCTGTTAGGCATGAGATAATGTAAAGAGATGACATTGCCAAGAACTATTTATGAAGAGCTTAATTTTTTTCACTCTGATAATTCTTGACCAATAATTACCAGCTTCTAATTATCTATTTTAGTTAGAAAGAAATCTCTATCACTATGGAGGTTGGCATTGCAACTAGCGCATAAATCCCCAAAGAGGTAAATGTGTTCCAAACAGCCACAAACAACTGTCTCATGAAACATAGTGAGCAAATTGCGAGCCGCTGGCTGTGCACAACAGAGCAGCACATTTACCATTGAGGACTGATCAGGCTGACAAAGAGAATGATAAAAGGGGGAAACAGCCACAATCTTTGTAGTTTGCTGCTACTTTTGTCGATGGAGAAAGCAAGCCCCAGTGTCATAGCAAGAGCCACTACCCCTCTGAAAAGTCGGGGAGCAAGGGGGAAGGGTGTGGTGGTCAGGATTCAGTACCTTTTTGCAACCCTACTTTTGACAATTTCATTATAGGTCGTTTCTGATAAGTAAACAGACTTTTCCTTTTTTAACCTTTTCAGTATCATGTATAAAACACGTTTTGTAAAGTCTGTTGTGGTGAGGGGGGGGTGCTTGTTTTTGAGGGGAGGACGTTGTGTAGCATTGCGCAAGGTAGCAGGTGTGAGCAGGAGGAGGAAATGAAGGGAAAGAAAAAAAGATGCCGAGCACTGAAGTTAGGAAGCAAATGGGAAAACAGGATGAAGCAACCCTGCAGTTGACATGAAGAATTCTAGTTTACACCAGCAAATACTTCATTAAGCCCCAAGTAAACAAATCTATGCTGGAACAATTGTAGTTTAAAAAGAAGAATATATAGAAGGTGGGATCTATGATTTTAATTTCTCTGCCAAGAAATTTTACAGCTGTGTTTTACAATAACAAGTAGTATGTAACCGTTAGAAGACGTAAAGACACATTTTAGTGCAACTCACGGTTTTTGATTTTTTCGGTGACAGTGATATAAGTATATAATATGTATATATGCTTGTGTGTTGTGTGGATATGCATGTTTGCATTATGCATGTATTAACTGCATGCATAATAAACCTATAAAAATAAATCATCTTATTTGCCTCACATTTGTGCAGGGTACATTATGGTACGTGTAGACAACATCACTGATGTCGAGACAAAGGAAATACCTCAATCAGCTTTCTGGAGCCCAAGAAAATTTCAGTCTGGTTGTAATGGCATGTGGCATTCACACATTCTGTTATTTGTCTAATGCCTAAGGTCATTAAAGCCCATGATTTTCCTTTCACATACGCAGAAAGCTGTGCTGGGCAACTAATACTTGTTGCACCATGTTGACCTCAAGTAACACATCTTCAGAATGTCAGTTTAATCACTGTAGAGTAAAACTGACGTGAAGTCCCTCTCACCCGAGATTGGGAGAAAAAGAATCCAAAGATACACATCTACACGTTAGAGGAGGAAAGAGATGGAGACTTCCGTTTGTTGGTCATCCTTCACTGATTCCTGAGTAGTAAGAAATTGAAATTGTCAATTTATAGTGAAGAGACGGATCATACCCTCTTAGCATCAGAAAACCATTTCGATGCCTGGGAATCTCCTATTTACAGGCAGAGCTGGCGAGAAGTTGTCCAAAAGTTAGAGGCAACTTGGTTACCTTGTCTGCAAAATGAGGAGATGTAATTGAAATACCCAGGAAAAGCAGCATTTGGTGTTAAATCTGAGAAAACGTAGTTTATTTTGTGAGGAGCTGGGTTACAAAATAGATGAAATCTGGGCTGTTTAATACTAACAGGAAGCTACTCTCCTGTGGGCAATGCTGGCTTATTTGAAAAGCCCATAAAGGGTTTCTGCATGGACCATACAAAAGGGATACTTTCTCTTTAATAGCCATCTGTACAGGAGAGATGAGAAGTGGGCCAGGTCATCTCTCCTCAGCTGTCATGATATTAACGTAGGTAATGGAGCAAGCTCTGTGTTCTGCTGGGTGTTGTTTTTCATAGATGTTCATCGATTTACACAGATAATTCTATTTATTTCTTAGAGTTGGTCCAAGCAAACCAGGCAGAATAACAAACACCAAAGCATTTCAAATGACTTTATCTTTGTTGTTTTGTAATGTAACTTTTGTCTAAAAAATGGTGTCACACCTACTGTGCAGATGGCTGCATGATTTGTAAACCAGCCAAAACATTTAAACAAATGTGTGATCTGGGGATAGATTAAATAAAGGATAAAATGGAGTGTGGACCACAAATTCTAATAATCAGATGATTTTAAGTTGTGTGTAGTGTGGAGCGATGGTAGCAGCGATAGCAGGGAATGCTTGCCAATGACAGCAAGGTGCCTTACAGATCTCAGGATGGAGCCTGTGGCCTAGTAGGCCTCAGTTTGAGAGCTGCACATTTGCTGTACAGCTGGCAGCTCTGTATGGGGACATCAGATAAAACTTATGTAAAATGAAGTGTTATTGCTTAGTATGAAATTGTGCAGAGAGGGAATTTGCAGACAGTAACTGAAAACAGAATTCATGGTACCAGTGAAGCAGACAGTAAATATGAAGAGGCTTTAATTATCTGTGCAATTTAACAAAAAATTCAAGATGTATTCGGAAACAGCAAAGGCAGCTGTAAACATGCTAGAGTGGCACCGTTCACTGGGCTTCAGGTTCTGTGTGTCACCTATTCGGGCTGCAGGCACCCCACCACCCCCCCACCCCCGGGCGCCCGCCTTTGCCCACCGAGCTGCTCTGCTTGGAGCTGGCGCTTCGTTTCAGGGGCTGGAAGCAGGAACGGTTGCTTGCTTTTTGAGACAGATTTTAGGAAAGACCACACTGGCTTTTAAAATCACAAATGGTTAAGTCAGGACACAGTGTGCAAACATGTATGAACCCCTATTTTTTTTTGGGGGGGGGACACCTTGGACTCAAAAAATTCTAATAAAATAGAATGAAAATGTCTTATTATTAAATAATATTAATAGTAGTAATAATAGTAATGATAATACTACTAAAAGAAGCATTTGAAAAATGTCCACCATTCAGGCTGGCGTTCATTTTGTAAAGAAATGAAGCAACGCACATGTAAGCTTTAGATTTTTCCTGCAGAAATGCCTGTGGTACGAATAGCACTTGATGAAGGGGATGCTACCGAAAGGTAATGCCAGGCAGTACAAAAGTTGTTCCTTTCCCTCTACCTGCCGTAAGATTCTCCTCCGAGCCGCTGCAGTGATATACCGTGCATGTTAATACTTAGGCACCACAGGCTGCATTAATGGCATGGTGTCAGCCTTCCCTTTTGTTCTTTGTTGCTGACCATTTGTATTGCAGGCTTTATCAGTAGCCTTAGCACATTGCTTTGGGCTGTGTTTAGCTGCCAGCACAGAGGGTAGCCTCACCATCGCTTTTCTAAATCGTCCGTGTTCTTAGCAGAGAAGCCTCCGATTCTTCGACGGAGTACGTCCTGAGGTTTCTCCCTGCGATGTAAGCGCAGGAAGCTAAACAAAAGAAGCCAATATGGAGAGTGGGTGTCGAACTTCAGCTGCTCATATTGTTGCATTTGGTGAGCTGACGGGGTTTCGTAGGTCACCTTTAGAATTATGCCTATGACAGCAGTAGCTACCTGCCAAGATTGCAAGGTATCTCACAGCTCTCAGGATGGAGCCTGTGGCCTGGTAGGCCGCCGTTGGAGGGGTACACATTTGCTGTACAGCTGGCAGCACTGTATGGGGCAGCAGTGTGGGCTGTTAGGGAGCTGGAAAGGAGACAAGCATGAAATTTCTTCTAACCCCAACTCTGTTTTTCTGTACTGTTGGCTGCTTCTCAGTTCCTTGACAAAAAAACCAATCAGGCACCCTTTAATCCGCCTGTGATTACCAGTGGTATAAAAAGAGAAGCATAATGAGGAAAAATGCCTCGTTTTGTTGCCTTCAAAAGCCAACAAATTGGAGTTAACTTGACAGGAAGTGGCTTAATAATTAGATTATTTATTTATTCCTGACACATATCCCCCTGTTACTAGTCTCAGGAGATCCTGTAGATGGTACGATTTTCAAGCTGCCATTACTTCGCTGTCTTCTGTGAACAAAGAAGCTACTGTCTATCAGTCAATTAAATGCACTCTTTAAGCAGAGGCTGAGAAGTCCTCAATGGATAGAGCCCTGGGACATTGTGGCTGATGATTCCTTTCTCTGTACTGTACATCACACTCTCAACTACGGTCCCCACAGAGATGGAATAAAGTCATGCATTAAAATATCACTTGTTGATTTGTTTGCTAATGAAGAGCCATTGAAATGTTTGTGTATTTCTGTGGCAAAATTGTTGATAAAAGGACTACTTGCTTGCATATCTTACTTCATCTCCAGTAAGCGCTTATTTAAGACTTACTAAAATTAAAGTCAACAAATTAAGGAAAAAATACAGAGATGGATAATATTGGTTTACTTGCAATTCACATCAATGTAAATAACACTGAGGACAGCAAGAAGAGAGAAAGGGGAATAATAGTACTTCAACCATGTCTGTTATAATTTTCTTCATTAGTAACAATGAGGATCTCTTGTGGTTTTTTTCTGGGGTGGTAGTGGGCACCCATTTCAAATAATAAAAATGCTAAAGTATCCATTTACAAATTATCCTGGACATGTAAGGATATTATATTTAAAAAAAAAAAAAAAAAAAAAAAAGTGAAAACTTGAGACTGCTTCTGTTTCTTGCATTTCTTTTTTGAATTCAAATATGCCCAGTTAACAAAAACTTACATTATTTAGAGATTAACTGGGTGCAGCTGGTTAGCCTCTCAGTTGAGAAAAGTACAACCATGTCAAGCTAGTTAGTAACGCTGGTTAAAGGTGCCTGCTTAATGCAAAATCAGCAAAGTTATCCAAAGCTGGGGCTTCTGAGCTTAACATCACCCTCCGTCACTCTCCTCCCCAACGCACCTGCCCAACCCACCAGGCTTCTTAACCGGATTTCATAATCTCTGAGTATTTGACCTCCCACCATTCTTCTTCCACCCTCCAAAAGCCCAGGTCGCCAGAATGGACCGGTGTGGATGACATTTTGGGCCAGGGTGGAGAGAGGAGGCGTTTGAAATTTTTTTTTACAGAAGTTGACATACCTGTATACCTGTCTTCACACTGAAAATCATTAATTGGCAACATCCATCTGGAGTTGATGCAGGTCTTATGCTGCTTGTCTATAGACCTCTATTTGCTCTTAAGAAATATAGATAGTGCTATAGCAGTTCTCCAGTGAACTAGCTCTGTTCTGAATTTAGCCTCTGTATGACCATTTGCACCTGCAAATAGAGCCTATAAGTGCTATAATATATGGTTATTTTCTCAACCTTATAAAGAAAGTCACTCATACCAGGATTATTGTTTTCAATGAACTAACAACAAGCCATAGGGAATTAATTCAAACCAGCCTCAAACTGGAGTGTTTCTTATTCCTATCCTGTTATTCCAACTCATTTTATTAGAAAAAGCTTAGATACTCAGAGGTGTTCTATAATAGAAAATGAATTTGAAACCCATTCATTAATTGGTGATTAATACATTTCAGGATTAGTTTAAGCAAGGACCTACCTCCTGCCCAGTCAAGTATGTTCTGGTTAATATCCAATTATCTGCAC
This sequence comes from Pygoscelis adeliae, assembly GCF_000699105.1. NCBI lineage: Eukaryota > Metazoa > Chordata > Aves > Sphenisciformes > Spheniscidae > Pygoscelis > Pygoscelis adeliae. The sequence goes on from NW_008825498.1 coordinate 7,584,454, forward strand.
CTTCGTACTTATTATGTCTTAATATTTCAGATATGATAACCAGAAATGAGAGTAATGCTAATGAGGAGCATAGAACAGGAATTAACCAGTGACACACTCAGTGATCCTTACTGAGGAAAGTAACTCGTTCTGTCTCTTCAGCATAGTGGTTGAGCTACCACCACGCTTTCAGCAAGCAGTACTTTTAATTCTGCCTTTATGGGAGCTTAGAATTATATTTAGGTAACAATCCTTAATTTTGCACGCCTCATAGGCTGTGTATGGTCAGAAGATACTCTTGCACACTCTTTTTTACATGTAGAGTTACTTTCTTCAAGTGGAGCCAGTGGAAAATCAATAGTAAAGTGAAACGGTAATACCTACTTAAAATACAAGTTGTTTTATGATTGAATGCACTCTCTTCTTATGTACGTGGGTGTATGCATGTGTGTACGAGCTGAACAGCCCATCATGTCCTTCAGCTTGTAAGACAGCTGCTTTAGCGACCAGCAAACCAGGTATAAATGTCTGTGAAACAAAAAAAAAACCCTAATTGCTAAATGAGAAATGTAAATACTACCAAATAAAAATTTTCTGTGCACAAAAATGTCAAGCCCTTAAAGTTCAATCTCAGGATTCTTGCCTGTGAAAAATTACTATATGCCCTCTTAGTGAAACATGCAAATAAAACCATGGGACCAACATATCAGTGGGGCAGAACTGAGTAATTCTGTCATGCGGCCTTAAACTAACGTAATTACAGAGGTAAATTCAGTGTGTAGGGAGAAAGGAAGAAGAAACAGTCCTTTTGGCAGATTTATTTTTCTTAAGTAAGCTGCTGTTTGAATACGTTGTGCAATTCAGGGCATTAGGAGAAGCCCCGGAGGAAATGAAGCAGTGGGCAGAGTGAAGGACACCTGCTCAAAGGTGCAAAGCCACATAACACATTATTTTTATTACATGAATATAATCTGATATATGTGGTACTTATCCAAGAGGCTTTACAGAATATGCTATTCATAGTGTGTTGGACAAAGCTTATTTCAAAACACTGCCTCATTCACTGTGTTTATACTGAAACTTAGGAGTCTTGTGTTTGGGTTAGACTGAATGATAAAAAGGACAGTATATTTGTATAATCAAAAGCAATCATAAAACACATGTACAGTGGCCAGCGTTAAGGATATGCCTGTAACATCCTGTTTTGGTTTTCTTTTTTCAGTGCCTAGTCATACAATTTGAATTTTCTCTCACACAGCACTTTAATAAAGTGTTGTAGTTCAGGACCTCAGCGGTATATTCTTAATATCTAGCTGTTTGGCTAGGCACCCTTTCTCCCAACACTCTCGCAGGCAACCTTCACAATGAACCCACTGTGCTTCTGGCTTCACTGCTTTTCATTGCACACCTATGCGAGTGCCAAGACATTAGATAACTGTGCAAAAAATCCCCCCCAAGCCCCCCAGATGAGACTCCTGCAGAGCACGGTGTAATTCGTTGAACAACTTGGGAGATGTTGATGTTTACTATCTCGTTCAATTAGTCATTCAGAGGCAACGCAGCCTTCCATTTGCTTCGAAGTTTGGTTAAAAAGCCTAACCCAAATATCACTTAGTGCAAAGCAGGATTTGCAAACTGTCATAACATGATCAAATCAAAACCAATTTTCACCAGAACAGTTAAATATTCTTCGCTTCAGTTGAGTGACATTTCCCTGCCAAATTTGAACTTTTAACCCACATTGCTCCTTGTGTGCTGTTATTCTACAAGTCAGACTTAACAGGGATGGTATTTTTAACCTTTTTTGATTAAAATATAGCTGAGCTTAAAAAAAGAAGGCTAAAATGAAAACAAAATGAAAATAAAATGAAATAAGTGAAAAATGAAATAAATAGGCTTGGACAGAGAGCTAGCCTAGAAAACTTAATCTTAGGGATACTTCTTAATAATGGAAAAGTTCTCTACTTTTACCTGCTGCTGCATTTGCACCAGTGATGGAGTGTGCCTAGCAGTACAGACTGGAATTGTACCGCCAGGACAAATCCTTCATGGTGGTGCATGGGAATAAATTAGGTGACAGAAAATAGGACTCTAATTTCTATGATATGTCACCTAGGTTATCGTATTTTACATCAACTGCCGCTTCTGTGCTACACGTGCATCCCTTTCAACCCTTGTGATGGGTCCTCCAGGCCAGCCTTTTTGTGGGCTGGTGATTTTCTTTGTCTCCTTCAACCTAAAGCTTCTGTAGAAGTTCCCTTCTCTGACAAGAGAAGCACTCTGGATACACACCAGCTGCCGTTTTTTCTTAAATGTATCCTTCCCATTCAATCTCCTTAAAAAGCAAATTTGGAAGGCTCTTTGACTCTGAATTCTCCTACGCCGTTATCTCCCACAAAATACAGTTAACTTTTTCATGGCATGACAGAGTCTCTCTCTCCCTCCTTTTGCTATATGGTATTGTCCTTTCTTGTTTGGAGGGGGAACTCCTTTTTTCCAAGTCTTGTTTTCCAAGTCTTTGCTTGACAGGCTACAAAGGCAACTTTTGTTTCAGAATGTCAAAACAGGAACGTGAATGGGTGGAAGTTTGTGGTGGTTCCAGCATTCCAAATGACTTCTTCACTAGCCTAGAACAAGTCGTTGAAATGTGAAATGGAGACAGTACTTACCCACAGAGATTTTTCAAGACAAATTAGTTAATGTACATTAAGAAGGAAAAGTATTGTAATGCTGTAAATACAAGCTATTAAATTATTTTTGTTGTTTATTATCTCTTGGCTAATGGGGAATTCTGCTGCTTGCCTTAGAGCTCCCAAATTTGGTTCATGTTTCCTATCCATTTCAGAGGCCAATTTAAAAAAAAATTTTTCCTCTTTTACCGTATCATCACTTCTCACAGATGCGGTCCAGCTGATCTCTGTTCTTGACATCACCTTCTCCACACAACAAAAATTGTCCTTCATTTCTCTCCCAGTCAGACCCAGTTAACAGAAAGAGAGTTAACAGAAATTGTGATGGCTTCCATGAGTCAATAATGCTGGCTTATTCCTCTTCAGAATTTGTCCTTTGTCACTGCAGTTCTGAAATTTGCTTCAAGGTACATCTACTCTGCAGGTCCTGTACCCTGCACAAATCTCTTTCTCAATTTCTATATATTCTGCTATCATATGAAAACATTTCTTTTCTCCCTTGCCTAAACCAGTTGCATTTCTTCGTCTTCTTTGGCGATCATTAATTTGCAACCAATTATGGCTGTGCTTTTGTAACGAATTTGTGGGTTCACACTATAAAATGTATTGGCAGTCTTTAGCTTCAATCACTTATTGTGGCGTTCAGCTAAGTCTTGTAAAAATGACACACTTGTGCACCTTCAGGAGAGTTTTCATTTTTCAGTATTCTCTGCTGAAATTACCTTCTTTTTATTCTATAGTCCTGATTCAGTACCAGCCATAGCTGGCACCACAGATCTTGTAGCTTTAAATAGTATGCCTTAATATTGCCCCCTTTGTATGCTGTATTGTAATGAAGCAACATCAGTAAATTGCAGTGAAGGGTGATTGTTGCATGGGGATGACTACTACACCTTGGGGTCCATTTGCACCAGATTATTTTTTTATTGTTGTTATTACAACCCATCTTCTTTACTCTCTTGATGCCAAACTTGCTGTTGGACACCCGTGCAGCACAGGGGATCTTTAAAAACATTTTGGACATCTACTTGTCTCTTAGGTACACACCAATGACTCTTCAATTCCAGGCTCTGGTATCCTGGGTGGCTTCGCAATACTTTAGTGATACCAGCCTGGTTTGTTCAGTAGACTTGCGGTGTTCTTCATCATTTGCTCTTAAAAAAATCAGTTTGTTCCTGATAGAAGCGACAGGCATTTCTTGCTAACCATTTTCAGACAGGAACAATACTAGATTTATAACAAGTGGAACATGCTTTTTCCCTTCTTGCTATTCCCCATACATTTTACAATACAGAAGAGTGCAAAAATGATTTTGCTTGAGCTGTTTCCTTTCCTTTTGGCACTGTGTTCACATTCAAAGGAAGAATTATAGCAGTGGTGTCAGTTTATCATCCAGTGCCATGATCTCAAGGAACCTTCTGCAAAATTCAGTTTCACCCAAGTAATAAAAATTATTATTGTTGTAAAGATACAAGTATTCTAATAAAGACATTTTCTTTTCAAAAATCTTTCCAGCTTACAGTGACAATGTCTAAATAGAAGCTTCAGCAAGGTAAGAGTGCACATTTCAGCCTTAGTTGTACAAGAAGCAGCCTTCAGTCATGAAGGCAAATTTTAACTCATTTGTCAGACAATGAAGTGGAAGATAGTCATTGATTTCATATATGTGGAGGCCAAGAAATTGTACTGTGCTCTACAACAACAGGGCAGCTCAGGAGACCATGGCTAACATACTTACTGGAGGTACGAGGAACCGTTGCCCATTCCCTTATACCCTCGTCACTGTAGCCTGATGCCTGATCACTTAGGCTTTTGGTACGTTTGATAGCAACGTTCCTGTCACCCCTCCCACTGCAGCTTGGCGATTCAGCATCCCCACTGGTGCTCTGCTAAGGCGTGGAAGTAGAAACTACAGCTCCGTTGCATGACTTGCACAGTATCAGGGCTCCCAAGTGTGTCGGCTTGCGGCTCTAGCGGCCACGTTCTTTGGTGCTGTCCTTGCCGGGACTGTTTGCACGAAGAGAAGTGTCCCAAAGCGGGAGTGTCGTGGGGTCCTCAGGCTCACTTGTGTGCCTGCATCTGCATCTGTCGCACACAGTAAAGCTTTAAATGGGCTTGCGTGACACCACTGTACATTAGGAATTGTAATGGAAAGGTCTGATCCTGAAAACATGTAAGTATGCATATGATTTTATTCACATGAATAGATGCCACAAGCTTCCTTTTATACAGGAATAAGGCTGTATATGTTCTCAAGTGTTTGTAAGATTGGGGCCTAAATTGCAATTCCGGGTGGTATTTTAACAACATGTTCTAAATGCGGAAAAAAATATATATCTTCCGTAATGAAGTCATCATCCCATTAAAATATCTTTTTTCCCCTCAGTGATACCAAACGTGAATTTTGAGCTGTAATTTGGATTTTTTCCATCTTTATGAAGATGACACTTTTTTTTCATTGGAAGGCAGCTTTTTTTTCAGTTTCTTTTTTAGCTTAATACTGTGGCTGTGTAGTATTCCCATTTAAATCAGGAACTAGAGCTGACACACCTTGAATTGAACTATCAATTCTTTTAAAACTGACGCCAGTTCCACACTATTCGGTCGTACAAACTTCCGATTATGGGCCAGGAAGCATTGATTTTTAGCTGTCATTTCTAGCACACACACTGTAGAATTGAAATTTAAACCTTAATCCACTCTTTAATACAATTAATTTTTAATGTGCAATAATACTAATTGAAATAGCCTGAATTTAGTAAGTCACCACAAGACATTTTCAAAAGCAGGAGTCTCCACTGAGAGCTGGAAGGACAGATAATCATTGTTACAGTGTTTACAGAATAAATGCACACTCTGCAGGCAATTCCATGCCAAGAGATTTTTTTGTTAGTTTATATTAATATATTTCATTGTGGATTTAAATTTGTTTTCAGTGATCCCTACTGAAACACATCTGTTGTCGTGAACCAAGTTACTTTGATTTTGTTTTAATGGAAGTGTTTATTTTTATAGAGTATTTTCAGTCTTACAGCTGTATTTTTAACATGACTGTCACTGTATTATGTAGTAGTCAAATGCATTGTGATGTGCAGAGAAATCTATTCAATTTTCTACCTGTAAAATGGTCAGCCATGCAGTTTTTATGTATGATAAACCAAAGCTGCATGTTCTGTGTCTGACTCTTTTTTCCCCTAGGTTTGCCTTTCATATAAGCGATATGTCTTGTGCCAGCCTGATTTCACTACATCACTTTTAATTTTCAGACGTGATCTTTTCAGATGTTTTAGCGGGGAGGACGGAGAGGGGATTCTAACTGCAGAGGAACAGATCTTACACAATTAACCAAGGAGGGATTTAATCATTTTTATAATAGCAAGATGCCATTGCTACATTTATCTGATAAGAAGGAATACTTCTTAGAATGCATCAGTTCTTCTGATGAATAGGCTTGTACAATGTTCAAAGTGAGCACCAATGTTAAATGAAAAAAATGGCATGCGCTTTATATCATCCTTTCATGGCTTTCACATTACAGTATTTAATAAGCCAATAGTGCCGTTAAATATTTAGCAAAGGTTCCCTCAAAACCTTGCCATATATTCAAATGGGATTTTGAGACATTTTGCAGCACATAAGTAAAAATTATGCTTTAGTTCTTGAAACGGTTGTAACATGGCATATTTCCTAAAGGAAGTGCAGGACAACATGGCGTAAATACATTCAGCAGATTTCACACCCACAGAACACCAGAATTGATTCCCATTTTTCGGATTAAGGGTTCAAACTGATTCCCATTTTGTTAGAATAAAGCTGCACTGAGTTTATTTGCACAGAATATTAAAACAGTATTCTAGCATTTAATAAAACCCTGCAACTCACATTGTGATATTTTAAAGGCTCCTTACCAGTACATTGTTTGTAACAATGAACATTTTCTGAGTTGGGGGTGAGAGAAAAGCAAAGATCAAGTTGTTACCCTCTTCTGAGACTAAGATAGTACATCACTAGGTAACACTTTTAGGTTCTGTAGTATGCAAAATAGAGATTTAATAACATAGTTGCTGGATGATGTTGTTAATCAAACAATAATAAATCATTAGAAACCCTGTCTTCTTTGACAAATGCCTGCATGTTTCAGATCCTTGTTGTATGCTAATTAATCCTCAGTAAGTACTTGTATAATAATTAAATGTCTTGCACTTAAAATACAGCCAGGCCCATTTATACTGTTTAAAGAGGTGTATCTCATGTTACCTTCGGAAGAAATTTGGGTTCCACATGTGATGTGATGGGTATTCACCCATTTCTTGGGATAACGCGCAGATTTTAGGTGCTATGCCTGGTGCGCACCCTTTTTCCCCCTGTTCATGTTTAAGAGTAGGCTACAAAGGTTGGGTGAGCCTGTCTGGCTATTAAATCAGTAGGTTTGCTGCTGCTGCCTGGACGAGTACGTTCCTGCCCCATGCAGAGGCAGCACAACGGTTCTGCAGTCTCCCGGCCGCAGCAACAGGTAAGGAACAGCTTTGCAGGTGCTCAGCTGCCTGGCTTGAGGCTCCCGCTCCTCTGTTTCCTGGGGATATCTCCAGTCCTCCTACTCAATACTTAGTCTGTGAGCTGTGTGCAAGAATTTGGGCCTGCTGAAGAACTATATTTGCAAATGTTCTTAAAAAAAGAAAGGCTACCTGTGGTGGGTATGAGCCACACTTAGTGTTGCACGTAGTGGTTAGGTGGAAGGCAGTGTTTTTCTGCAAATTTTATTTTCAGTTTGGGTGAATATATATATTTTTTTTAATTTCCAATTTGTGTCAGCAGCTAATACCTGGGGTTTTTTTTTTAATATTGTAGAAAAATAACTCACTTTCAAAGAAATAGCCTGTTTACAAATTATTTGGGTCCTATTTAAAATGTTGGATTTATTTTGCTTGGGAACTCATGTTCATATGTATGGCGTATTTGTTTAAGTATTCAAAAAATTAGGGTGTTAATTGCATGCATGTGTGTGAATATATGGAAAGGTCTATATAGTTATATAGGGTAGACGTATTTAATATGCATAGCTTGATGTATGTTGACCTCAGGTTACGAGAGTAGAAAATCCCATTTTCCAGCTTGTTTCAAATGTAGTAAAAATGCTGCTTCAGTTGCTTTATGCTACTCACATTGGGAAAGGTGCTTATACTGTGATAATTATCATCAAGGAATATTAATGCGTTCAGCATTTGTAACCCAAAAACTCATTATAGCTTAAGCTGTGCATCATCTGTGAAGAGAGAACTTTGCCAGAATTCGCTCTTCACAGGGGTTGCCTCCTGCTTGTGATGGAGTGGTCAGAGTATTGTAAGAGGTCACTTAGGCTATTTTTGAAAGCTGAAGTTTTGCAATTTTTGATTCACTACCTTCTGTCTAAATAGCTTAGCATTCCCCCCCCCTGCCCCAAAATTTGCTTTTTCTAATTGAATGCCTGGTGAAGTGCATAAAGCTAAAAGATTGCATCTCATTATGTGCAAGACGCTAAAGGTGTAGACAGAAATATTGCACATCAAGGTCACGGATATTTCAGGGTCCGTATTCCATCAGCATACGTGGATTTGCACAAACACCGCTGTCACTCACACTAATGGGAACTAGCCATTCCAATCCTGTGGTCTTTGATAAGAATCTGGTTTCTTACTTGTGTTAAACTGTTGATGCTTTTGGTAGCAACTTCCTCATCAGTATTTATGTATTCTGGGACCATATTTTGGTTCCTTAATGCTATTTCACCATGAAAAATAGGGTTTATCATTTTTACACCTCTGTTGTCTTCCAAGCTCCTGAACCCACAGCTTAACAGCCTTCACATTTCTAAAATATACTTGGGAAGCTTGTTCAAAGCATCAGAGCCCAATTCTTTCCTCACTCGAGTTTCACATCAATGTCCCCCAGTTGACTGAGCTGATTTACATTAATGTTGCTGAGAGGAGATTCAGTCCTGTAAGGGTTATTTTGTATTTTCATTAGTATGTCTTCTTGTGAGAGTCTATATGTGGCTGGATATTGCAGTACCCAAATATAAGCTAGAATGGCTACAGAATAAGATGACCAAAATATCTAAAAATACATAATGCCCTACAGTAAAGAATTTCTTTTTTGTTTTCTTGTAATTGAAATCTTCCTTCCAACTAAGCGCTCTTTGCTTCCACCCTTTGTAATGAACACTGTCGCAGAGCCAAAATTGTGTTGTTTGGTGCTGTTGTTGCTGGAATTTTTAATACGGCCAGGTTTTATTATTTCTCCTCCCCAATATTGATACATTGCTTGTCGTTTCTCACTCTCAATATTGCCTTATGTTGCATGTTGTAGTTTGCTTTATGTTAGGCAGAGAAGACTGGCTTTCACAGACTCCTTTGTTTCTGAGGTCAAGATATGAACCTGGCCTTGCTCCTGGGAGGATGAGAAAAATCTATTTCATAACTTTCTGCAGGTCTCAAAGAAGGCTAAGAAGAAAAACACAAAACCCACAGGCTTAGTTTAGACCGGGTGAAGAGTTGGATTCATCAATAGGAAAGCTTGCAGCTGATCAGCTTTTCTTGTCACAGAGAGTCCCTGCTGTCAGTGCATACTCCACGGATACGGCAGAGCTTTGGGGAGCCTTGTGAGTCTTTTAAACACCCACGCATTTGTCCAGAAATACCTGACTTGATAATACAGAACAAATCTGCTAAAGTAAGAAATTGCTTGCCTATTAAATCACCAAAATGAAGGGCTCGAAAGATAGGTAAACACAGTCCTCGTGAGCTGAGTGTGGGTATTACGGGCTTGCCCAGTTCACTGATGGGGCATAACTTTGGTTTGTGCAGTAGAGTGCTAATGAATGGCTGTCTTGAACCAAAGAGAGATTCTCAGCAGGTGAGAACATTGTTGACGGGAAATAATATGGTACCATATCTGCTGTGTGGATGTAAACTTAATAATCTCTATGAATTTTGAGTAACCCTGCTTTCCTTCCAAAGAAACATTATGAAAAGATTGCTTCCAAATCCTTCAGATACTCACTGTTCTTGTGACAGATGCCTTAGTCTTTACCTGGAGGCGCTGGAAATGAATGTGTGTTCTTTGCAAGAGATAAGGAAGTAGACTTTAAAAGGAGCAAATTGTATTTTCATGTTTAAGTTCACCGTTTGCACTTGATGTGGTGAAAGCCAAATGTGAAGAATTGCTTTTCAGCATTATTTCTCTGTCTTCTGTATCTGAAGACCTCTGAGTTATTATGCTAAAATGTTCTATTACATGTAATAAAGAAATGTTGGAAAACTGGAGATAGAGCAAGATTGCCTCCATTGATATGGCTGTACTTGGATTGTTCTAGCTACATCTTAAATCACAAAAAGGGTCGTCTTTGTGCAACGTAATAATGTTACTGAAAAGACCAAACAATCTGCATTTGCTGAGGGCATGACAAATGAAACCATTATCCAATTTTAACAGTTCCTCCTTTTAATCAAAAGGGGAAGTGGTGGGATAGATTCTTATCCAGCTTACACCAAGACAGCTACGCTGCCTTCAGTGAGTTACCAAATAGGTGATTATGATGAAGTGTGAGCAAATGCTTATGACAAAGCAAGTGAAATCAGGATTAGGTCCAGCATTTGTTTTAAAAAATGTTAACATTCACTCTATCTGTATTTCACTTTTTTTTTTTCAATTTTGTATCTATTTGTCAAAATTCATATTAAAGTACTGTGGAAGATGGGGAGTGATCATGGAGGCAGCATCTGCTTTTCAGCCAGACCCAGAAAATACTTGCATAATTTTTAAATTCATCTGGATTCTATTTCACACACAGGGCTTTTTTTGAATATTTAAAATCTTAAAACTATCTCAATTTTTTTAAACAATAGGCTCCTTATATAAAAAAACATAAGTACCACGCTTGTCTATATGGTTTATTTTATACAAACCCAAAAGCTCAGAGATTTATTGTACGTGTAAACTCAAAACTGAGCAGATTAGATATTGTAGCGTGATGTTCAAAGGAGAGCTATTGGAATGGTAGAATTCTTGGCTTGGCTCCCTCTTCAGATGTAATTGCTGCTTCATTAGGTCTTGGAAGAGTTTCCTATGGTTAAATTTAATCAAATGGTTTAGAATGGCAAGCTCGTACGCTCAAAATTCCAATACCATTCAGAATTTTTAACAAGATTTCCTTCAAATCTTTTTTAAACAAATATTGTTTAACACTAACTGTAGATTCTGAAGTAATTCTTAGTAGCTCATCATAATGAAGTCTGATTTAGAATAGTCTGCATAGGACTTGGATGCTAAAGGGGAGTCATCTGTTGTAGCTAAAACCTGCTTGCCAGTAGCCTGTGCGATTAAGTAGCAGGACTCTGGTGCTCTTTTAGCTGTATTAGTGGGCAGCTCTGTGTTTTTTTCTGACTATCTTTTACTCATGTAGCTATATTCTAATTCACTGTGTTTTAATTAGCTTGGCTTGCTACGTTAGCTATTTCAGTTGATGTGGTTATCTTGGAGACTTCTTCACATACTTCAGCAGCAGCGAACTGCAGCCTTCTAAAGCACTTCCATGGGGTGGACGGGAGAGGCTGGTATTAGAGATCAGTGAGAAATGTGAAAAAATGGTTCAAAATGATTGACATGAAAGAATAAGACAGGGTGGGGGGTGGAAAGAAGAAATGGAGACAGCAAACGCTGTGAGCATGCCACTCTCCTCTTTCCAAAGCCACTGAAAACACTGGCAGTGTGCAAGAGCCATACATGAAGTACAGGTGCAGCACATGTTTATTCCAAAATAAATGATAAGAAAAATGTAATTATTGCTGGAGCTGTGGAAGGAAGGAGAGAACAGATAA
>NW_008825498.1:7600977-7603477 GCF_000699105.1 Pygoscelis adeliae
GTCCTGGTCTGTATCATTAACCCCTTTTTGCTCCAGTTACCTACCGTAACAAACACATCCAGCAAGTAGCACAGCACCGCAGTGTTTCACAGGGCCTTAGTGCTTTTCCATCACTTTGTATGTCTGGCCCCGGTGGGTTCTCAGATAGGTCCTTAGTGCAGCAGAAACATAAAATACCTTGGCCCAAGACCCTGTGCCTTGAAGCTGCTGAAAACTTACGTTTCTAAAACTACACATGCAGGCGCAGGGGTTTAGCAGTGTCTGTAACAACTTGCAAGATCAAGGCCCAAAGCGGGAGAACCTCATGTGGCAGCATTGACTGAGCAGAGAGTCACACTGCCAAGGTCCAGCTGGTGAAAAAGAGGGCTTGTAAGCGTATTATGAAACATCTCCTGCGAGCATACGAACTGGGGTAAAGGATAGTAGAGCACTGAATGAAAAAAAAAAAAAAAAAAAAGTTTCAAAGGAACATTTGGTAAAAAGATATTTTTTCATTCTTAAAAAATATAATGTGAAGACAGAAAAATGAGACCTGTTTAGCTTATGGAAAAAAGTCTGAGTGGGGATTTAAGAGAGATGGATTATATTCCTGAAAGGAAATCAGGTTGATGCCAGTCAGCTTTTTGAAGTAGCAACTAATTTGAAAACAAAGGGTTCAGGACTGAGGCTGTGACTGGACTACAGCAGACAAATAGTTTAAGAGAGAATATTTTTTCATAAAAAGGGTGGATGGAATATGGAGCATTCTGCCAAAGTCAGCAGTGGAAATAAGCAGAGGGAGTTGGACACATTTTTGGAAAATAAGGGAGTACTGGGGTTCCGCCACTAGCTATACTATGGGAGCCAAGGTTAGGGAATGTAGTGCATTTTGTACATGCTCTGTTTATGGTAGAAATATGGAGCCTTCATAAGTTTTTCACCTGGCCTTTCATTTTTCCATATATGTCAGCATCTTTTTGCTGCTTCATATTAATAATCTTCCTTCTTTTTAAACTGTAGGATGCAGCAGCATCTATGAGGGGAAGGTAAAACGTAATGTAGGTTTCAATTGCTACTTGTGCAGTATTCAGAAAAATTCTTAGCTGTATGATATTGACGGCTAGAATTATTTTTTTTGTAAGTTAAGGTGTAACAGCTTGGCAGTAAATGCCATCAAAACCCACCGTTGCAAGAATGCCAATGTTGTTCTTCCTTCATTTTCACATTAGGTTTAATTATTTGCTGGATTTTAATACTAGTCGGTCATTCTTAACATCATTGAATTAACACCAAACCCTATATTGGTAAAAAGCCTTATGGTGCTCCATTTTATTATAATAGTGCAATACAGATTAAAATTGCATCTGTTAAGATTACATTGTGTGTTTGGATTATGGGAGGCAGAAGCACAATAATCTCTGCTGAATATAACTATTGAAGCCAATAACCTGTAACCAATCACATAGTTCTTCTGTTGAAAAATGTGAGCTAGAAAGGATTACATCTTGGAAAAGATCATAAATCTGTCACCACTAATGTAATCTTTACAGGAGCTTTGTAACCAGTTAGCGACTAAAAGAGATCATTACTTCTTTTGCTATAATTACAATCATACCACATATTTGATATTTTATAACTTTCTTTGTTCAGCAGCAAATGCATTATAAAGTGTACAGCATTAATAAATAGAGGCATAATGAATGTGACTAATTGATTTTGGCAGTCAAAGACTGGCATACTTTTTATACAATAGGGAATCCATTCAAAGAAGCTTAACTGCTATTGAGTGGGAGCCTTCAATGTAATAATGGGACCTAATTTGGATTCTATTGTATGAGGTGAGTAAAGCAGTACAAGTTAATGCTATATAAAGCAGTGTAGTTCAGCATGTAATATATACTTGCACATAGTGATTCCTCTGTTTTCACTGCTATAAACTGCTATATCCCAGCTCACACATGTGCTGCAATTTTTTTTAATAAACAGTCCTATCTGTCTACTTGTCAGAAACATGGAGAAACTCCGAGTCTTGTATGGAAGAGAGCATGTTTAAAATACTCCTCTTTTTTTTTAATCTGACTGTATGGATACTACTTTTTGTCCTCATCTCTTTAGTGCCGGGCTCAAATTTTCCCTGCATGTGAAATCCATAGACAGCAATGAAAGTGCTGGGAGACAGCACAAAAAGATTAAATTGTATGCCCAAGTGCAACAGCATAGCCTTTTAGCAGGTGTTTAGTGAAAAATTAATTCCTTGAAATTCCAAGGGAGAAGCCTGAGGGTTTATGAATAGTATGACCAGTCTTACAATCAAGACTTTAGATGGGTATCAAAACTGATTTTGTATTCTTTACAAAATCTCTGTAAAATAAATACATAACGAGGAAGCTACTTAATTGTGGACATGACAATGACAAACCCAATGGAACCTCGCACCCCTATAAATCCTGTCACTGCTCCTGTCCTAAATTCTTGGGTTCGGAGGTACATTTCATGCATGCTGCAGAGACTGTGGTTTTTT